>NW_004524626.1:2955086-2958560 GCF_000260255.1 Octodon degus
AGGAAGTGTATGACCAAGGCCCAGCTAGCTCAGAATTAACTAGGTAAGTAGTAAGGGCACACTAAGGGACAGTCTGCAGTCCAGAATCACCCACACGGTCGGGCGTACGGTCATTCGCACACAGAAAGCCTAAGTTAATACAGCAAGAGCGCTGAAAAGAAAGCAGTAGAAAGCTCCTAGCATGAATATTTACCAGCAAAAAAAGAAAAAACGGAGAAATGATGGCTTTCCTCCAACTTCCCATAAACACCACCACATGACAGGACCTGCTGCGATGACATTACCTCTGCCTTAAAATTCATCGGGGGGAAAAAAATTCATCAGGGGGGAACTACCCACTCACCTCCCCCCACACCCCCGTCCTCTCGGGACAGGAGCTTTCTTTCTCTCAATAAATACATTCTGCTCATAAAAAAAAAAAAAAAAAAAAAAAAAAAAAAAAAATTCATCAGGGACTTAGGATCGCACTTAATCTCCTTCATGTCTACAAGCTGCCCCCCCAACCTATGTTCTTGCACTACACATTCACACACACACACTCACACTCACACTCACACATAGTCTCCCCTACTGTTCATTCAGCCGAGATCTGCTCACTTTCAGCTGTCACAAACATGCCTTTCCCTTGGTTTAGGATTTCCCATTTTTCCAGCTCGCTCCTTCACCTTCTCTTTCATCTGTCTTGCACAGGGTCTAGCTTCCCCCTAGCACTGCTTGCTCTGTGACCAATGAGTCCTTTCTGACGGAGGTGCACACTGCTGCTCAGGATCCCCGGGGCAAGCCGCCACATCAGAGGGGACCACGGGCTCCAGCACCACTGCTCAGTCCTCAGTCACACCTGTTGTCACCACTGCAGTAGTGACAGCACCCCCTTTCACTTCCAAAATTTCTCCATTTTGCTAATAAGTTATGTGGCCTGGAGATATTATGTAATAGACAAAGCAATGGCAATGGTCTATGCTTTTTTTAATTAAAAATTTCTCAAATATTTACTTAAATATTTGTAATTGATGCTCCTCCACTTAATTCTCAAAATGGTCAGTGTAGGCAGTAAATTATACAGGACATCATATCTCCTCCACATCATGGACCCTAACACACTATCCTATAAATGCTTTCTTCTCTGTCCCCTTGCGTTTTCTTCTTTGTTTGCTTTTGTGGTACTGCAAATGGAAACCAAGGCGAATGAAGCCACATCCTGATCTCTTTTTATTTTGTTGTGAAATAGGGTCTCATTAAATTGCCCAGTCAGGCCTCGAGCTTGCAATACTCCTGCTTCAGCCTCTGGAGTGGGTAGAATTACAGGCTGGCTTGTCTTACATTACTTACTAGGCATACAGCAGAGGACAAAGCGCATCACCTCTTAATCATATTCAATAATGCTTGTTGTTGTTCTTATCCATCAATTCAAAAAACAATCCTCCTCTAAATAGCTGTAGCATAACAATCATTTATATATACTTGGATAACAGGCCATTTATCAGCTGTGACTTATGTTTACACAGCAGTCACAGAATGTTACAGTCAAGCCAGGTATGCTACCACAGGCCTGTAATACCAACCCTCAGGAGGCTGAAGCAGGAGGACTGCCACAAGTTTGAGACTGGTCTGGGCTACACAGTGAGTTTAAGGCCAGCCTGGACTATATATGGAGACATTATCTCAAAAAATAAAATGCTATAATACTCTAGAAAGTTCTCTCAAAAAGAACTGAGCATAGAAAGCACATCCGTAATCCCAGCACTCTAGGAGGCTGAGGCAAGAAGACGGCAAGTTCCAGTGAAATCTTTTCTCAAAGGGGGGCAGGGCTAGAAGGTAACTCAGAGCAACGGTCCTGGGCTCAACCCCCAATACTTCCTTAGCAACATTTTTCTAGATACCACCTTTACAAATAAGAAAACAACAAATTCCACACTTCCATTAGATAAGAAGAGATTACCAAGGACCTTGGAAAATACCAGGGTTATTCTTCAACTTCAATGTCTATACTGTATTTTAAAGAATACTTATCTTTAATGTACCTCCAGAAATTTAATTATTGTATATTTAAAGACAAAAACACAGAAAACAGCCTAGCGATGTTTTTCCTTAAGGTTCTATTAAAAGTTAGTTCTCCCTGGAATAACTTTGTGTATAAACAAATGTGCAGGAATAAGCAATGGCATTCGATATTTCAGTTCAATTGCAATTGTCAGATACATTGTAGATAATGTAATCTGTAGAGGACACATGCGGCAACAAATATGATTTCAGGACCTTGGATTATTTGTTTCCATGCAGCTTACTACTAATTGCTTACAAATCACTGAGAAAAATGGAAAATTGTTTTCTGGACCAACAAAAGTCACGCTCAACAAGAGTCTGATTAGAAAACAATAATCAGAGTCACGGAGACAGCTCAGTGGTCTAAGCTCCTGCCTGGCAAGCGCAAGGACCTGGGCTCAATCCCCTGTACCTCATGCAGCACCAGCCCCGCCCTGGGCAGACCAAGCCAGCCAAACACCTGTAATCCCAGTACTGGGAAGGCTGAAATGGGGGGATCACTTCAAGTTCAAGCTGTGAAGCAAGATGCTGTACCAAACACATAAAATTTTTTAAAAAACAAAACATTTATGCAGTTGTAACTTAGCTCTGGCATTGAAACCAAGCACATGTCTAAAGCTAATATTAAGGGAGTGGGGGGCCAGCTGTAACTCACAAAAGGAAGTGGCTTCTCATCCCTCGAAAGAACAAAAACAAACTCATTGTAGTAAACACGCCAAGACATAAAATTATGTCTTGGGAGAAAAAGATTAAAATTAAATAAAAAATATAATTGTCTTCCTTAATTATACTGTCAATTATTTTCATTGTTAAGAACACAGATAGGGGCCAGGGAGATGGCTCAGTAGAATAAACGCTTCCCTGGCAAGCACACGGGCCTGAGTTCAATCCCCGGTTCCGCCAAAAAAAAAAAAAAAAAAAAAGAACACAGATAAACTCAGACATTCAAGCTTCCAAAGTTGGAACAAGTTACTGCAATTTCTAAATACTTCTACAACTTTCTGATACAGCTCTAATTTTTAAATTCTCTCCCAACTAATCACAAGTTTGGGTGATCACTCCAAGCAGAAATAAATCCAAGGCAAAAGAAGTGCCTTGCCATCCTACTCCACAGCGGCGTCTCAGATGACTGTACTCTAATGACCATTCTTGTTACTCTGAGCTGTCCTTACCTTACGGGGCAACAGCCTGGGATTCCAATAATGAAAGCACAGCAGCCTCAGCCCACCAGACCTGGGAGCAGCAAAGGCTGCAGTCAGTAACTCCATCACTCGGCTTTGTTGCACAACAGCGATGTTAATGGGTTCCCCTATAAGTCAGTCACACAAGCATTTTATGCACATGCACAAAAGATCAGCATCTTTCTAACTTAGACCTTCCAAGAGAAAGAGGAGGCAGAATGGCTATCAGACAACAAAGATTCTTTTTTTT
>NW_004524626.1:2962753-2964229 GCF_000260255.1 Octodon degus
TCAATATTCTCAGTTTATCTCCACCTTCCTTAAGCAAGATGGATGAATTTGGACATTAGTAATGGGTCAGTTATAGCCAATGGTTTTCTTTTTAAGTTAAGGACAAGAATTAAATGAGCCAATAAGCAGCCAAGCCCTGGCAACTTCAAACTGAAAGTCCTCTGATCATCTCATCAGCAAAGACCCCAGTCTCCTAAGAGCTTTCTAAGTTCACAGAGGGAAGCACTCAGAGAATTTAGCATTATAAAGTAAATTCATCAGTGTAAAAGTTTCTATACTGGAAAAATGTAAGTCTCATCTCAAACTTGGTTGAGTGCATAATTAACTAAGAAAGAAATCACTACTTCAAATTTCTCACCAAAACAAGTTTATATAAACATTCCAAGTAACAAATAAAACTTTTTTCTTGAAATTCTATTATTTTTTTCCAATGTAACTTTTCTACGGACTTAAAATCTTAAATATTCTATCTGTTAATATTGCCTCTTTCCCTTTATATAGCCCTCATGATTATATATAATTACCTAAAAATCACTAACAGAAACTCAATATTCAATAAAATACTAATAAAATGCTAGCCATACTTTAGTAAGGTTTAATGCCAATGATACCTAATGAAAACATCTTGATGCCATACCAGATTTTATGAGACAACTAGAACTCTATCAGAATTTATAAAATGCTAAAATTATTAAAAACTCTTAAGTTTTGAAGTTAGTAAGCTGGATGTAGTGGTACTGTCCTGTGGTCCCAGCACCCAGGCTGAGGCAGGAGGATCACCGCAAATTCAAAGTAAGATTTAGACTGAGCTACCCAGTGAGTTCAAGGCCATAATGAACTACATAGTGAGACACTGTCTCAAAAAAACAAAATTAAATTAGCATTATCATCTGAGCTAATCAAAACAAAAGTAATATCTAAACTAACTTCAGAACTCTTCTACCCAACAAAAATGTTTCTCATCATTTATACACTACATTACCTACCAAAGCTCTTCAAACATGGGGAAACGATCCCATGTGTGAAAGGAACTGACCCTTTGACTCTAACTAAAAGTATTACATGCTACTATATGTCTAATCATACATCAGTGAATCTCTTTGAGCTAACACTTTTGTTAAGGGGAACAACAGGAAACTGCAAACTGGCTGGTGTTCTGGAACAGGAAACACATTCAAAAGGACTCTCTGGAAGCCTAAAACTAAAACTCCTGTTTCCAATGGGGTATGTGCAAGTTTTTTCACAGGATTATATGTAAGCAAGACACTGTACTTGACACCTCTCAGCTTCACAGGAAGGCTCAATAATTTAACAAATCAAAAGGACGTGATGCCAAACATGGAGGTACAGGCCTGGAATCCCAGAACTCAGGAGGCCGAGGGAGGAGGATCACTGAGAGTCCAAGGCCAACGTGGGCCCACAGGGAGTACCAGCTAAGCTTGAACTACATTTCCAGACCCTGCCTCAAATAAAAAA
>NW_004524626.1:2966544-2979817 GCF_000260255.1 Octodon degus
AAAAAAACAACCCTGTATACTGTACAGGGTTAGCTTCTTTTTGAACATAAACTTAAGAGTTGTACACATATTTTAAAGCTACTGAAACTGTGGATTACTGCTATGATTTGAATGTGTCTCCCAAATGATCAAAGACTAGAACTTTAATTCTTAAAGCAGTGGTGTTAGGAGGTGTGGCTTCTAAGAGCTAGGGTCCTTCAGCAGGCTGCTGCCCCAGAACGTCACCAATCAGTGCACTCCATTACCCAGCAGCACTCCATTACCCTGCTTGTTCCGCCCTCCGGCATGCACTCTCCTGCCTTCTCACTGTCCACATGTTAGAATGTTCTTGCCAGGCGTTGCTATTGGGGCTTCGGATTTCCTAGCCTCTAGAATTGTGACCTGAAGAAACTTTATTCCTTTAAAAAATAAAGATTAGTCTTAGATATTTTGTCAGAGCAACAGAATATGGACTACAACAATTATGTCTTCATTTCCTGCTATGTCACTGATTTTCATATCTGGTTCATTCTTTACTTTTCATAAAACTTGTTTATATATCTGTTTTAGGGCTCAGCGCTTAATCTGTAAAATTAGAGATTAAAATTTCTAAAAGAAAACCTGTTTTCAGAATAGCATATTCTACAATAATTGATGTACAACTTAAATTGCATTTTATCACTCTAATTCTAAAACGCAACATATTTTATATGTTGGTAGATAATATGCACATGCCCAGCAATCACTTTTACCTTTCCCCAAAGCATCAACTCTTCTGAAATATAGCAGATTAACAATAAAAATGTCATCTAGAAGTGGAAGCACACGCCTGACAGCCCAGCACTCTTAGATGCTAAGGCAAGGAGATCTCAAGCTCCAGCTCCAGCTCAGCTTGCAACTTCATGAGACCCTACTTCTAAATACTGTGAAAGATGGGTGGAAAATGACGGTTACAACTCAGAGCAAAGGCCCTGGAGTTCAGTCACCAGTGTGTGTGTGTGTGTGGCAGGAGGAGGGTCTTTTCTTTTTTGCAAAACAATTTTGCATATCCATTTTATCTGAAACCAATACTGAGCAGAAGAACACATTGATATAGCACTGACTACAAAGCAGATCTTGGCCTACAGATACAGGTTAGTGGTAGAATGCTTCTTAAATTGGATCTTAAAAGCAAATCAAGGGGCCAGGGAGACGGCTCAGTGGAATAAGCACTTGCCTGGCAAGTGCAAGGGCCTGAGTTCAATCCCCGGTACCACCAAAAAAAAAAAAAAAAAATCAATAAATTTACCACTTCTCCTCTACTGAAGTCCTTTATCATAGAAAGAAAATTCTTTAAATATCTGAAAAAAGATTACTGGCTTGGAGTACTAATTTAAATTCTTACATTCAAGATTAGAGAAATATCCTGAGTGAATATACTTTCACTGAAGCTTTACAGACACAACTTATGAAAGAAAAGTAAAAAGAAATTCTTGAAGAAGAAATCTAATATGGATAAGGGTTTACCTCCATAAACCGTTACAGACTCAAAGATAGCCACTGGCTTCCCTCAGGTTCCCAGGGCCGTGCAGGAGTAAACTCCTTAGAGGACAGACACCACAGAAGTGCTCTAAGTACTTGGATTCTCTCACCTGACCACTGCTGGAAAGAAACCTCCAAAACCAAGACTGGCTCACCTTTCTGACCCTTGCCACTTGCCACTCAGCCTGCCACTCCAACTGGAATAGGAAACAATGTGGCAGGTTCACTGTCCCCAGTACTACATTCATGCCATCGGACTTTGAAATGAAGGAAAGACATGCAAAACCACTTTTATTTTTTATTTATTTTTCTCATTTTATAGGGTTGGTTTGAGACAGATCTCCCTAATAGCCCACAATGGGTTTGAACTTAGGATCCTTCTACCTCAGCTTCCCAAACTGCTACAATCCTGGGTGTGTACCACAATACCTTGCTTCATTTAAAATCACTTATAACTCAAACATACATGGAGAACAGCTTCAACTCTACAAATACTTCTGAAAGCCCACAGAAAGACAGCAGATCAAGCAAAGAACAATACTTTCCTCCTCCCTAAAATAAAAAATTTGCATGTGTCATTACACTCTGGTTATCTTATCTTTTTTGTAAGGACAGGTACTCAAGGAGACAACAATTTAGACTGAAAACATAAAAGCTGTGCAAAAAGACATCAATATTTCAATCGTGTTGAACTATGCTACACAGCTATTTCAAGAACAAAAATGAGTGAAGCAGTCAGTATATCAGCAACCATGCTGCAAAACATTCCTTATACCTAGAATCCTTGAAAGGATGTTTTAATACATGGTTCAAACCAGACTTTCACAAATCAAGCTGCTCAAAAATCCAATCTGTAAAAACATACTCTTAGATTTGATATTTTAACCATTTTAAGTTAATACTCTACATATAAACAACATTGCTGAGAGCAATAAATATATAAATTCATTTTACTATTTCCATAAAAGATGTCCAGAATTTTCTTTGAAACAAAAAAAAATTCATGATTATGGCACAGTACTATACTCTAATTATGCCTTAACATTATGGCACAGTATTATGCCTTAAGTATGTTTAAGATCAACAAATTATAAATTACTAAGGTGAAAAGGGAGTTTAAAGATATACTACAAGTAAAAGATAGTCTCAATTACAAGCAATCCAAGGCCTCAAGAGGCTAATTTGTCCAAGTTCACAGAATATCAAGTTAACTCTCAGTGTTACTTTGCTAGCAGGTAAAAATACTGAACAGTAATATAGACAATATCCTTCTGTAGACAACATACAATAATTAAATATATGCCTAAAATCACTCCCCATACAGACGGTCATAGTACAGATAACAGCAAATACAAGTATGAAATCTACCTTTGACATACAGAAGGATAAGAAAAAACCTCTCGAATATTTCTTTCCCCATAAACAATTACCAATTAACGAAAAGGAATATTGAAAGCCCACTACTATGTAAGGGTAGTAGGGTCACTTGACTGGATCTGAAGAAAAATCCCAAAAAGAGATGGAGAATTCAACCAATTCCACCAACAGATTAGGCTGCAGGTCTGCTGACCCACATCGCAGAAAGCTGCAGGATGCCACAGAGGAGCAGCGCAGTGACAGGCATAAACAAGTCTGCTTGTCAGCAAACGAGCTGCACGCACTCAGAGGCAAGCATGGACCCTCAAGGCTGAGGCCCACAGCACACTACCTGTCTTGGAGGTGGAGATCTGCGAAATTTGTGAATCTCTGGTAATGAGAGAAAAGTCCAGGCTCAGTTTACAGGTGAAGACAAGAGCTCATTTATAGAGGAAGAGCCTGTTTTATAGGAGAAAAGCACGGGCCAATCTATTTTGTATTTATTTTAAAATTTAGAGATTTAGCAGTGAGTAGCCCGGAAGGGTTAACTGTAATCATTAAATTACAATTCTCCTTGTCTCAATTTTACCTACCTTTATTTCTTCTATCTCAGTACGATGGAAATAAGTATCAGATCATTAGAAAGAGACAAAGGTTTTTACTTCGGAAAAAGACTCCTGTGCAAATGAAATCAGTCTAAGTTGAGCCTTAAAAGATACACTGTGCTGGGGCTGGCCAGGTAGCTCAGCAGATTAAAGTGCCTGCTTAGGCCAACAGGGCTCGCTGAGAAGGTCACTCAGACTGGGCGTGGTGGCGTGTGCCTGTAATCCCACAGCTTAGGAGGCTGAAAACAGGAGGATCTCTATGAATCCAATCTGTGTAATGAGACCCTGTACTAAATGCATAAAGCAAAAAATAAATAAATTACGGTGCAGACAGCAGAGTACAACCCCAGTGCAGCACGCGCCTCGGAAACCACATTGCACAGCTAGCCTTTAACGCAGGTTCAAAGCGGATTTGTGTTTACACTGCCTATGGATGCAAATGTCACATAGATTCTTCTGTCAATTCTATCTTGGTCTTGCCTCAATTAATTTGAGTCCACTGAACTGGCAGCTCCTTTCTACAGTAGAGGCAAACAGCAGAATTGCATTCAAGTATCAGCTCTGTAACTTGAATGCATGTGAACACTGCAAGCTATCTGCCCTCAGCAAGCTGGCTTTTCTGTCCTTGTCAAGGGCACTAAGAGTACTGTCACACTGATGACTATGAAGAGTAAATAGGATATGAACTCTCTAGGAGCTCTATCTAGCACCTGTGACTGGTGGGGGCAGTTATCGGTGTGGTTCCCATCACCTTGCTTTTCATATGACAAGAGCACCTGCACAAATTTAAGATTAAAATTTATTTATATTACAAGTTTAGCATTTAACAAATTTTAATCAATTGAAAAATAAATTATATATATATATATATATATATTTGCAGAATTAAATGCTCAAGCTTCACCAGCAGCTTTTGGGGGCATTAATGCAAGTGCAGAGCCAAGCAAGGGCTTGTTCCAATCATCCTCTTTCCCACATAAACCTGTTCTTCCCAGGTTACAAATCTCCTCCTCCCTTCTCGGGGCCTTCAGTCTCTTCAGCTTCATGACTTCACAAAGTTGCGTAACAAGGTAGATGACATTTGTGGCTTTTATTGTTATCAGTAAGTAACATTTAACTTCCACTCAATTGTTCTAGATTCCACATCATATACATCTTTGGGTTGTCTGCTATCCCCACATTGTTTTAATTTAGTCCGTCCCAAATCATAGTGGTTTTGTCTGCTATATCCCTTTCAAAGGGTATTTCATTTACATGAGTTGCACAGAGGAGGCAAATCCAGAGAGACAGGAAGTACATTACAGTTTGTCAGAGGATGGAGGGAGCAGAATTGGGAATGACTACTAACAGGCACAGGGCTTCTTTCTGAGGTGATGAAATGTTCTAGAATTAGGTAATGGTAACGGTTGCATAACACTATGAATATACTAAAAACCACAGAACTGTGCACTTTAGGTTTTTTTTTTTTTTGGTATCTGAATGAGACCTCAATAAAAAATGCTAATTAAAATTAGAGCCCACAGACACCACAGCATTCCCTTCCAACTCTCCTTTTATCTCAAATAAACCTCCATACATGGAATTACTCAAGCAGAAGCTCAAAGATCACCTGTCAGCCTTATGCGACCGAAGCCTTCCTAAAGTGACTGGGAAATTGCAGGCGATTACCATTAAGTATTCCTCATCTCTAAATGTCCGTGTCACTAAGGAGAGGAGCTTAGCACCCAGGGAAATTTTAAAAGTGACCAGCAAGAAAACTAAAGCATAGCTTAAAATTTTTCTTCCCTTTCAAAATTAAAACTATAGAATTCAATGCAGCAAAAGAACAAAAATAAAACAGGTTTAAAACAGAAGAGCATAGAAAAACAAGGAAAAATATAAATTAGCAGCACCACAATCCACAAATGATTTTCAGCGTGTAATATAGCAGTATTTGTTCTGCTTATGTACAATCTGTCTTACTTTCAATTGCATTCTCAACAAATTTCAAAACCTCCCCCCCCCCGTGGTAATAAAGATTATTAGAAAAAAAATCTAATGCAAATGAAATTTAAATACAATTATGCTCGATGAACATGTAATTGTGTTTGCAAGGTAGATAATGCGTAAACCTGTATTTTTCCCAAAATGTGGTATCTTAAAGTCCATAAACCCAACAATTAGTATTTGTGAGGAAGTTTAGAATAATGACAACATATTTATCACATGATAAAGGAGGAAATTTCAAGGGGATGTGACTCAGGAATAAAGCCCCTGCCAAGCATGTGCAAGGCCCTGGGTTTGATCCCTAGCACGAAAGGAGGGGGGGAGGGAAGAGAAGGAGGGAGAGAAAGATAAGGGGAAAGAAGGGAGCGGAAAGAAGCAAGATGCACAGGAAGAAAGAGGAGACACACAGGAAGTGACCACCAGGAAGTGTAAGCAAGTTGACAGTCCATGAGAGAAACAATGCCCAGGCAGGCGAGCCGCTGATATGAAGGCAGAATTCAGAAAATATGCTAAAAATGCACAAGACAATAACCTATCCTATGACGTTATAAAAAAAAAAAAGAATAAACAGAAAATGTAATGGAACAAAACAGGTTTACTAATAAAAACGGATGGAGACCAAGTCATCATTACACCAAATCCATCCACTTGTGCCTGCACACCCAGCTACTGAGGACACTCAGATGGCCCTGCTCTGGAAACACGGCGCTACACCTACGAAAGAAAATAGAGCCCAAAGTTCAGGAGCAGCCGAGTTGGCAAAGGCACAGCTGTACTAGACGCACATGCCCCACGTCTTCTCAACACAGCAAGTGTGTTCCACTGACACAGGACCATCAGTCTGTGGGTTTCGCCCAAATTTCACTCTCTGGTCCCCATCACCACACCACCAGTGACACGCTGGTATAAAAGAGAGATGGATCAGTTGAGCATGGTGCGCCGAGAGGCAGGGAGTTGGTTCTTCCAATTTGCTTCGCACGTGAGTGTGTTAACTTACTGTTATGTCTTTCCTCTTGCTCCTGGATTTGTACTTTGCATGGATTTAATACATAATAAGATTCAGCACAGCTCGATATGCAGGCATTTTAATTGGATTGCCGAATGCCTCCATCCTCTGAGATAGCTTGCCTAACACTGTCTTTGGGGGATAACCACTGTATTGAGGTACTTTCCCACAGAACACCTACTGAAACAAAATCTGCATTTTAACAAGAATCCCAAAGTGATTCATATGCATATTACAGTTAACACATGCTGATAAAATTGTTAGAAAGAGAAGCCTCCACACAAGACAAAAGGTTAGATCTCAGAAGAACCAGACTCCGCACATCATCCTGAACAAGGCAGCCTTCAGGTAACCCAGACTGTGCCTCAGGGCCCCCCAAAGAGGGAGAGAATACAGCGAGATCCATCCCCAACAACTGTCACAGGAGGTTCAAAGTAGCATTACTGCCCTTGGGGATTCTCCTCTGAACCACTCTGTAAGCTCCCAGTCCAGCATGGTGGCAAACAGCTACTCCCAAGACTGAGCAGGAGTACCAGCTCAACACCAGTTTGGGAAATTTAATGAGCCGTCACCAAATAAGGAATTAAAAAAGACTAGCGATACAGCTCAAGGGTAGAATGCCCCTGGGTTTTCTCCTCAAAACAAGAAAACATAAAGGCTCCATACAGTTTGACAAACAATCAAAGTAGAGCACACAGCACTGCAATATTAATTCTGCAATCTCCTATTTGCTGGGAGCTATGAAAATCTTTTTTTAATCATGCTCTTTAAAGAATATCAATTCAAAGGATATAAGGCTACTAGTGACACAGAAAGGGGTCTGACTTGCTTAATGAGGTTGCAGTGATGTCAGAAAGATCACCCATGAGCAAAGTTGACCAGAAGGGCTCCAGCAGCCTTGGGACCGTGGGGCCACACACCCCACATACCCCAGCTCAGCCTGGTCCTGGGAAGGGCACTGGCAACATACATGAGCTTTACAGTTTTCCTCATACATGCCAGGGCTCGGGGCATGTTCCAAATAGCAAGATAAGGACAAAGGTCATGCTTCCTACCCTCGATTTAGCAAAGACACATTTACTTCAACTCATCCCCTTCATCTTGAGAAATGCCTAAGCATGAAAAATGTAACTGCACATCTCAGATTAACATTGCCTGTAACATTCTCCCGTCCCATAGTGCAAGGGTAGATTTTATACTTGCTACAATCAATCCCATTCTAATAGCCTGTGGCTCTGTGAACCATATCAACCTATCCAATAATAAACAACTCTGTCCATGAAAGACAGGAAAGTCACACTGGTGGGCGGCAATAAAATCTGACCATTTCTAAGTCACTAACAAGTAAAAGGTGTACACTATTTTGCTGTTTTTCTCGATCCAAACATAAGACATCTTAGAGTAACATATTTAAAACGTCCACCAGAGTACTGAAATAGATACTGAGGACAATATTACACACACAAATATCATGAACAAGATCTATAATGAAACACTAAAAGATATAAAGAACATTTCACCTAAGAAAGAATAAAATTACCAAAAAACAAGTATGAAAGTTTCAAAATTCATTTCTTTAAAAATTGTTTCTCAAAGAAGCTGGAAATCCTAACCTCCTATTCCATAAGTTAAGCTTTATAAAAAGAAAAAAGTGACACACATAGGGAATGTATGAATAGACTCAGATCCAAATAATACATCAAATAACTTTCATTCTATGCATGTAGTACAGCCAAATACTATTAGAGGACTCTTAGGATAGTAACTATTTTGGTTCAGTTTTATATGCTGTATTGTATGAGTTTTAAATTCAGTGTTTTTAAGAATTACAACGTCACAGAGCAAAAAGTAACTTTGTAGATTTTTGTGTCTTCTTTAGCTAGCAGCATCAAAGAACACTTAAGGATCCCTAAATATTTGTTGAATTAAGGCTCCACCACCTTCTACAGGGAGGAAAAGAAAAAGGAAAAAAAAACTTAACTGAAAATACCCAAAACGGCACCAGGACCAGTAGAAAGCAGCTCTCGAATTTTCCAAAGTGAATCAATCCAATTGTGTATTAAACAGTGAACGCAAGAAGAAAGAGTAATTGTCCCATTCTTCACAAAAGGGCTAATAATGACCATTCTGTTTGCAAACTTAATCCACTCCAACCAGTCCTGCTAACTGTCCAATAAAATACATCACAGTATGCGTGTTTCACAAATCATCCGCTTGATGTAAGCTTAAGAAATGTGCTCAATTTAAACACACATACTTTATTTTCATTCTTTGCAATATGAAACTCAGCTTATTTATTTGTAAGAGACAAAATGTTTACTGTTACAAGAATAATTTTTAAAAATCACCAGAATTTCAAACCTCATATCCAAAAAGTATGGTCTGCTCACAAACAAACAGATGTATTTCACTGAAAAATCCCTTAAAATCCATCAAACCTATTACCATCCAGTTATGTTCCGGGCGGCCCAGGACCTGAATGCAGCCAGTCTCCCGTTGGGTTGAGCAGCTAATGTTCTACTTGATAAACTTTTATAAGCTGCTGTCCCCCTATTAAAAAGTCAGTCACCAGGATTAACAAACTCCTCTGAAGAGTTCATTTCAGTTATTCGTGCTTCGCTCAAGGTGAAACAATTTAATCATACTGCTTTTTTCCTAAGGGACAGAAAGACCATGTTCAAAGGGGGCATGAACAGTAAGGCTGGCAGCTCATTAGGCAGGTCTGAGGAAAGGGCACCTTGGAGGACTCCCAGAAGTGGAAACACGGGACAGCAAAGCAGAGAGAATCCCAGGACAGTGAGAGAGACTAAAAGAAAACTTAGCTGACTTTCAAACCAGACTCGCATAGCTGGTTTAATCCCAGTTTAATTTTGACACGGTCCATTCTGATCCAGAACTTCTACCTTACAGTAATAAAATGAAAATCTGCCCATGAATACACTGTAAATAATTTCAGATTATTTCGTCTTAGAATAAAATTTCATAATTAAAAACGTCAGACTTCTCTGGGGCTATTTCCATGGAAATTACCTGTCTTACAGCTTTATGTGGATGACAGAAATAGCAATGGACTCTAGAGTTTGAGGAGACATAATACCAATTCCCTAATCTATCATACACACACTTTATACAAGCTAGAAGTCCCTAGAATGCAGTGTCAAAGCACGCAGTTGCCACCACAGTCCTCTGCTTCCCCAAGGGGAGTATGCCAGAATCTGAGGACTGAGCTAGTGGACCAGTACACTCTGAAAAAGCACCCCATGGGACACTGCTACTCAACCAAGCACCTCCTGCCCCTACTGCCATTATGCTTAATAATTTTCCACCACCCGCTGCTGGCGCACTTTGTGCAATTCTTCTACACCAAATGTTAGCTAAGTGAAGCCATTAGAATAGAGCATCTGAATTCAACTGGCATTTATCCAGTTTCTAAGAGGTAAAATAAATTCATGAATGGCAAATCAATTTTACTTCCTTTCACAAAATCTCATCTTAAAGCTACATAACAAATTTCTGAATTCAAAGCTGTTTACAGTCGGAGCTTTTCAATCACAGTATTTAAGTCAGCTAATATATTTCCATAAATCAAATTTTCACGAAGTAGCAATCAAGAAAACAAGTTCCAACAACATTCCTCACAATCCACTTACACTTAAGTAGGCAAAAACTCAGACTTTTAAGCAAATAACTGAAGACGATTATTTCAAAGTTACCGTAATCTTCCTGATGTACCTTAAACCTCAGATCTTATAGTTTATAGATTCAGAAAGTTTGCTCAGGTAATGTTAAGTAACATTTGTTATGGCTTTATTGCAAACAAACACCCAGGGCTCATTTTTCTCATACTCCAGCCCAATGGAATGCATTTCACAATCACCAAACTTCCTCAACTTTCCCAATACTCACTACTAGTTTATATCATTATTAAAGCACATCAGGAAATGTGACTGATATCTCTCAAGCTCCAAACTTGTAAAGTCTCACCTGACAATGGATACACATCAGCAGTCTCAAATTCCTGACACAAATTTCTAGATGTTTCCAACCTGCTCCACATACAGTTAGGCCCAAAACTAAAACAGAGAGGACAATTTAAGAAAGCATACTTACCTTAATCGGAGCACTACTAAACTTAATTTTCCTGTTTGCCGGGATTTCATCTTCTTCTGGCAACCCGACAATTTCTGAATATTCCATGTCGGGCTGATAGTAGTTGTTCTCGTCACTGTCTTCCTCCTCGTCATGCTCAGTGCCTGTCTCTCCCCAGTCTGAATTATACCTGGACCTTACCCTATACACATTATAGTCACTATGCATGTACACATGGGAGCTCTCAAAAGTACCGAAGTCTTCAGGTTCTTCTCTTCCATAGCTGGACGTAGAAGCATCAGGTGAGGTGAGACCACCAGTTGCCATTTCTCTCCTCTGCTGCTTTGCTGCCTCACTCCCAACAAAATTAGCTCCAGCAACTCCTGAAGGTTCACTTTGTGGTGAAAGGATTGTAGACCTTGGCATTGCCTTACTCTCAGCACAAGACTCTTCGGGAACGTCTCTGTCAATTCTGCTCGGAGTGTCTCGGTTAGACGTGGAGTCCTCCTCAGCTTCCTTGCTCTGCTGTGTCTCTTCACTAGGCAGCGATGCTAGGGAGGTACTCTGAGGCGGCACTTCTGCGCCTGGAGTTGTATTGCTCTTCTCAGCCTCCTCAGCATCAACTTCTTGTTTGTCCGAAGGAGACCAAGAATCAGAATCCTTAAGGTGGCAAAAGGTATCAAGATTTGTAACAGTGACAGATGGCAAATTCAAGGGATAATGCCCAGTCACTGAGTACTCACTGCTTTCTGCCTTCTCCGAAACGATGGCACTGGGGGACTCGGTGTTCTCAAACACTGCACTCAGTTGACTCACAGTTGGGGAGACAGCATCAGTGCGAGAGCTAAGGCTGTCCAAGGAATCTGTACTGCCTCGATTGGATTTGGACCCGCCCCACTCATCCTGTGGTTCGCTCCCTCCGCTCTTCTCTTTCTTTGGGGAATAGCGATGGTTTGGTCCTGACTCATGCACACTTCTCTCAAACATTTTTCTTGTTTCTGTGAACTTGGAGTATGAGGGGCCATCATGCATTGTGTCAAACCGACTGATTCTTTCAGACACAGATGACTCCAACTTAACAACAGAGCCATCTGTCTTTTCCAAAAATTCTTTAGGCTTCATCCTTCTCTGAGGGGATGAAGACCCACCTTTCCCCCTCGTTTTGGCAACGACTGCAGCATTCTCACTGGGTTCCATACCCATCTGCATAAACAGATTTTTAATTCTGTTGACATTGGAGCCATACTTCCTGCCCCTGCTTTGCTGGGAGCCCTCACCTTCTTTCGCTTTTTGTTCCCCATCTGACTTGGGCTTGTCAAAAGTACTTTTCAGTGCCTGGAACTCAGTTCTATATGCATTCCTGTGGGGAGAGGCACTTCTGAGAGTGCTCCGTTCACCTGAAGACTCAGCTTTCAGCATTTTTACTTCAAGGGTGAAAAGTCAATGTTCATAATGCTCAGGAAACAAAACACAAACACAAAAACACCTCTCTTCGCTAATCACCAGTATCTGGTCACCAGAAATCCCTCTCCAATGGCATACTCTGTCAGTAATCCTCCCAACAGGTGTGTGAGGAAGTTATTCAGTCAAGTTACACAAAGTGGCCTTTTTCAAAGCAAGCCTAGAGGTTCATCTGTAACAGAAAAAGAACGAAGTTCTGAATTCATGCACTTACTTTAGTTTACTCAACTAATATTTTCCAAGTGGATTTTCCACAGGTCAAACAGAAGAAATTACTTATTGAAATGAGAGGTCAAAAGTCACGAAGCTAGAAGTGACCATTTCCACTGGTCTGATAACAAAAACGTCTCAAACACAATCTGGAGATCTCTATCAATCCCTACCCAACCCCACACCCCACCACCACCTCGCCGCCCCCGCCCCCGCCCCCCCCCACACACATAGGTATTTCGGAAACCAAAATGTTAACCCAAGTTTTCACTGTTTTTCTGTGAATGACCTTAAGCAAAACCAGCAATTCAGGTATCTGAAATAAATCATCAAACTGTCCTCAAAGTCAATTTCATTTAGAATTCTCCATCACCAGGTAACTTATTCTGAATACAATCAAAAGTTTGGAATGTATAAATGCCTGACCATGTCAGACGAGGCTTATTTCACTCCTTCCTTACGGTCCAATATTCTCCTGGACCGTATCCCCCAAAGCAATAGGAGTGTACCCTCGGAGTAAAACAAACAGGAAAAAGTTTTTCAATGCCAGTAAGTTTCACCCTAAGTTCTGTTATAACCAATATTTGCAGGATTCCCAACTGTAGATATTAGTTATAAAGTAGAATGTAGACAAACAGGAACCAATGTTATGAGCAAGTGACAATCAGAAAACTATACCAGGTCGCCTTTCACAGCCTTGATTTGTTTACTCCTTCTTGCCTCTAACTTACTACAGGCTTCAAATGCAAGGCAGCACACGCCTGCTGCTCACTAGCCCACAGCTGGATCTTATATCAATAAGCCAGCAGTCAAATACTCGGAGCTCTGCTAAAGCGCAGGCCACGCCAGTTCCAAAGATTTTTCATTTTGTTTTTGTTTTGTTTCTGTTTTATTATGAGCCGGAACCACATCACCCTCGCGCACCATCAGCTGAGGAAGCACACGCTTTCCCTCAAATCGCCTCCAAACTCGTTTCCTGGCCCAGCATGCACGCATGACCCATGCAGACAAACGAGACAGGCTTCGGAGTGTGGTGCCTGCTGCGTTGTTTTGTTTTTCT
>NW_004524626.1:2979995-2980557 GCF_000260255.1 Octodon degus
GCGGGGGCGGGGGCGCCGGGCCGCGGGGGATTCAGCTCCTGCCCTCACGAAAGACAAACACAAATAACACCAACTTGCGAGGCGGCGGGTTCGCGAGCGGGTTCGGGTCGCGGTCCCTCGGCCCCGGGGCAGGGCCGGGAGAGCAGGTGACGCCAAGCGCCAGGAAGGAGGTCGCAGCCCAGCTTTGTGCCAGAGGCACCTGAGGTCCTAACACACGGGCTGCGGCTCCCGGCGGCGCGGGGACGGGCAGCTCCCTGGCCACATTTAAACAGGAAAAAAAAAAAAAAAAAAAGATGCAAAGAAAATGACAGGGTAGTGATAACAAATCCCTTTGTTTTTCCTCCGGGTGCGGGAACAATAGCTCCCCGATCCGGCCTCGGAGCCCCACCTGGCGCGGCCGCCCCAGCCACCCGCGCTCAGCCTCCGCGCTCGCATGCGGCATTTCCCGGCCGCCCGCCCGCCGCCGCCCTCGGCCGCCCGCCCGGCCCGCTCGCGCGCCGCTACGCTGTGGGGGAGGGCGAGCGCTAAAAACCCTTCCTTAAGGAAATGGAGGCAGCCTGGG
>NW_004524626.1:2981022-2984308 GCF_000260255.1 Octodon degus
CCTGACCCCGGGCGGCCGGCCGGCGCTGGCCTGGCCTCGCAGGCCCGCCGGCCCCTTGCCGCGGTGGCCTCCACCCGGGCCGCTGCGCCTGGCCTGTCACTGCCCCTGTCCTGACCCCGGAGCCCTCTGCTGAAAGCGCTGGACCAGGAGGGCTGCTCACCTGCGGGGGCCCACCCAGCCGGGACTTATGCTCTTAGCAGTGGTCGTGCCCCGCCCTGGACCCCAGAACCCGGGAAGTACCGCAGCCTTCCTGCAAATGCAGAACGGATCATGATGGCCAGCGTGGACCCTCCGGCCAATCCTCCTAGAAAGGCTACGGAGCTGAAACTCCATTTGTCATGGAGAATGCATTTGGGTCAGGGGGAAAAAATGCTCTTTGACTCGATAGTGAACATGGGTCAAAAATAATTTGACTTTATAATTAGGGAAGGAACCAGCTTGATACTGCAATCCATTCAAATGAGAATGGGAAGAATAACTAGCAATCAAGAAAGAGGTAAAATAAATGTAATGTTTAAAATTATAGTTGCTCGTTCTTATCTTCAAGGGATATGTTTGAGCATCTCCAGGTCAGTGTAGGAAACCAGAGGTAGGACTGACCCCTGTCTGTACTGCTTTTTTTCCTGTGACAAAGCTTGACTTGTAAGTGTAGAAAAAGGACAACTGTCATCAAATGGACAGTTGTAACTTTATGATAGTAAAACTTATTTAAAAGGGATTATTTCTAGAATTTTTCATGTACTATTTTCAGATCTGGATGGAAAGTCAGTAAGAGTAACTGAAACCAGATAAATCCAAACAACGGATGGCATGGGTGGTCTGGTATCTATGGGAACCAGGATCTCTCACAAATTTACATTTCTGTTGATAAGAATTATTTACACCACCATAAATTTCTGCAGTTTTCAGAGCAGCGGAAACAACCTAAGGAGGAGCCGTCAAAGGTGTGGATTAGTCTCCAGAGTCCTGGAAACAACATGGAAGCTTTGGCCCATTGCATAATTTTTCACATTTTTCCCAGCAGAACGTCATTACTCATGTTCTGCAGATGGGAAAACCAAGGATTAGTTTTTGCGATTTACCCATGGCTGCATTACCCACGAAAAGGATTATGACTAGGTCACAGCCCAGCCTGTCAGTGGAATCTACAACACTCTAGGAGCAAAGTCTTTCCGGTTCAAAGGGGCTTTGTAGCTAGCTGCTTAGTTGTCTGGATCTTTTCATTTAAATAGGGAGATTCTTTTCTTCAATCATTACCATATTCTCAGTCCTTTCCTAAGAAATTGGCATCCTCTGTCTGCAAAGTGCATGTCACTTCTATAAGTATAAACAGATGTAGCAGGCAATGTGAGGGGGCTGTAGTTCCAGTCTCCATTTTTGGAAAGAACATTTGTGCTGTCTGGGATAATCTAGTGGAAAAGTTCCTGTCATTTATTTGCAACATGGAAACCGGGTTTTTTAGAAGAATAACCTAAATAAATGCACAATCTAATCACTGAATTCTGTCTGTAGAAGAGGGGGCAGAGTTGGCAATAAAATCAGTCTTACACCTCTTTGCGAAAAGATGATTCATGCAGAAAAGCAGCCTGGAGAATTTGATTTGAGTTTTATTTTTTGAAAATGTGAAACTTCTGGAAAATTTCATACTGAAGGAATGACAGGGTTTTTAAAACATAATGTTGATAATTTAGGATTCTCAGCCAGGCTTAGTGATGCACACCTGCAATCCAATCTACTGGAAAGTCAGTGGCAGCGGTTTGAGGCCAACCTAGACAGTTTAGCAAGACACTGTTTTAAAATTTGGTAGGAACTGGAGATGGAACTCAGTGGTTGAGTGCTGGATTAGAGCCTCAGCACCACTGCATGAATAATCCGAGATTGTCCATAATGGGCCTTCCACGTCTCACATTTCCAAGAATATTTGAAGGGTCTACTAGACCAGTACTAATCCAGTACATGGAATTATTTAATAAAACAATTTAAAAATTATATCCTTAACCAAACTAGCGACATTTGAAGAATCGACAAGTGGTTAATGGCTACCCTATTGGACATTATAGATACAAAACATTTCTATCCCATAAATTTCCACTGGAAAGTGCTGTTTTAGTTACAATTTGTACTTCTATTAAGAAAGGAGAGAAATATTTATTTTATAACGTTTAATTTAGTTTATGAGACTCCTAATATATATGGGATTACAGGACATCAATTTTGCTTGTTGCAATTGGAAAGGGAGGTGCAGTGGTTGTCTTCTGTTGTGAAAAGCAAACGTCAGTATTGACATCCAAAGTGTTTCAAAATGCATCTGGGATGAGGGGCTTGCAGTTTTCATATTTAATTCTTCAACCTTTCGTGGAATGTTTTCACTCTATGTGCATCCAAGAAATCAGTAACAAGAGCCGGCCAGGTATCTCAGTGGACTAAAGCACCACTTAGGCGAGAGCAGGGACTCGGGTTCTAGCCCCATGCTGTGCCAGCCCCACCCCCAGGGCATACTGTTGAGACTGGGCCTGGTGGCGCAGACCTGTAATCCCAGTAGTTGGGAGGCTGAAAACAGGAGGATCACTACAAGTCCGACCTGTGTATGAGACCCTGTAGACACTACTAAATACATAAAAGTAAAATAAAAAATAAATAAATCACTAACAAATGAGTACAAGATTAGTATTTTTTCTGAAATTACTGAATGTATCCTACATTGTTTCAGAATTTTTTTCAGTATATTTTTAAAGTTTTCTTAAAGGATATACTGGGTCACTATTCAAATAAATAATTTATGCAAAATAAGGGGCTTGGCTGTGAAATTAGGCTTCAATGAAGCCGCAATAGAATTTTAAGACTAGGAAAAACTGCCCACAATGGGACTGAAGACCACCTGTGACACCTTAATTCATAGCAGTATACCTGGCTAGTCTCATGTAAAAGAAGTTCATGAAGGGATTGAAAAAATAAACTGACAGGTCTCTAAACTAACTTTTATATGAAGGAGGCAGGGTAATTGAAGACCAATTCTATAGTTAGTTTTACATGTAATTTTTACATAACAGGGTATTTTATAACCAATTTCCTTACCAATACTAATAAGAAAAAAGCGTTAGTGATAAAGCAGCTTGTTTGCCAAAAGTATGGCTAGTTTACCAAGGTGGCAAAAGTCTGTAATCCCAGCTACTCAGGAAGCTGAGAGAAGGATCTTAAATTTAAGGGCAACCTGAGCAAGATAAAAATCCCTGGCAAGCATAAGGTCCTGAGAGGAGGGGGAGGGAAGGGGACTGCAGAAAACTTG
>NW_004524626.1:2984408-2988710 GCF_000260255.1 Octodon degus
GGAGGAGGAGGAGGAGGAGGAGGAGGAGGAATCTCAGCAACGAAAAGGGTAAGAATAGAGATCAGTACCAGAACACTTGCTTGGCCCTGAATTTAATCCTAGTACTGGAGGGGCCAGGGAGATGGCTCAGTGGAATAAGTGCTTCCCTGGCAAGCACAAGGGTCTGAGTTCAATCCCTGGTTCCACCAAAACAAAACAAACAAAAAACACTTCTTATTTCACACTGATAAATATCAAGAGTTTTGTTGCCTCAGTCTTGAATGTTTTCTTAAAGATTTACCTAAGAAAATCACCTCCATTTATTAAAGTTAAAAACTTAGGGGCCAGCCAAATAACTCAGTGGATTAAAGCACCTGCAAGCTGGGGTTCGAACTCCAGGCCTCCCTTGCCGACCCTGCCCCTAGGGTGCGCTGAGACAGCAATTAAGACTGGGCATGGTAATAGTAATCCCAGCTGTAAGCAGGTGAATCACTACGAGTCCCATCTAGTAGTGAGCCCCTGATCACCCTGTAGACACTTCCCTAAAAATACAAAAAATAAAAAAATTTAAACACTTATTTATTAAGTTTATTTCACATGTATTCCATTGTAGAGTAAAATATATTTCTCTAAAATACAGTAGTGCTTTCCTGGGTGTGGGGATGCAGGCCTGTAATCCCAGCAGTTAGGAGGGTGAGACAGGAGGATCATCATTGGGTTCATTCCAGCTTGGCCTACATAAGTGAGATCAAGTCCAGCCTGAACTATATAAGGAGTTGCTGCCTTCAAAAAACAAAAACAAAAACCCAGAAAAGTAAAATAGTATTAGAGTCCGCAGGTTCACTTTCCAAATACAATGTTAATGTATGATCAAACTAGTTTTATGCTGTTAGCTATGAAATTAAGATTAAAAGTAAAATTTCTGCCCCAAATACATTGATAATGATTCAGCATGGCTTTGTGTTTATACTCATTTCTTGGTTGTGTCATTGTGAGTTTGTACATTTTCTCATCCAGTTCCAGTTTTACAAAACATCCAGTGTCTTAGTTTTCTAGCCTAAAAGAAGGCTTATGAACAGTGTAAGTTTTTATTTTTGCCATGATAAGTAACCACAGTGCTTCTTGGAATTCCTCAGGAAGTTTTGGAAGTTATTGTTATGTTTTGCTGTGCAGACAAATCCCACTTTATCGTGTGCTGAGGGTGAAGTGGCGTATCTCCTTCCATCTTCAGCTCATTTGGATAATACTCACAAAGCACAGAAAAGCAAAAGCTTCTGTAGATGAGACTAGTGTGATATGTTTATTACTGCCTCTGCATCTGTGTGTGTGTGTGTGTGTGTGTGTGTGTGTGTGTGTGTGTGTCACCAAGCATTGAGCCCAGGGCCTTCATATGGACCTACACCTCTAGCCTTTATGTTTTATATTGAGATGGCATTTCTGCTAAATTTCCAAGGCTGGGAGAAAATATCATACCATGTCTTATAAGTAGATTTTAAGTCAAAGAAACAGTATAAATCATAAAACAAAAGTTAAAATTAAACAATATTCAGAAAATTGATTAAATATTAATTCAAAGTTAAATATTTCAAAATAATATTCAAAAATTAAGATTAAATTGTGAGTCCAACTAAGAGGCCATAATGTAGTGTACACTATATACAAACCTGTGATCAATTCAGAAAGAACCTGTGATCAATTCAGAGTACACACACAGTATTTGATTAGATTAATATAGACAAAAATATCAACTAAGCATTTTTATGATAGTACAGAATTATTAAGAATAAAATATAACAAAAATACTGGAATGGCAAGTATATGACCAGCACTTCTAACAGTTCAGGGCTAGGATATCATGCAAAGTTCTAGAATGTAGTGGACATGGACAGTGTCCATGACACTTACTGGTGGCCAGGTATCACTTGTGGGAAGGAGCTACTGCTAATTCCTTGATATCCACCTTGTAGACCCAGACAGAATCATAACCTATAGGGTGCAGGAGAAGTCCATTTGTGGAGTATACTGATGGAAATATTTTGCTGCTGTATACAAAAGAATAATTGAAAAACTGCTATTGTATACCTCTTTTTCTCCTGTGTTTAATTGTTTGCCCTATTTGGTGAGTTTTTTCCATTCTCATTCATGGAGTTGTGGTCATTTTGCTCCCTCTTAGAATATGTTTTAGTAGTTTGTCATCATGAAATTCTTTAGTTGTTCTTTGTCATGGAAGTATTTCACTTCTCCATTAAACTTGAAAGAGAGTTTTGCAGGCTATATCAGTCTGGGTTGGAATTTGTTTTCTTTCAAGGTTTGAAGTACTTTGCTCCATGCTCCTCTTGACTTCATGGTTTGTGGAGAGAAATCTGCTGTTATTCTGATGGGTTCTCCTTAAAATGTGATCTGTTTCTTTTCTCTAGCGGCTTTTACTATAATGTTCCTATGCTGGATTTCTGGGATCTTCATTATTATATATCTGGTGTGTTTTTAATTGGGTTGATGTTATTTGGAGTTCTATATGCTTCGATTACTGAATGTCAGTTGTTTCCCCATATTTTGGAAGTTTTCTGCTATTACTTCTGCCCATGTTCTTTTTATATCATTTGTATTGACTCCTTCTTTCTCATTGATGCCTATTAGTCTTATGTAGTTTATTTTTGCATCATCTTGCAAATGTTGAATTATTTTTTCCTGCATCATAGTTGTTTCTAAGAGATCTTCTCTTACCTTTTCACTAGCTGCAACGCTATCTTCAAGATCTGAAAGTTTATTTTCACTTTCATTCAAATGGTTTTGCCAGCTTGTGATTGAGATTTTAATTTCTTGTATATCACTTTGAATCTGCTTCATGCATTCTATTTCTTTCCTATATTGTTCATTCAAGAATTCCATCATTTTTGTATTCTCTATTTTTTTTGTGGAACCAAGGATTGAACTCAGGTCCTTTCGCCTACCAAGGAAGCGCTTACTCCACTGAGCCATCTCCCCGGCCCCAGAAATTTTAAATCTTTAAATGTTTTGCCTACTCCTTTCTACTTTGAGAATTCTAATTACATGAATATAAGTTTCTTGATTTTGGCAGAGAGTGAACTATTGTATGACTGATCTGTAAACTCTTCATGTCTATTTTAGACAATTTTATTGTTATATTCATTTAATTTTGTAAATAATTTTACAATGTGAAATCTGTTATTAATCTCATGTAATGTATTCATTTCAGAAGTATTTTTCTAAAATTCACTCTGTCTGCATCTTATATCTTTCACATTTCAATATTTGTCTACAATTTTTAATTTGCTATATAATTATTATTGATTTTTAATAAAATCAATAATGAGCTAAAAAATAAAAATAAATTTCCAAGGCTGGGCTCAGATTTGTGACTCTCTTGCCACTGTCTGCCTGAGTGCTGGGATTACATGCGTGTGCTGCTCTGTTCAGCTTTATCACCTGTCTTTCTAGTTTTTAATTTTATAGTTGTGTGAATTGCAAGTGTCAGGTGTCCTTCTGTGTCTGTGACTTTACCTGCAACAAATTAGCTCCTCTAGCAAGATAATTCTAACTGCAGTCTTTCACCTGGCCACCCTCCACCTGGATCTTGAGCCTGAGCTCTTGTTTACTTAAGTTTGCCATGCTGTCTGTCCAGCTACAGAATAACTTGTTACTTTAAGGCTGAGACAACTGAGAGAGACACAGTGATCCTTTACTGAGTGAATAGTTAGTGATAGAGCAAATTGAGATTCTTTTTGAAGGAATCTTACAACTCTTACTCAGTGGTCTTGCCCTGGAGATTCTGAACCTGCTTTTAAAACTGTATGATAGCATAACTCTCCTTTGTACACAGATGACAGGAGAAATAGTTGCCCCCAAAATTCTTAGTTATAAACACCAGCAGAAAGGAACTAAAGAATAACAGAGGTATTATAGCAGTAGTTTCCCTATTTCATTATACTTCTAGGTGAATTGACTCTTAGGATAAATAAACACTGTCTTGTTTACAAATAAGAGCTTCCTATGATTTTATTCTACTTCCAGTCCAGTTCTAGTAATAAAAACCCTCTGGTAAGGTCCATAATCATTCCCACTTTATGCAGAATTCGCATCATAACGGACTGCATTTTAAGCAGGTTTTAATATTTAGTATTCTGCTTTTAGAAACAATTCAATAATAAATTTGCTCTGGAGTTGTTAGTTTATTTTTCGAGGAGGTGCTGTGTAAGGATTTAATCAAGGGCCTTTGCCTATTCAAATTTAGGATCCTCTTGCCTCAGCCTCCCAGAGTGCTGTAGACATGCACCACCATACCTTCCTTTCTTCTCCAAAATC
>NW_004524626.1:2988810-2996795 GCF_000260255.1 Octodon degus
TTCCTTCCTTCCTTCCTTCCTTCCTTCCTTCCTTCCTTCTTTCTTTCTTTCTTTCTTTCTTTCTTTCTTTCTTTCTTTCTTTCTTTCTTCTTTCTAATGTATTTGATACAGAGTCTCAGTACAAACTCGGACAGATAATGACCCTCTTGTTTTCAGCTCCCCCAGCAGTGAGATTCGAGGCATGTGCCACCACATCCAGACATCAGGTCTCAGCGGTCTCCTCAGCACACCTGGGGAGGGCCGGCGCAGCATGTGGTGCCAGGGATCGAACCCTGGCCTTCGCACTTGCCTAAGGAGGCACTTAATCTGTTGAGCTATCTCACTAGCCTGTCTTTTTCCTTTTTTATGATATGAATTATTTTATTCTATTGAAATACTGTGCTATGACATGAGAAGGGTTTTTATTAATATAAAATTAAAATTCTGGAGAAAAGATATTGTGAATTCTTTTTTTTCTTGGTACACATTTTACCTCATTTTATTTTAACTTTTTATTTTATTTTAAAGAGTAAAAACAAAAGCAAAAACAATTAGCAAAAAAACAAAGACAGAAACAGTAACATACAATTTTACATATGGTACGTATTTTCAAAACAAGAATAGCAAATTAACAATGGTGGTTATGCTAAGTATTTTTAACGTCAAATCTGTTGCTCAAATTAACAGATATAAGTTTTCAAAATTGGGTATATAATTGAACATTAACATTTGCTTTCAATAAACCTTAATTTTTTCTTGACGTTTTTATTTTATTATTTTTTTTATTTTAATGAGGGCATAATAATTGATTAGATTAGAATCAATCATACATCAATACATCAGTTATTTCTAATACATTAGAAATGGTACGCATCAGATTAAAGTGCCTGCTTAGCCAGACACAGGAATGGGGTTCAACCCCGGCATGCCGGCTCCACTCCCAGAGCATGCGGAGACAACAATTGAGACTGGGCATGGTGGCACACAGCTGTAATCCCAGCACTTGGGCGGCTGAAAACAGGAGGATCACTACAGGTCCAATCTGTGTAGACCCTGTATTAAATACATAAGAATAAAACAAAGAAAAAAAGAAATGATTCTTGTTTGGGAGACCAAGATGAGAAGTATTCAACCATGGACTTTGTATTGCATATTGCTGTCTTACAGAGTTAAAGTGAAAATTTTAAACATTAAGGGCTATTTTCAAAAACCTGATGGAAATTAGTAATACAATCATCTCAGCTATCTTGCATATATACTTGCATGATTTTTCTTCCTTCCTTTTTTGCTATCTTTTCCCCTTTCCCTCATCTTCATTGTTTATTCCTTATATTCAGTTTCTTTCCATTTTACTCAATGTAAAATGTACTTTCCCTCATCTTCATTGTTTATTCCTTATATTCAGTTTCTTTCCATTTTACTCAATGTACTTTTCAGATTTCATTTATTGCTTCAGCTTCTTCCACAAGCGAAACAATACAATATTACACATATGACTCTGATTTATTTCACTTATGAGTATATCCTGTAGTTGCATCGATTTACCTATGATAGCCTCAAGTTTGTCTTTCTTCATAGCTGAGTAATACTCCAGTATATAAAACTGCTATATCTTTTTTATCCATTCCTCAGGTGATGGACATTTTGGTTGTCAAAGATTTGGCTATCACAAATCGTGTTGTTATAAACATAGGTGTAAATACATCATTGTAGTATGATGTTTTCAGTTCTTTTGGAAAAATACCCAGAAGGGGGATAGCTGGTTTAAATGGGATTTCCAGTCTTAGTTTTTTAAGGAGTCTCCACACTGATTTCTACACTGGTTTTACCAGTCTGTTCTCCCACCAACAGTGAAAAAGGGTTCCTTTTCCCCACAGCTTGGTCAGCGTTTGTTATTAGTTGATTTCTTTATGACAGCCATTCTTTCTGGGGTAAGATGATATGTCCATGGTATTTTAATTAGCATTGCTCAAATAACCAGGGATGTGAAACATTTTTTTATATACCCTATTTGCTATTTACATTTCTTCCTCCGGGAAGTGTGTATTCATTTCAGATGTCCATTTGTGGACTGGGTCTTTGAATTTTGGGGGCCTGATTTTTTTTTTTTTTGTTCTTTATATATTCTAGACAGAAGTTCTTTGTCTGAATGGTTGTTGGATAAGATTTTTTCTCAATTTATAGATTATCTCTTCACTCTATTGGTGATTTCTTTTGATATGTAGAAACTTCTCAATAAGATGAGATCTCAATTGTTGATTCTTTCAAGTATTTCTGGTGCAGTTTGGGTTTTATTTATGACCTCTCTGCCTAGTTAGTCATCCTAATTCTAAGAGCTTCCTGGTGGAGTCTTTTGGGTCTTTCATGTAGAGTATTATGTCCTTTGCAAAGTGATAGTTTAACTTCTTCCTTACCTATTTTTTTAAATTCTTTTATTTCTTTATTTATTTCTATCTGCTGTCTCTTCCAGGAGATTTAGTGTTTCTGTTTTAATGTTTAGATCCTTAATGCATTTTCACTTTAGTTTAATGCATGGTGATGGACCCAGGTCTAGTTTAAGTTTTCAGCATCTAGAGGCCCAGCTTTTTCAGCACCATTTGTTAAAGAAGCTATCCAATAAACATGTTTGGCCACTTTGTCAAACATAAGGTGGCTGAGTCCTTTTGTAGTTGAATCTGCATCTAATCTGTTCCACTGACCCTTAGGTCTGTTTTCTTTTTTTTTCCAATACTATGCCAATTTTATCACAGTAGTTTTGTAGTACAATTTCAAGTCAGGGATTATAATGCCTCCTGCCCTTCCTTTGTTACCAAAGATTGCCTTTGCTATTCTAGGTCTTTTCTGATTCCAAATAAATTTTGAGAAAGTTTTCTCTATATCTGTGAGGTACATTGATGGTATTTTGATAGAGAATGCATTGAATCTGTATAATAATCTTGGGAGTACGGCCATTTACACAATGTTCAGTCCTTCAATCCAGGAGCAAGGAATATATTTCCATTTTCTGAAATTGTTTTCAATCTGTTTTTCTAAGTATTATAATTTTCATTTTATAGATCTTTTACTTCTTTTATTAGATTAATTCCTAAGTGTTTAATTTTTTTGGATGCTATTTTCAAAGTTATTGTTTCTTTAATTTCTCTCTCAGTGTGTTTGTTATCTGTGTGCAGGAATACTATTGATTTTGGGGTATTTATTTTGTATCCTGCTATGCTATTAATTTGTTTATTAATTCTAAGAGTTCCCTGGTGGAGTCTTTTGGGTTTTTTGTGTAGACTATCATGCAAAGAGATAGTTTAACTTCTTCCTTACCTATTCTTTTTTTTTCAATTCTTTTATTTCTTTATTTATTTGGTATAGGGTCTCACTATGAAGCTCAGACTCATAGTGATCCCCCTGTCTCAGCCTTCCCAATGCTGGGATTACAGGCATGTGCCACCATGCCATGTGTCAATAGTTGGCTCAGCACAGGCCCAGCACTACATGCTGTACCAGGTAACCCATTTCCTTGCACTTGCCAGGCAGGTGCTTAGACTGCTGAGCTATCTCCCCACCCCTCCATTCCTATTCTTCCCCTTTTATTTCTCTCTCTTATCTAATGGCTTTGGCTAATATTTTGAGAACTGTATTGAATACAAATTGTGATAGTGGACATCATTTTCTTCTACCTGAGCTTAGAGTAAAAGCTCACAGTTTCTTTTCATTTAGAATGATATTGGCTGTTGGTTTCTCATTTTCTTATGAGATTGAGGTATAGGCTGTCTATGCCAGTTTTCTGTAGAGCTTTAATCACAAATCAGTGTTGAACTTTGTCAAAATCTTTTCTGCATTTTTGAGATGATCATGTATTTTTAAAATTTTAGCTCTACTGATATAGTGTATTACATTACACATTTGTGTATGTTGGACCATCCTCATATCCTGGGATGAATCCTACCTGGTTGTGGTGTATAAGCTTTGTGATGATTTGTTACATTCTATTTGCTAGTATTTTGTTCAGGATTTTTGCATCTATGTTCATGAGAGGGTTTGGCTTTAATTTTCTTTTATGGTTGAGTCTTTCTCTGTTTTTAGCATCAGTGTAATACTTGTTTCCAGGAATTATTTTGGAAGTATTGCTTCCTTTTTAATTTCATTGAAGATTTTGAGGAATATTGGGATTAAATCTTCTTTTAATTGCCTGTAGAATTCAGTTTTGATTACATCAGGACTAGGGCTCTTCTTGTGGGTAAGTTTTATCTTTTTAAAATGTATTTAGTACAGGGTGTACAGGGTCTCACTATGTAGATTGGACTCCTATTGATTCTCCTGTTTTCAGCCTCCCAAACGCTGGGATTACAGGCATGGGCCACCACGCCCAGTCTCATTCGCCATCTCAGGGCGCCCTGGGGGTGGGGCCAGCATGGCTTGTCGTTCCAGGAATCAAACCTGGTCCCTGCACTCTGCCTAAGCAGGCACTTTAGTCTGCTGAGCTATCTGGCTGGCTCTTGGTGGTAAATTTTTTTTTTTTATTACATTTCTATTTCATTGGCTAATATTGGGTTACTCAGAGTTTTTTATATCTTCTTGATTCAGTTATGGTAATTTGTACCTATCTAGGAATCTCTCCACTTCTTATGCATCTCCGATTCTGTGAGAGTAAAGATCTTCAAAGTAGCTATTGATAATCATTTGAATTTCTACAGGATCTGTAGTAATTTTTCCCTTGTCATTCCTTATTGATTGAATTTAATTTTTCTTTCCTCTTTTTGATGAGGTTGTCTAGGAGTTTATCAATTTTATTTAGTCTTTCAAAGAACCAGCTCTTTGATTCATTAATTCTTTGTGTTGTTTTCTTTGTCTCAATTGCATTAATTTCTGCTTTAACCTTAATAATTTCCTTCCTTCTTTGGGCCTTGGGCCTGGTTTGCTCTTCTTTTTGTAGAAGATTGAGGTGCAGCATTTATTTGGTGTTGTTCTGTTGTTCTAATGTGTGAATTCTGTTGTTCTTTGTCATGGAAGTATTGCACTTCTCCATTGATTTTGAAAGAGAGTTTTGCGGGGTATACCAGTTCTAGTTGGAATTTTTTTTTGTAGGATTTGAAATATTTTGCTCTATGCTCTTCTTGACTCGATGACTGTGCTGAGAAATCTGCTGTTATTCTGATGGTTTTCCTTTAAATGTGAGCTGTTTATTTTTCTCTAGAGGCTTTTAGTATATTGTTCTTGCACTCAGTTTCTGGCATCTTGATTATTATATATCTGGGTGTAGATGTATTTTGGCTGATGCTATTTGAAGTTCTATATGTCTTGATTATCTGAACGTCAGATTGTTTCCCCATATGTGGGAAGTTTTCTACTATTACTTCTGCCCATATTCTTTTTATGTCATTTGTGTTGACTCCTTTCTCATTGATGCCTATTAACCATATGTTGTTCATCTTTGCATTGTCTTGCAGCTGTTGAATTATTATTTATTGGATCCTTGTTGTTTTGAAAAGATCTTTCCCTACCTGCTCACTAGCTGCTGTGGTGCCTTCAAGGTCTGAGAGTCTATCTTCACTTTCATTCAAATGGTTTTGCCAACTTTTAATGGAGTTTTAAGTTTCCCATATATCTCTTTGAATATGTTTCATGCATTGTATTTCATTCCTATATTGTTTATTCAAGATTTCCATCATTTTTCTATTCTCCTCTATTTTTATCAGTGTCTTCTTTACAAATATTTAGTAATTCCTCAATTACAGTTATCATTTCTTGTTTTTTTTACCTAGGAGATTATTTCTGATCTGATTTCCTCTATACCCTTCTGCTGTTGTTTTTTTACTTCAGTTGCTATTATTTCAGAGATTTTGGGTGTATGACTTCCAATTTCTTCTATGCTGATGTCTCCTGCATTTGTTCTGGGAGGACTCAGAGCCTGATACTGCATTTTTCTCCTTCTTTTTGTCATTTTCTATTTCTGAGCAAGCTCTTTGTCTTGATTTCCATGATACTCTTTTGTGACAGTCTAATAGTAGGTAGCTATATCACTGCAATGCAAACCCCTCTATAAAGGGTCTGCTCTTTAGGTATCTCTCCTGTTTCAGAGATTCTTGTTGTATGTCCCAAAGTCTTGCCTTCTCTATTCGTGGAGAATGAGATATTGGTTTCCATTGGGCACTGTCCTCTGTTAGTCAGTATAGGACTTTGACGAGGTTATTACTCAAGCACCAGCCAATATTATCACCCAAGGGAGAACAGGTGGTTCAGGCACATATGGTATCCTATTTACAGTGTACAATTAGCAATACTAATAACAGCTAATGGAATTTAGAAATTGACAAACTTTTGTGACTGATGATTTGTACTTCATAGGAGCAAGCATTATAGCTATATAAAAAAGGAGACCATAAATTGGGAATTTGTATTTAGATTAGTTCCCCTGAATTCTGTCTGGGCAACTCTCCTTCATGTACCTGGAGTCTTCCAGGCAGACTAGTTCCCCCATGTAACCTCCTGCCACCTCCGTGCCATGAGGATCTACCCAGTGGGCCTGGGCCTTCATCCAGGCCCCACTGGGCCTAGCAGCAATTCTCAGATCACTGGGCCTGGCTGATGAGCTGGGGTCCTTCCACTCCACCCTGCTGAGTTCTTAGTTCTTATTTATTTATTTATTTATTTATTTATTTAGTGGAACCAGGGATTGAACTCAGGTCCTTGCACTTGCCAGGCAAGCGCTTATTCTAATGAGCTATTTTTAGCTCTTATTTTTAAAGAGACAAAAAAATAAATAAATAAATAAATAAACAATAAAAGCTGTACAAAATTTCAAAGCAAGACGATAGGAAATTAATAATAGTTACTGTATTGCATATTGTTATCTTCAAAGTAGTTGCTCATATTACCAGATGTAGGCATGCAAATTTGACCTGACAATATAAGCACTAACTGTTCCTTGCAATGAACTAATAGAAATTAGTAGTACAATTATCTGAACTGTCTTGTGTATACATACAAATCTCTTTCCCCCCCCCCATTCTTCTTTTCTTTTTTCCTCCATCTCAGTTGTTCTTTCCTTTGGAACAGTTTCTTTCCCTTTTACTGTATCTACTGTATCTTTTTTATCTTATTTACTGTTTGAGTTTCTCACCCTATGGAGACAATATAATGTTTACACATACAATTCTGATTTATGATGCTTATGAGTATGGTCTCTAGTTACATCCATTTACCAATTCTTAACACCTAGTACCTACGATCTGATTTGGAAGTAATATCTCCGCAGATGTGATCAAAGTTCTGATGAGTTCCCAGGTCTGGGGCTTTGGTGAGGTTATTACTCAAGCATCACAGGTGTATAGGGGGCTAATCCTATATGACCAGTGTCTTTTTAGTTGTCATTATTCTGATTATTATTATTGATTTTATTAGTATTGATTTGTTTTTTAATTATTAGCTTTTGTTTTGTTTGAAACAGGGTCTCTGAATAGCTCCGTGTTGAGCTCACTGTGTAGTCCAGGTTGACCTCAAACTCACAGTTTACATCCTTCTACCTCAGCCTCCCAAATACTCTAGGCATGTGCCACCATGTCCAGTTCTTTTTTTTTCCCCATAATTTTATTGAGAAACAAATAGCAATGAGACAGTTTCAAACCAAATTGGTAGGACAGTTTCAATAATTAGCACATTGCATTCATCCTTTCTAGTGGTTAATTGCTGTACAAGATGTGGAAATTATGTCCTATTTACATACACTGTTAGAACAAATCCCTCTATTCATTAAGAGAATGTAACTATATATCTATCCTAACCATTTTGAATTCACAAAGTGGACATTCATCTCTATCCTCATTTTTCTTTAGTTCCATTATTTGAATATTATAGGTGTATTAACTCAGCAAAATATTCTAAAAGAATCCAGTAGTCCCTGATAGTATTGGGTCTTCCACTTGACTGGCAATGTCAGAAATTGTTGACCTGAGTCCCCTACAGTTCAACATAACACCATGGCTTTACTTCTTATACTTCGTTTTTATACTTTTCTG
>NW_004524626.1:2997255-2998720 GCF_000260255.1 Octodon degus
CTTTCAAAGGAAAGGTATGAATGCCAAAGTGGTAGAAGTCTGTGCAAAAAGACAATGTTCTTTTGCATATTGAATTTTAACACAAATATAAATAATAATGTAATGTTTTATTTTGTGAATACATAGGCAGCATGGAAAAGTTGAAAGTAGTGCTTAGCTGGACCCTCAAAGAAACTGAAATTCCTATTTTCTTATCCAAAAAAAAAAACGATGTGAGTTGCAGATGCTTAAATTGTGTATTTCTAAAAAACAAAAACAAAACACTGAAATAATGACTTATCACCTCTTTTAGGAAAATAAATTTTATCTATTGTGGCTTTAAAGAGAAAGGAACTTTGCAGATTTTTTTAAAGTTTGGCTTTATTCTAGGATTTACTAATTTAACCTGACATTATTTTGTAGAGCTTGAATAATTTGCTTATAAATGTCTGTGAGGACCACATGCTATGATATGATTCATGAAAAGTATTCCTATTTTGCAAATTCACAAGGCTTATCTCAAGAGCCTCAGAAATGACACAAGGTCACCGGCTCACCAAATGGTAGACTGTCACATGCTCAACCAGCAGAGAGCTAAACCAGTGGCAAATGAGGCTTTCAGATGCGTAAGTAAATAGTCATGTATTATGTGATACAGCTTTAGTCTATGAGAAGCAATATCCCTTTGAAAGTCTAACAGCTTAAAATTGATGCTGACGTACTCTTGGATAAGTGCTGACCCAGAAACTTACATATTTACCTAGCAGCTCAGAAAATATCTGGGCATCATCATTGGCTCCTCATTACAACTATTCTGCTTTCTGCTGTAGGATTTCCAATTACAAGGTTACAACGACTTTCACTTACCATTAAGAACCATTGTCACCCATTATAGAAAATAAGACTTCTCTGAAGTCATGTTTGGGTATGTGAAATTTAAGAACCAAAAGAACAGACCAGTTAAGGTTGAATTAAAAATAATAATGTTTCCAACACGACCATCTTGTAGGATAATCATATAGAAATCAGATAACAAATTTATCTTCAATAATTTTTGGCGAGAATTAGAAATGTAAACACTTTTTTTTCTTTTTTATTTGTTTATTTATTTTTGAAGTAGGATTTCACTATGTAGTTCTTTTGTGTGTGTGTGTGGTGTTTTTTGTTTTTTGTATTTTTTTTAAGCCGGGATTGAACTCAGGCTCTTGCACTTGCCAGGGAAGTGCTTATTCAACTGAGCTAGCTCCCTAGCCCCACACTATATAGTTCAGACTGATCTTGAACTCAGACAGACAGTCCAGACAGTTCAGACAGTCAAGGCTGTCATAGAAATCAAGGGATGCTTTTGACATTGATTGTGCTGGAATTACAGGACTATGCCATGATGCCCATCCTAAATTTTTTTCTAAAACAAAAGGTAAACTCTCATTTTTTTCTTTTGCAAACAGGATGTCTTTTCTCTTTTCTTTCCTAAATTTTTTTCTAA
>NW_004524626.1:2999568-3000678 GCF_000260255.1 Octodon degus
AAAAAAAAAAAAAGAATAAAGAAAAAAAAAAGGAAGATAGATGTTTGGGAAATACTAGGAAGATGATATTTGAATAAATAATTGCTAATATAGATTGCTAATGTAAAAAGAAATAGCTAAAGTCTAATATACACCAAAAGTTCCTTTTTTTTTTTCAAAGTACTCATCCTTGAATTGATTTTTATGGGTCCTGTTCAGTAGGTTTTCATATATATGAGGACATTTATGGGTAGTAGGTACCAGAAACCATGTTAGCAGCATCTGCTGTTATGTTTGTGGTTAAGGAGGTCTACTCCTGATTTTGAGTAAGATGATAGTAATGTTATCAGATCTGGGGTCTTGTCCAAGTTCTTGATATCCTGAAGAAAGGATTGAGCAGGATACCCCCAAAGAAGGAGCAAGATCAAATATTTATTTGAAATTAAAAGGACACTCCATAGAGGGAGAACAATCCAGTGAAAGAGCTCACATCCTTGAGGGGGGTTGGTACTTCGGGTTTAAGCTTTATTGAATGGTTGGTCTAAGGTCTGACTCCTACCCCTGAGTGGCCTGGCTCAGCCCCTACATGACAAGCTGGAGTTTTGGACCTTTAATTGGTTTGGTGAAGGACTGCTGAAAATCAGTGGACACAAACCTGGAGACTTAACTTTGCTGATCTAGGTTACCTGGTTACTTTCATTTGAGTTGCAAACTTTTAGTTGTAATGTTTCATTATAAACATTTGAAGACACAAACAAATTGTGGAAGTAGTTCATCTGTGTGCCAGATATATCACAGTTGTACTGCTGTGTGCTCACTGTACAGTGAAATTGTGTACAGTAATACAGAGCTCAATCACTTCCCAGGATGCCCAGAAGCAAGAGGAAAGGCAGTGGCGATGCGGAGGGGCCAGCTAGGAGATGCAAAGTAATAACCATAGTAACAAAAGTCCAAATACACTGTAAGACTCACTTTGTTAGACTTTCAAATGAATAGTTTACAAACATTCTACCAGAACAAAACTCAGTAAGTCAGGGATTTACTTTAGACCCACATACCCTGGCCTTGGACTAATGTTTACCTCAGAAAGGGAGTCTAGCCCAGAAAGTGAGCTTTCAGAGGGCTTTTTGC
>NW_004524626.1:3001888-3003051 GCF_000260255.1 Octodon degus
TCCATGCTTCAGCTTCCTAGATTGCTAGAACCACAGCTGTGTACCACACACCTAGCTCGCTAATGTTCTGTTTACAGGGTCAGTCAGCAAGATCGCCATAATGAATTTTTTTTTTTTTTTTTGGCAGTGCTGGGAATTGAAGCAGGGCCTCAAGCATGCTAGAAAAGCACTGTGCCACTGAGCCAGCCCCACAGCCCAGGAATCTTTTATTTCTAAATACAGTAATAGTGCTTGACATCACACAGGAATGTTCATAGAAGCATTATTCATAATAAAACAAAAGTAATGTAAATATTCATCAAAAAAAAATCAATGAATGGATTATAATTTATCCATACGACAGGATACATTTGGCACCAAAAAGAAGTACCGCATGTACGACAGCATGGGCAAACCTTGACCACGTGGTGCTGAGTGAAAGAAGGCGTTCCCAAAAGCCACATACTGCCTAATCCAATTTACATAAAATCTCCCAAATAGGCGAATCTACACTGCTAGAGATGGTAGACATGGGCTATTGCTTAACAGCTAAGGAAGTTTCTTTTTGGTGGGCCTTAACAGGAATGGAACTTAGAACCTCATGCTTGCCACGCAGGCACTGTGCCAGTGAGCTATGTTCCTTGCCCTGGAGTTCCTCCTGGGGGAAAAAAAGTTCTAAATTATATGCTGGCAGTCATTGTACAATCAGTAGTTATGAGTATACTGATACATGCTACACTGTACATTGTTGGGACAATTATATGATATGTGAGTCATCCCTTTCTGTTTGTTGGGGGTTTTTTTTTGGGGGGGGTTGTTTTGTTGGCTTGTGTTTGTTCAGTTTTTGAGATAAGCGCTTCCTCTGTAGCCCCAGCTCACCTGGAATTTGCCTTCCTGCTCCAGCTTCCACGTTCTGGGTGTACAGCCACGTACCACCACACCCATCTGTGCTTTATTTTTTAATAACACTATAAACAACCAAACCTTTGAGCTTATCTATTTTTTAAAGTTTAACTTTAATTGACTTTCTTTCCCGCCATAGAAGCAGGCAACACTTTATTCCATAAATAAAATAAGTGTTCTGACAGGCTGAGCAGAAGAGGTTTATTTTATAGACAAAGAACAGATGAAGAAAGGAGCAACTAAAGAATAAGTACGTTCGTCACTTTCCTTTTATGAACAGG
>NW_004524626.1:3003652-3012687 GCF_000260255.1 Octodon degus
TCTCTGTGAACCAAATGAAAGAAAGAGAGAGTTAAATGAGAAATGATTCATACTCTTTTGATCATGTGAGAGTTGGCACAAAATAAGGATACGAAACTTGAAGTGACAAATACGTTTTTAAAAATATATCAAAACTTTAGCCAATAATTTCAATCTCCACTGTAATTTACCTAATCTCTGTGACTTGAAGGTAACTGTATCTCGATTAAAATTCTTTCTTGAACCCATATAAATTAACTTACCTTTGGTGGCACACTCCTGTAATTTCAATACTTAGGAAGCTGAGGCAGGTAGATTTATAGCTCAAGGGTAACCTGGACTATATAACAAGACCCCATCTCAAAAACATAAAAGAGGAAAAAGTAATTTTTTGACTTGAGATATTTGACATAGTTTAGAAATTACAAGAAAGGGAAGGCTGGGGTGTAGCTGAGTAGCTGAGTACATGCTTAGCATACATGAGGCTCTGGGTTCAATTCCCAGCCCCAGAAAAAACAAAACAAAACAAAAAAGAAATCCACAAGGAAGTGCTCATGAGCAGATAAACTCTGTAAATACCTGATTTTGTTTGTTGTTATATGTATCTCCTAAGATAACTAGCAGTCAAATTTTTTCTACCCATAAATATGTTTATATTAGACAATGTGAATGTTTTTTAAACAAATATGCCCAAAATTGGTAACCAATTCACTCAGACCTCAAAGCAGTTTCCTAAGCTTTTTCAATAATGGTCATCTTCATAATTAAAGATAGAATTAACATTTATAGGGGCCACGGAGATAGCTATGTGTTCTAAGCACCTGCCTGGCAAGTGCAAGGACCTGGGTGCACTCCCCCAGTACCACATGCCGTGCCCACCACCGAAACTGGATCTGGTGGCACATGTCTGTAATCCCAGCACTGTGGAGGCTGAGACAGGAGAATCATTATGAGTGCGTAGATAGATCCTGTACCAAATAAATAAAAGATTTTTAAAAAATTTTTTTAAAGAATTTAACATCTGTAAACAATCTGATGGCCACGTAAGGTGACTCACGCCCATCCCAGCACTTGGGAGATTGAGTTTGAGGCCAGCATGGTCTACATAGTGAGCTCAGGGTCAGCATGAACTACATAACAACACCCTGTGTCAAACAACAAACAAACAAAAATTAGGAGAACCAATCTAATGTTTCTTGTAGTTATGTGGCTCATTATGTAGCTCAATGATTAGATGAGTGGCTGATTCCTAATGAAAGAGGTTCCTGAGGATCGCGCACACACACACACACTGGAGATTGAGTCCCAGGCCTTTGCACTGAGCTATAGCCATGGCCCTTTTAAAGGATCTTTTTTCAACTATAGAATTTTATTTTCAAGAGTATGGCAAGTGACCAAGGGCAATTACATAAACGCAAAGGCACTCACACACTTAAACAAAATCCTGATCTCTCACCAAACCATGGGGCCAGTTCACTAAAATTAGCTGCTTCTGTAGAGGGTGAAGAGGTGGCCTTGGTTTCCCAGCTTTCCCTACTCACTCTCCATTGTTCAGATTCTGTCGAAGCTAGTAGTGCTCTGGGGTAGATGATCACCGCTGGAAGAGAACTGCCAACTGTTAATATTAGCGCCAGCAAGCAGAAGGACGTTGACATTACAGATCTAGACTAAGAATCTGGGATGGGTCTCATCAGAAAATTGAGCTGTACAAAGACTTAGTTTAAAGCTATTCTACAGCTGAGCTCGAAGACGTTCATACCTTTCAGAGGTATGGGACATGCACTCACAGATATTACATAGATAATGAACAAAAATAATCTAGAAAAATAGGGGGGCCGTGTAAAAATATTTATAGAAGAAAAAGGAATTCAGAATGAAGTGATATTTACAAGAGTTAAAAATCACGTATCCTAGCTATATAGAGGCCGCTGCGGGCTCCCAGAAGTGGCACATGTGCTACAGCATGGAGAAGGCTTTCTTCGCCTTCTGTTCTTCCTGGGGTATCTTCTGTTGCTCCTCCCTGGTCTGGAGAGGAGGTTGTTGGTAAGTTCTCTTATAGACGCTTATACTGCTCACATGTTCATTCGGAGGATTATTTTCTTTAGACTGCCCACATGGTTTCAACTTTCCTTCATGTGGCTCCTAGTTGAGGGGGGCGAGACCAACTTGCTTTCTTCTTGGAGACACGAGTCTGCATTCCCAGGACGGGCAGCTTGAACAGGGTAATCAGAGCAGCAGCAGAATTCCCCTTGGTGGTCTTAACATGGGTGTCCCGGGCACAGACTGGCGTTGCGCCGTGTTCCCAGCCGTAGTCATGCGTGGAGACTTTCAGTGAACGCTCATGCTCATTATCCTTAGTAGTAGCTGAAAATGTGACGCTCACTTTTGTCACTGAGAGATCAGAGTGCCTATCTGACCCCTTCTGACTCACAGCGCTCTGTCTGGCAGGGCCTTGGGCCTGGCCTTGTGAGTGCTGATGGCTGGTGGGAATGCAAGCCACAGAGAGGTTTCCTGGAGGCACGGGTGTCATTACTCCCCATGTCACTACCCACTGCTGGCTTCTTAATTTCATACTATGAAATTAAGATCCATGAGTGGTGGATCTTTCTTCTATAAATATATTCATCTATGGACTCCATCTTCTAAAAATGAGTCTCATGAAACTTTTGAAAGTTTGGAGTAGTGAAGAACTGCAGTTCTTTTCCTGTTCCCAAGTTTGGAAAATCCATCCGTATACCAAGAACATTTTTCTGAAGGTTCCTTCGAATCTTCATTATAATTTATTTCACTTTTTCCTGACAAAACTGCATGCTTATCTCCAAGGCTCTTGACTGGCAAAGAAGGGATTTGTTTTTTCCCCAGGAGTTCTGAGATCCCTGTTTTCCTGGTCTTCTTCATTCTGCATTTCAGTGAAATGACTCAGACTTATCTCAGAATGATCCTGCTGGGAGACAGGCTCCCAGCGGGCTGGTTCACGCCACCGCCTCCTTGTTCTGGTGATGCGGTCCACTGGCTCCTTCTTGCCTGGTTCCCTCCTGTTAATGTCTACCTTGATCTGCTCACAGGAGGATGCAAAAGCTTGACTTTCAGCCTGATTTCTTATTTTCTTTTTGTTTCCTGTTTAAGGTGTGTTTTCAAAGCCTGTAACAGCTTGTCCTCCCTCATTTTAGCCTGGAAGCCTGAACTTTTGGAGTTCTGCAGGAAGCTGTATGTCAAGGAGCCCAGCTTCTCTGTGGAGGAGACATTCAGCACGTTCCAGCACTCCAGACAACACACAGAGAACCAGGATGCTGACATGAGGCTTGTTCAGAACGCTTATGTCACTTAAGATACTTTTTATATTGAGACAGCGTTTTGCTAAATCACTCAGTTGTCTAGCCTGTGATCCTCCTTCCTCAGTCCCCTCGAGTCTGAGAATTACAGTCGTATGTCACCACATCTGGCTCCAAGTGATATTTCTCATATTATTTGAGAATGCATATTCTTTGAAGGAGGCTAGATTCATTTTGATGCATATATTTTGTTATATTATTTGCTTTATCACATTGTACGCGTACCTAATAATTTAGGTATATAGATTCACAATGCTTTGTTCTTTATTACAAAAATGTTTTACAAACAAATATTACTGTTTGTAATATAGTAATTGGTACTACTTAGCTTCATTATACAGCGGGAAGTTAGCAGGGCACGGTGACACATACTATAATCCTAGCACTCAGAAGAACGAGGGAGGAGGATCGTTATGAGTTCAAGGCCAGCACAGGCCACATAGTGAGTCCAAGGCCAGCCTGAACTACATAGCAAAAACTTGTCTCAAAAATAAAAACAAAATACAGTGGGAAGTTGTCCCAGATACATGAGACAGTGTATAAAAGACTAGCACAGAGTGTTCGTCATCTCTGGCCAATTTCTGTTGTTAAAAGTTTGATTGTCTCATAGCCAAGTTTCGTCATTCACACTGTTAAATGTGTCACTCGTGTGACAAAGCTGCAGATTTAAGTTTCCTGATTTCAAAACATATTACAAAGTCCCTGAAATCAAAATAACACTGTACTATGAAAAGACAGACATAGAGACCAAAGGTACAGAATAAAATACCTTGAAATAAACCTTCATGTCTGACATCAAATTATTTTTGACAGTGGAGTCAATCCCACACAATGGGAAAAGGATAACTTCTTTAGCAAATGATGTTGGAAAACCTGGATATCCTTGTGAAAATGAATGAAGCTGCATCTTACCTTTTACGATATAAAAAAATTAACTGAATATTAATTGAAACCCTGATCTTGGGGTGTTGGTGCACTCAGCATATTCACAGGTCTCAGGAGGCTGAGGCAGGAGGATCGCTATAAGATCAAGTCCAGTCTGGGACACATAGTGAGTTCAAGCAAGCATGAACTACATACCCAGACTCGGTCTCAAAAATCCAGTGATAAATAAGTAAGGTACTCAAATATATGGTCTTTCATTATAAAACTCATATAAGAAGATATTAAAGAGTTTTCACTATAAAACTTGTAGAAGAAAATCTTCATGATACTAAACTTGGCAGTTTTTTCCTAAATATGTCGTCAAAAACATAGGCAACAAAAGCAAAGCTAGATAAATCAAATTATACCCAAATTAAAAACTGATGCACAAAAAGGAAATTAATCAGTAGGTTGAAAATACAAGCTATGGAATGGGAAGAACACTTGCAACCATGTTCAGTAGGGTTAATATGCAAAATATATTCAAGAACTACAAACCTCTAACAAAAGCCAAACAATTCAATTTAAAAATAGTGAAAAAAGTTGAATAGACATTTCTCCAAAGAAGATATATAAATGTCCAATTAGTATGTTAAAAAATAAGTACATAAAAATGTTCATTAACCATGAGAGTAAAACAAATAAAAACACAATTATGAGTTCACAGACCACCTTCTGCTGAAGCTGGGCAGGCATGCCCAACCAGGGAAGACCCCAGACCCCATACCCTGCAAGCCTCACTCAGCAGTGCTGCCCCTACCCCTGTGGTCTCCTCAGTACAGGGCAGCAGATGACAACTAACACATCAACCTGACTGAAGAAGAGACCAACATCAGGAGGAGAGTTTCACTTCAGGACTGTGACTCCACCACAGAGACTGGGTGAGAGACAGCCTTGAGGACAAGTTTAGAGATGGGAAGAGCTGAAGGAAGACCTCATACAATTCCTTGAGGGACTCAGGATGAGACCAGGAAATTTGCAGGGCCTATAGTCTGTTGCTGGAGTTCATGTTTGGATGGTGAACTCCTCAAAGAGGGTATCATGAAGAAGAAGGTAGATATTCAAGAGAAATCTTTGAACTCTGACACTGTTGCCTACATTGAGCAGAAAGTAGTGGTATGAAGTACTATAAGCTACTAGGTAGGCAGTCTGTCTTCAATAAAATCATAGTCCTTTTAGCTCTAGGTAAGGGATGGATATTCTTGAGTAGTTTCTAGGGTTTGTTACTATCTGCACGACATTATTGCCACTTAATTTTCTACTGTAACCCATATAACACAGTAGTGGTTAACAGATCGTTTTCTCTCTCTCCCAATATCAGGATTTCCTAGGGATTGTAAACAGAGAAAATTGATATACATACATACAGGACAAAGCAAAAGGAGGGCAACAGAAGACCGTGTAAGATCTTCCAACTCTTGGAAAATCAAAACAGAACAAATGGAAAGGTGTGGAGGACCACCTGAACAGCTCTCCTTGAAAGAAGAGTGACTCTGTCCATTTTGACTGAGCCTGACCCTATTTCCTCGTATTGTTCTGTGCCGAGCTGGCTAGGACTTCTGTTTATCCTTCAATTGGCCTTAAGCAATGTATGTTGGTCCAGCTGAGGTGCTGGTGATGGTCTTTGAAGGTGGTGTGCATGTTTCCCTGGTAACCTATACCTGCTGCTCTTTACTGTGAGCAGGGCCGAAACAGGACGGTAGAGCTAATGCTCCACGCTGCCAGCTGGGATCAAGCCTCAAGACAGAGGCTATGACTTCCTGGGGCTTGAAAGACTACATCAAAGCTGAAGCACCAAGGGCCTGGGGTGCTCAATTGAATAAGCGCTTCCCTGGAAAAAGCAAGGGCTGAGTTCAAGCCCCGGTTCCGCAAAAAAGAAGAAAAAAAAAAAAAAAAAAAAAAAAACAACTGAAGCACCCGACTTTCCAAAACATTAGATACTATATAATGCAGATTACTCTTTCTGCATATCCTCTCTGCATATGGCAGAGGTAAATTTAGGCGACCCACCTAGCTCAGCTCACAATGATCACCTACTTCCCACAATTCTCAGTCAATCCTCCTCAAGCCACTCCCCTACTGAATAAAAACCGGGTGAGGCCCTGGGTTGCTTTATTGGTTCCAGAAAGCCATCTTCATGGCTGGACTTAGAGCCCCTTGACTCCCTGATGACTGAAAGGGTTGCATTTTAAGTGGTACATTGTAATCAACTTGATGGGATTATAATAATGCAACTTTGGGATTATAAATATTGGCTTCTTGGACCAAGACGAGGTCCTGGAAGAGTCTCCTACAGAAAGGAAAGCCAATACAAGGTGGAACTCTACAAAAAGATTATAGAGGGGCTGGAGAGATAGCTCAGCAGTCTAAGCACCTGCCTGGGAAGTGCAAGGATCTGGGTTCAATCTCCAGTACCACATGCCAAGCCAGCCCCAACCTTAGCCTGCCTAGCCAGTCAACAAAACCGGGCATAGTAGTACACACCTGTAACCCCAGTGCTGGTAGGCTGAAGCAGGAAGATCACTACATGTCCAAGCTTCATAGAGAGACCCTGTAACAAATGCATTCTTTTAAAAAAGAGAATAATAATAATAATAATAATAATAATAATAAAGATTATGGAGGGCTGGCCAAATAGCTCAGCAGATTAAAGTGTCTGCAAGTAGGCGCAGTGGCCGGGGGTTCTATCCCTGGGCCTACTGTGCCAGCCCTGCCCCTGAAGTATGCTGAGATGACAATTGAGACTGGGCATGGTGGAGCACCTGTAATCTCAGATCTTAGGAGGCTGTAAACAGGGGGATCACTATGAGTCCAATCTAGTAGTGAGACCCTGAACATCCTATAGACCCTTCCCCCCAAAAAAAAGATTATGGAAAAGATAGAGAAACTAGACAAGTTCCAAGAAGAAATGAACCAAAAGTTAACAGATATATCACTAAACTATCCAAAGTGGGAATAGGGGAAATATCTAAAAATCTAAAAACAATCTAAAAACATACATACTTATGGAGAAGTTGACAAAATTGGTTCAAAACATGAATGGTTAATTCACCAAAGGTTTAGAATCCTTGAAAATATGTCAGACATAAAAACCTGAACTAGGGGCTGGGGAGATGGCTCAGTGGAATAAGCGCTTCCCTGGCAAGCGCAAGGACCTGAGTTCAATCCCCGGTTCCGCAAAAAATAAAAATAAAAATAAAAAATAAAAAAAAACCCTGGGGCTGGGGAGATGGCTCAGTGGAAGAAGCGCTTCCCTGGCAAGCGCAAGGACCTGAGTTCAATCCCTGGTTCCGCAAAAAATTAAAAAAATAAAAAAAATTAAAAAAAAAAACCTGAACTAAAAGCTGTCTAGAGTTCGTAAGTCACAGAAATAACCATTGTGAACACACAATATATGAAACTGACTACAAAGAGGTCAATTATGAAGCTATAACTCAGAGAAACCACCAAATAAAAGAGAACAATAAAAATTGGCGAACACCTATTGGATAACACTGATAAGACCAACCTAAGACCAACTGACGTTAGAGAAAAGATAGAAGATAACACAGATGGAATTATGAATATATTTACAGAAATTATAGCAGAATATTCCCCAAATGCAAGAATAGCTCAACATACAAGTAAGCAAGTTTACCAGAGCACCAGATGAGAAAGGAAGCTTATTAAAACTTACCCTTGGGCTGGGGAGATGGCTCAGTGGAATAAGCGCTTCCCTGGCAAGCACAAGGACCTGAGTTCAATCCTTGGTTCCGCAAAAACAAACAAACAAACAAACACAGCAACTTACCCTTAATAAACTTCCAGGTATCAAAACAAAAAAGAATTTTAAAAGCAGTCAAAGTAGAACAAAAAGTCACATAAATAAGAATTATAGCAGTCTTCTCAACGCAAACCTAATAGATCAAAAGAGCTTGAATGAAAGTTTTTCAAGTACTAACGGCAAATACTTTACTACACAGATTAACATACCCAGGAGAGCTTTCCTTCCAAATAGATGGACAAATAAAGATCTTTCATGAAGAAGACCAGCTCAAGAGATGTAGGACTATGAAACCAACACTCCAGAAAATACTCAAGATGCTGGACAGAGTAAATGAAATCAATGAAGCTAAAATTCCAAATGAAATGAGAACACCAAGCAAGTTCACTGGAGAAACAGCAAAAAGAAATGACAGGAAAAGAAAAACAGATAAGTCACCACCGGGGAGAAAGTAACATTAAATAATCAACACCTTTCAGTAATTCTCAAAAGACAGAATCGAACAATCTTGCATTCAAGTAACTCTTAATCCAAGAAGATATTTATGAGCTAAATACTAAAGTATGAAAAACTATTTCATGCACCAGGACTCTGCAAAGAAGCAGGGGTAGCAATTCTAATTTTGAATGGTAAACTTCAAGCTAGAACTGATTAGAAGAGGCAAAGAAGGCACTACAAAGTAAGGAAAGCAACAGAGAGTGCTTACAAATATTTATGCACCAAATACTGGAGCACGAATCTACATAAAATAAACACTGCTGAACATAAAAGATCATATGGGTGCTAGTATAATCCTAATGAGAGATCGTCATACCCCATTCTTGTAAAGAGATAGATCAACTGAAGGAAACATCCAAAAATATCAAAGGGCCAGATGTGGCAGTGCACAGAGTACAGGAGTCACAACCATCCCCAGATACATTTCGTTAACTCTTTGATCTTTTTTTAATTTTCAAAAATCTTTTATTTATTTTTTTTCAAAGTTTTATTGATAAACAGATAGCAATGAGACAGTTTCAAATCAAATCAGAAGTACA
>NW_004524626.1:3018767-3019432 GCF_000260255.1 Octodon degus
CCAGGCATAGTGATGCATGTCTATAATCGCAGTGCTGGGGAGGCTGAGATAGGAGGAGCACAGTCAGAGCTACATAGTGAGACCCTGTACCAAATAAATAAATGAATAAATAAAATAGAATAAAACTATTCACAAAATGGCACATCAACAGGAAGAGCAAGAGTGGGATGAAAAAGTGGGAGAAATGGAGTTCCACAGTCAGGTAGGCCTCAGATTCCTGGAAGGAAGGAGTGAAAGAAGAAAGGTATGCACATATACCCTCATCACTATTTGGCTGCCTGATAAATAACTGTCAATAATGAAGGGAAATGCATCTTCTGGGCCGTATACTAACAATGCTACATTCACCCACATATCAGTTTCCTATCAGCTCCAGAGCTGGAGATGTAGCTGCGTTGTAGAGATCTTCCTGGTATGTACAAAGGCCTAGGTTTGATCCTTAACATCACTAAAACATATACCCGAGCTCATATTATTTCTTATGCTATCTCCACGAGTGAGGCCATTTTCCCCTGCCTTATGGGAAACAAAACAAAACTGTATCTTAAAGATTACATCTTTAAGGTATAATCTCCCTAATAGACTTGATAAGAAGTGGGGCAGGGACATGAACCAGCACAGTATAATTCCAAGGCCCTCTTTCTTCCTTAATATCTTCCTTTTTA
>NW_004524626.1:3019613-3024112 GCF_000260255.1 Octodon degus
ACAGCATGGCTTTATTTCTTATATTTCGTCTTCATACTTTTCTACTGGATGGTTAAGACCAAGGTAAAGCAGGACCTATGCAACAAGAGTTGTAGCTTTCAAAAATCTTTTATTTACGTATTTATTTGATATAAGTTTACTACGCAGCTTGGACTTGTAATGATCCTCCTGTCTCAGCCTCCACAAGGCTGGGATTATAGGCGGTATCAGGGCTCAAACCCAGGTCCTTGTGCTTGCCAGGTAGGTGCTTAGACAGCTGAGCTGTCTCCCCAGGTCCTAGCTCTTTGATCTTTGACAAATGGACCAAAAACATACATTGGAGGAAAGACAGCCTGTTCAATAAATGGTGCTGAGCATATCGTATATCTGTTGTAGAAAAGTAATTTTTATTTTTAATTTTATTTATTTATTTATTTATTTATTTATTTATTTATTTTTTGCAGAACTGGGGATTGAACTCAGGTCCTTGCACTTGCCAGACAAGCACTTATTCTATTGCGCTATCTCCCTGGCCCCAGAAAAGTAAAACTGATCCATGTACTAAATCATATACTAAATTAAAATAAAAATGGCTCAAAGATCTGAGTCCAAGCTGCATAGTGAAACCCTGTACCAAATGCACAAAAAATGATCTAAATATTAAAGTAGAAACATTGACCCTACTAGCAGGTAAAATAGATAAAACACTTGATGTCATAGGTGTGGGAAAGGATTTCCTAAACAGAACATGAATTGTACAAGAATTGAAAGCAAGAATCCTCAAATGGGATTATACATATCAAAGCTTCTGCACAACAAAAGAATGAATGCATAGAACAGACAACCTACAGAATGTGAAATTTTTTTTCAGCTTTCCTTACACAGAGGATTGATTTCTAGAATATATAAATAACTAAAAAAAATTAGACCACCTAAAAGAACCAATCAAAAAATGGGCAAGTAAAATAAACAGACACTTATCAGAGGAAGAAATGCAAATAGTGGCCAACAAACACATTAAGAAGTGTTTGAAATCCCAGTCATTTGGGAAATCCAAATTCAACCATTGCTAATATTCAATTTTACAACAGAAAGAATAACAATCATCAAGAAATAAAAAACAAAACAAAATTAAAATGCTAATGTGGCTGTGGTGGAAAAGGAGACCTCCAACTCTGTTGTGGGAATGTAAACAACCGCAACTATTATGGAAATCAGTGTTGAGATTTCTCAAAGAACTAAAATTAGAAATTTCATATGGCCTAGATACCCCTTTCTCGGTACCTTCCCCCAAAAGCTAAAGATACTGTAGCAACACAAGCATACCAATGTTTGTAATAGCACAGTTTTTAATGGGTAAATCTTGGAAACAGCTTATATACTCATCAACAGACAATTGGATAAACAAAATGTGTATATAATGGAATAATGCTTAGCCATAAAAAAGAACACATTTGAGATATTTGTAGAAAAAGTGGATGCACCCAGAATATACAATGTTGAATGAAGCAGATGCAGAAGTTTAATGCCATTTCATATCTCTCATCTGAGTAGAGCAAAGAACCAAGAGCAAGAAAATGGATTGACAGAAGGCCACAGGGGGATGGAGCTCTGGCAGGAGAGAAGGGCTACGACAGGACATGGGTGAGTGGAGAGGGAGAGTGGTAGGGGAAGGGGAAATAGTCAGAGTAAAGATGCATGTCTGGAACTCTATTAGCCTCAATGAATGCTACTAGTTATATGCCATGAGTATGACCTAAGACTAATACTATCAACAAGAACAAAACTAGGCAAGGGGATTTAAAGGACAAAGGAGGGCAAGGGTGACAATAGAAGAACCAGGATGTTTTATGTACATACGCCCACTTTCCAAGATGACTGTGAACTGCATGTACTACAAATGTACTAATAAAAAGATAAAAACAAAAGACATACAAATATCTCTAATAAACAGATGATGGAGAAAAAATCCCACAAATATTTATCTTCACAACTGTCAGGATGGCCATTATTACAGAGAAAACAGAAAGTAACCATATTAATATAAATGTGTAGAGTTAGAACCTTTATGCTTTGCTGGGGTGAATATAAAGTGATGCGGCTGGTATGGAAACTAGAATGAGGGTCACTGAAAATAAAATGAGGGCCAGGGAGATAGTTCTGTAGAATAAGCCCTTGCCTGGCAAGTGCAAGATCCTGAGTTCAATCCCTGGTACCACAAAAAAAAAAAGAAAAGAAAAAGAAAAAGAAAAACACAGAATTATCAAATGATCCAGCAGTTCTATTCCTGGGGGTAGATCCAAAAGTAGGGCCTCAAGATATCATATCTGCATCTTGTACTATGAAAAACTACTATGAAGACAGCAATATGTGATGTATTAATTATTGTAACTGCCCTATTAACCTGTTTTGAAACTGTCTCAATGCTATTTTTTTCTCAATAAAATTAATATAAAACAAAAACAGTGTCTTAAAGAGGTATGTGCACACCCACATTCATAGAGGCATTGTTCACAATAGGCAAAAGGTTGAAACAATCTAAGTCCATCAGATGGATAAAATCCAGTCATGGGGGCACATATCTGTAAGCCCAGCACTCTGGGAGGCTGACTTGGAGGACTCTCAAGTTTAACCTCATTCTGAACAACTTAGCAAAGTTAATGACATACTGCCTCGAAACAAACAAACAAACAGATAAAGGGTTTTGCTGTTTGGTGCAAGGGCCCTGGGTTCACTCTGCAATGCTGAAAAAAAATGCATAAAGAAAACGCAGCACATGCACATATTGAATATGATTCTGCCTTGTAAAATGAACACCATCATAACCATGACATGTATGCATTGAGTATATTATTATTATAAGTGAAATAAGACATTTGCACAAATAAAAATGCTAAAATATTTCACTTGTATATGAAATATATAAGGCATTCAAACTCTTAGAGCAAACCCGCAGTTGCCATAGGCAGAGCGCTTATACATGCTCCTCACTAAGTGGCAGGACTAGGCAATCCATGGCTATCATCCAACCAGCTTCTCAAATACTAGGCTCTACTTCTAAAGAAACCAGCTGTCCAATAAAGACATGCTTCTACTTACTGTTCTCAGTGCTTTCTAACAGCAACAAAACCAAAGTCCCTAACCAATAAACAAAAAGCCAAACAAACAAACAAACAAAAAAAAAAAAACCTGATTATAAAAACATGACTGCAAACAAATAAATCTCCCCTCATACAGGCCCAGAAAATGTTTATTAGATACATTCCTTAACAATCCTGATTAGACTGTCTTTTGTGATAAAAGTTCCTTTATCAAAAAATGATGCAAAAAATGCAAAATGTACTACATAGCGCAACATGAGACATACACGAGACATTCCAAAGCTCCTCACTTGTCTCTGGGAGAAGCAAATGGCTGATAAATGAACCTTTATCATCCTGTTATCAAGGTGGCAATAATTCACTTTAGAGCACTAAAAATGAGTTGATAAAATATCCCAAGGTGACCAGCTGGCTGAAACAGCTGCAAAAGATGCTGATTGAGGCCCCTGCCCTCAGGTCCCCTAATTTGAAAAGCATCCCTCAATCAGACTTGACCCAAATATTCTCAGTCAAAAATTAAATGAGCTGTCACACATAAATCTCAATTTGTTCCCTAAGATTGCTTACAATGATATGGTGATAAATTGTTCCTTCCTAGTGCTAATCAATGAAAAGTTATTAAGTCTGCACGTCAAACCTTTTATCTGGAAAGAGACAAGACCCATGGGATAGCCTCAAAATTATTCATAAAAAAGACTCCAGTGATACAACAGATAGGTAAGATATGTGAGTTGTGCTCAGAGCAAGCAAACAAACACAAAAACAACTCACTTAACCAGAAAATACTTCCTCCAAGCATGTAGAGGCATGGTAAGTATCCTTACAAAAACGTTACAGCTTCATTTTACCTGCAGCCAAAAAAACTCCCCTCAAAAAAACCTAATACTTATTGGTCTGGGTAGATAAGATAGGTTAAGACCTTCCCTTACAGAGGAAAAGTGTCTAAGAGTTGTAAACGTTTTGGTCTCAAAAACTATCCCAAGGTTTGACCTTCTAAGAGTTTACAGAGTAAAAAAACAAAAAAAAGGCCTTCTTTTAAAGCAACATTCACATAGGGTATCTCTTGGGCCCTGTGGGTTTTTTTTTTTTTTAATGAATTTTAGTACAGGGTCTTCACGGTCTACAGGGTCTCACTACATACATTGGACTAGTAGTGATTTTCCTGATTTCAGCCTCCCAAGTGCTGGGATTACAGGTGCGCACCACCACACCCAGTCTCAGTGTCTCAGCAAGCCCCAGGGATGGGGCCGGTACCACACACCAGGGATCGAACTCTGGCCGCTGCCCTGTGCATTTTCTATCAACTGCATTGGGCTTGGAGACCACAGTCATCAGAAAAGATAAAAAAAAATACATTACATCCTAAAGTGACACCTTCATACGATATCCCCACAAGCCCACCTACAGTTGCCCAATTTA
>NW_004524626.1:3032482-3038061 GCF_000260255.1 Octodon degus
AAGCCACACTTGGCTTTTAATATCCACTTCTCCCAGGACAAAATAAATTGGATTCAAGTGCTCTCCCTGCCTCTGCCTCCTGAGACTACATGTACACACTGCTACACCCAGCCCTTACTTTCTAAGATTTCTGTTTGATAGAAATGGCCAGCACAGAGGCTATGGTTTAGTTGTCCTCGAACGCCTTAAGCAGTTTGTAATTAGCATCCTACTTCCCACCTCCTGGCTCTGAAAATATTACATAAGTCAAGTTTCTCAGAAAGATATGTATTATTTTTGCAGTCTTAGGATCGAACCAAGGTCTTTGCACTGAGTTTAATTCGCATAACTTTTTATATCTTAATTTAAGACAAAGTCTTGATAAGTCAATAATTTACTTAGGCTGAGCTCAAACTTGTGACCCTCCTACCTCAGCTTCGAAGAGTGCAGGAATTATTGCCACCTGATGAACAACATTAATCATTTTATTATCTTCCTCATTAATACTAGAATACCTATGATAAGTATTTGTATGAGAGTCACTTTAAAATTCTTTTTTTTTTCTTTCTGTATTTTAGGGAAGGGTCTACAGTGTGTTCAGGGTCTCACTACTAGATTCGACTTGTAGTGATTCTCTTGTTTACAGCCTCCCAAGTGTTGGGATTACAGGAGCGCACCGCCCAGTCTCAATAGCTGTCTCAGTGCACCCCAGGGTCAGGGTCAGCTCAGCAGGCCCGGGGATTGAACCCCTGTCTCCTGAACCCCCAGCCCCTGCCCCTGCTTGCAGGGGTTTCAATCCTCTAAGCTATTTGACTGGCCCACACACTTAAAATTCTTTGAAAAAATCATACTTTGACCCTAGGCCAGAGATTCAGACATTGAACTGAGTAACTATGGCAAAATAAAATTACTCTGAAATTCCATAAGAAAAATAAGGGCAGATTAGAAGGCGGCAGCAAATCACAGTTTCCCCAGGACCCGAAATTTCCCCAGGACCTAAAAATAACAATGCAGCAAAAAAAGAGGAAAAAGAGCTCTAGGTATCCGGAGGCAATGGGAAAGCTAAAAGTCATGAAGAAGCTGAAGACAATACAGAGAAAAGAATTCAGCAGTCCATAAGGCTAACCCAGGCTCCCCGGGAAAGGGACCCAGCTCTGTAAACACAAGGTAAGCACAGAGGAGTTGGCAGAGCCCTAGTGATGAACAACAGAAAGACAGTGTTCACTCCAAGAAAAGCTCACAGTTTTCAGAGGCTGCAAGGAGGTTGGTTACAGTCCTGGTGAGTCCTTCCACACGGCAGGGTACGGGTTGAAGAAGTCCACTGCAGTGTCGCTGTATTTGGGAGTGATATAATCAAAAGCCATTTTGGAAAGGGTTTTATTGGGTATGATCTAGCTACTCTGGCAATCAAAAGTCACAGAATAACTACACTTCAGTGTCTAGGGTCAGAGTTCTACAGTGACTGGGTGGGGGATGGCCACCAAAGGCAGTTGGAGAGAGCCAGAGAACTAGTCACTGGGCCTCTGAGAAGTTCAAGCAGGCGAGAACTCAGGCTGCAAAGGCGAAGGCTTTCTAGCCTCTGTGGTTAGAAGACAGGCTGGTCAGATGTAGCGTGTTGAAGTTCAGTGCGTCTGAGTACTACATTAAGCCTAGTGGAGAGTTTGGCTCCCTTCGCAGCCTACGTTCAGAGCTCTCTGCTCTTTTGCTTTCCCCACACACTAATGTGATCAAGAGCGTGTCTCGGCCTGGATGTTTACCATGCCCTGGGTGGTACAGCCCGAGGAGCTTCTGGAGTAGTGGGCACCTCACAAGCCTACAGGTTGCAAAGCTAATCGGGAACAGCAGTGGCAGCGGGCCAATGGCGGTGCATACCTACCATACCAGCACTCAGAAATCTGAGGCAGGAGGAGTATCATGAGTTCAAGACCAGCTGAACTAAATAGCAATATTCTTTCCCAGCCTCCAACCAAATAGCGGCTCAGAGTATACTGAAGGATGAAAATTGTGCTGAAAGCCTCCAAAGTGAATAGAATACTGAAGCAGACAAATACCATTGGCTGACTCCTCCCCCCTTGGGTAGGGTTGGCTAGACAGTATTAGCATAACAAGAAGTGCAAGTGCCTATGGAAACACAGCAGGTCTCAGCTGTGATTCGCTGTCCTTTCATCCTCTGGAGGATTCCTACGCTATTAAAAATTTTTCTTACATCTTATCAGGTCATAGTACAATGAAACTAGAAAGCAGCAGCAAAGAAACTTCGGAGAATATATACAAACATGTGGAAATTGAATAATTCACTTTTCTCTTCCGTACCTACTGGGTTTATTGCTCAATTGCATCTACAGGTGGGGGTGGCAGTGAGGGGCTGCAGCAAAGTAAATCTTCCCCTCTAGGGTATCTGACACCTGGAGAAACTGGGTGGCCTCTACTACAGCACAAAGGAGGTTCAAGCATCCTGATCTTCATTCCCAGATGCACAAAGAGGAATTGAAAATTTTGCTTTTGATTAATCAATGAGTCACTACAGAAATTAGGGAGAAAATTTTAAAAATATATAGAATTAAATGAAAATGAAAATATGACTTACCAGAATCTCCAGGATACGACCAAGGCAATTGTAAGAGGACACTTATAGGTGGAAATCTACATAAAACAACCAGCAAAATTTCAAATAAATACTTAATAATACACCGCAAAATTTTGGAAAAAAAGAGGAATAAACTAAAATCAAACCTAACAGGAAGAAGGAAATAATAAAGATAAGTGCTGAGATTAACAAAACAGATTAAAAGAAAAGTACGTAAGATCAGTAAAATGGCTGATTCTTTGAAAAGACCAGCTTTGGTAACCCTTACCTAAACTGTCCAAGAGAAAGAAAAGACCCAAAACAATTCAACTAGAGATGAAAAGAAACTACTACCAAAAATATTATTGAATTCCTGATGATTATTGGGAGATACTTTGAAAGCTCATAGTCTAATAAATTAGAAAATCTAGAAGAAATGGATTGACTTCTAGATACATATGACCTACCAAAACTGAACTAAGGGCTGGTAAGATAGCTCAAAGGATTAAAACACCTGCTTAGGCAGACACAGGGACCAGAGTTCAATCCCCAGGGTTCTGTGCCAGCCCAGCACCACCCGCCTCCCCTGGGTGCACTGAGATAGCAATTGAGACTGGGCGTGGTGGAGTGAGCCTGTAATTCCAGAGCTTGGGGGGCTGAAAACAGAAGGATCATTATGAGTCTGATCTATGTAAGGAGACCCTGTAGACCTTGTACTAAATACATTAAAAAAAAAAAAAAACTGAACCGCGAGGAAATAAGAAAACTAAACTGAACAATAGCAAACAGTGAAATAGAAGCAGTAAAAACCAGTAGTAAAAAGCCTTCCAGCAAGTCCAAGACCAGATTGAGTCACTTGTAAATTTTACCAGATCTTCAGGGAAGAATTAACATCAAGGCTCTTCAGAATATCCCATGAAACAGAAAGGGAAGTAATGTTCCCAAACTCCTGTGAAGCTAACATCACCCTAACACCAAAACCGGACAAAGACACACAACAGATGAAAAACTACAACAATATCTTGATGAGCATAGTTGCAAAAGATCCTTAATAAAATACTTGTAAACTGACCTCACGAACATATTAAAAAAAGGGGCTGGGGAGATAGCTCAGTAAAATAAGTACTTGCCTGGCAAACACAAGGGCCTGAATTCAGTCCCTAGTTCTGGAAAAAAAAAAAAAAAAAGAACATATGAAAAAGATTATATATCATTTGGCTTCATTCCAAAGATGCAAAGATGATTCACCTTATAAAAATCAATAAGCAGAATATACCACATAAAAATAGAATCAAGGATAGGTATCACATGATCACCTCAATTGATGCAATTCAACATCAAAAGCCTTTGATGAAATTCAACATCCTTTCATGACAAAAGCCCTAAATAAACGAGGCACTGAAAGTTATTCCTCAAAATAACAAAGGCATATATGATGAACCCAAAGCAACATCCTTATGAATATGGAAATACTTAAGTATTTCCCTCAAAATTATGAATGAGGCAAGGATGTCTACTCCGACCTTTTGTACTCAATATAATTCTTGCAATTTTAGTTAAAGCAGTTAGGCAACAGAAAGCAACAAAAGAGGTAAAATAGGAAAGGAAGAAGTCAAATTATCCTTGTCTACAGATGATATTGTGTCCAGCGAGGGTAGATATTTATCTAGAGTTCATAAACTTTATATCAATTAAAAGAATTAAGGAGAAACAAAATCACTTTACAGGAAAGAAGAGAGAAATAGGGGGGTAGCTAGCCACCTTGTTGGAGTGAGTTAGTCTAAAGTCAACATTTCAGGGTCTTTCTCTTAGCCTCTTCTAAGATATGACAAGAAAGGGACTCTTTCTTGAGAATTGTTATACTTGATAAGTTCTCTTTGGCTCTGGTCACTGTCCCTTCTATTGCTTATGTGCATGTTTTTGTATAAGTTTTCTTTGGTCGCTTTTTTTTACCAAGATGATAATTATGATTTATAATAGGCCCTCACATTCAAGACTGACAATATGCCTACCTCCCTACTTTGTCTCCTTTGTACTTACTTGGGGTAGGGGTACTTGGAGGCTGGCACAGCTTGTCAGTTCCCTCTGTTTGTTATCCTTAGATACTCTCTCTAGGCTGGACCTCTCTGTACCCCACCTAGGTCCTTTGCATGAGTGAGAATTTCACCACGCTCTCGGGACTCCTCCAGAACCAACCCAAGCCCAGGCCCAGTGAGTATGTGGGAGAGCTTCAGTGCTTCCCTATGCCCACTGGACCTCTCTGGACCCAGCCCAGGCCCACCATGTGAAAGAGAACTTCCACCATACTCTCAGGACCCCTCCAGACCCAGCCCAAGCACAGGCCCTGCAAGTGTGTGGGAGAGGTTCTGTGCACACCTGCACCCCTGGGACCCCACCAGACCCAGCCCAGGCCTGGCATACAGGCCTGGGGTGAAACTCTATAGCTGAAGTCCCAGCAGAGAGACTAAGGGCCAGAACCACCCAGATAATCCAGGAGCAGAACATCTTGCCAGAGGGGCACAACATGTTCACCTCCAAGGGCTTCAGCAGGAAGGAGCTGAGCACAGCAGCCAGACCCAAGCCAGGCATAACTGGATGAATTCAAATTTTGTATATTTGCACCCAAATTTCAGTAGATGCTAAGGTTATACCTGCACCAAAACTCTACACCAAATGTCAGACAACAGTGCTATACAAAATGACAAAGAAAAGGAGCAAAATGAAATATCAGGCCCCGAAACCACTGAGAACAAGTGCAGAAGACAGTAGCACAGAAGAAATTGGGAATCACACAGCTGAAATGTCTGAAACAATAGTGTCTGAAATAAAGAAACAACTAAGTATAGAGGTATAGAGGAACTCAGATCAGAAATAACATCTGAAATAAAAGAAATTTCTGAATTAATAGCACTGAAGTAAAGAATCAAATGCAGAAACATACAGAGGAAATGAGATCAAAATAATCTCTGTAATAAAAGAATTAATAACTGCTTCTCAAGAAGACACTGATAAAAAATAGAGGAGATTACAATAA
>NW_004524626.1:3038161-3040305 GCF_000260255.1 Octodon degus
TATATATATATATGCCTCATACTCTTAAGTCTCAGTCCTATTGAGATGTGTTATAGATGCTCTTTTCTCACTAACACTTTTCTCTTTGATATATATATTTTAAAAAGCAGATATCTTAACCTATATATGGTGACCCGCTGCATCTTCTGAAAAATTTTGGCTTGAATTTCACTTCTTCTGAAGATAGGATAGCTATTCTAGCTTTTTGAGGGGGTTCCTGTTGTATGGAATATTGTTTTCTATCCTTTTATTTCTAGTCTATGAATTTCTTTTTCATTAAATGCGCTTTTTGAGTATAGCATATTATTAGGGTTTTTTTAATTTTTAGTTTTTGGCTTTAAAGAGAGAAAAAACAATAAAAATGATGCAGAATTTCAAAACACAGTGACTGCACATTGTTATCTTAAAAGTAGCTGTCTCAGGCCAGGCAGAGAGCTCAGCAGCATAAGCACCTGCCTGGCAAGCACAAGGTCCTGAGTTTGATCCCCAGTACTAAATAAATAAATAGTAGCTGTTTCCTTAGTGAAGGAAGTGGAAAGAGTAAATAAGATCTAAAAGGTACAACATATATTGTTTCCTGATTTATTGGCCAATCTGTGTCTTTTAATTGGGGAACTGAGACCACTTAGAGTGAGCGTAATGACTTTTATCTAAATGTCTGCCTAGAGCATTGTGTGCTCCTAGGTGAAGCTTTTTGCAGGTGGCTGAACATAGGGTGTGTGAGTTTGGATTAAGGGTGTGTTAATATGAATTAAGAGTGTGCCATCTGGAATAGCCCCCTAAATGGATTAGCATAGTTCTGAGTGAGACTAAGTAGATATATTTGAGAGAGTAGTCTTACCCTGGTAGGGTTGGGCATCAATCGATAGCATTGTAGCTTGGATGGAATTGTTTATTTAATTCTTTTGTTCATTTAGTTGGTACAGGGTCTCACTATATAGCATGGACTTGTAGTGATCTTCCTGGCTCAGCCACCCCAGTGCTGGGATTACAGGCATGTACCATCATGCCTGATTTCAGTGGCCACTTTGGTGCAGGGTTGGCACAGCATGTGGTACCAGGTATCAGACCTGGGTTCTTGGGCTTGCCAGGTAGGCTACTAGACTACTGATCTATCTCCCCAGTCCATTAAAACAATTTTTTTTTGTATCATTGATCCTTTTTTTTTTTTTTTTTTTTTTGTGGAACCAGGGATTGAACTCAGCCCTTGCACTTGCCAGGGAAGCGCTTATTCCACTGAGCCATCTCCCTGGCCCTTGTATCATTTATTCCATCATCTGATTTTTCACTAATTCCAGCTAATCTTAGATTAGTCTTTGTGTCATCTAGTGGAGAGTAGACTCCTTTCTTTTTGTTATACATGGTCTCACTATGCAATTTAGGCTGATCTTGAGCTCACTATGTAGCTGAGGTTGACCTCAGACACATGGTTATCCTCCAGCCTCAGACTCCTGAGTACTGGAATTGCAGGCATGTACTATGCCTAGCTTATTTTCCTAGTTCTCTTATTCCTTTAAAGGTATCTCTGAGTAATTGACTTCAGCCTCCTCTTCTACATATGTCACTTTCTCCACACATGGGTCCCTTCTGTTGCCTATTGTTTCTGTAGATATTTTAATCTCCCAGGTTTGTTTCTGGTACCTTTTCATAGACTCAAATTCTTTTCTAAACTAGTCATCCATCTTTTGCATAATTTTCTTTAGCTCATCTACATGTTCATTGGTGTTTTTAGTAAATGCATTTATGATTTTGTGTGTCAAGTTTACTATCTATTTAGTTGTTTCTTCTTTGAGCCCACTACTATTTTTGATCTTTTATCATGTTGTTTAGTAGAACCGTATGGATTCTAATTTCATCCCCCTTGCAGTCCCAGGGATCAGCCTGGAAGTTTTGAGAGGTACTTTGTTGCCATGTCTTTTCCTTTTCCTATTGTTGTTGTCATTGTTGTGTGTGTTTACATGTGGAGCTTAGGTCTGTGAGCACTCACAGTGGAACCGTTTGTTGCTGGTGGAGATTTCTTTAGTGTGTGTCTACTTTTCAGTGACACACTCTCAACATGGCTAAACATAAGCCTCTGTCCTGAGCTCTAATCCTCTTTGACAACTTGGGTGGAGGGCATGCAGTGTAAGTGACACAGCGCCAGG
>NW_004524626.1:3045179-3060886 GCF_000260255.1 Octodon degus
AAACTCCACTTACAACAGCATTTTAAAAATACTACTTATCTGATGCTTGGCTGTGGGGTGCCACAGCTAGTGTGCCAAGAGAGAGGCTCTGTGTGTTCACTGTGGCTTGCATGCCACAGGTTCATCACCACTGTCCTAAGCATTTCAATATTGCTGAAAAGTCCAATCCAAGTTCTCTCAGATCTAAGGCAAACTCTTAGGTGGAAACTCCTATAGAAATGATAACAAAGTTAGATACTTCCAACCTACAATGCACATAGTAAACCATTCTCATTCCAAAAAGTGCAAATGGGGGAAACAAAGGAACATAAACTCCAGCAGGGCAATCATTAACCCCATAGTCCCATGGTGAGTATGCAGTGAATCTGTAGCAAGATGTGAGCCCTATGGAACTCCTAGTGCTTGTATCTCCCATAGTTTCTTTTGGGCTAACTTTGTTCACTCCTTGTGACATTCTCAGATGATCCATATTCCCAGCTTCTCCAACTTTCTGGGGTATTGATTGCACCTTCGGTTTCATGCTCACAGCTTTACACACTAACCTCGAGAACACACTGCCTGGCTTGCGAGGCCTTCTTCTGAAATATAGGTAGAAGCCTTTCTGACACCAAAATTCATGCATTCTGCATGCTGCCAAAACCAGCACAAGTCAGATAATAACAAAATCTGATGTCATTTGGGAAAGTAGTCAGAATTTCTTCACTCTTAGCTATAGGAGTTGAGTACCTGATTTGCTTAGCAATACGGACAAATCTTGAGGAACAAATGACCTCAGCCAGTATCATTCTGGAACATGGTGGTCTGGATCTTTCTTCTCATAGGACTTTTTCACCTTTTCAGTTTTGAGGCTGCAAAGAGTGGAGTCATGCTGGTTCTTATTATGTCTTCAGGCCATCTTTTCTATTGTCCTTTTCCAAAAGACTCAACTTTTTATTATAGGCCACAACTTTACCAGAGCTTTCTTACTAGCCAAACTCAAATGTTATAAAACATTCTGTTGGCCCCTTTGCTCTAATTCTCAACATAAACCTGGCTAAAAGCTTTATGTGGTAGCCATGCCACCACCTCAACATTAGACTGCCTTGAAATTTCTTCTGCAGTGTTAATTAGTCTGATGTCCTTAACCTTGGTCTCCAACAGTGTATAACAGCGTCTCTGAACATGGAAAGAATGTAGACAAGTTTTTTTTTAACAGAATGTAACACGCACAGTCTGGAATCCAACATCCCATGCATTTCTTCTTCCCAACAGAAACCACATTGGTTTGTTCTTTGCCTGATGCATTTCTCTTAGCATTGTGTGCTTCTGAGCTCCAACCTGAACGTCTCATAAAATTCAGCCTACAGCATTCCAGGTCTGCTTGTTCAGCTTGCATCATCAAACCTTCTTAAACTCTTTCTACAACCATGTTCTAGGAGCTTCTGAATCATATGGCCAAGTAGAAGATTCGGTACATAGTTGGCTGGCACCAAGGCAAGGATGCATAGCATATAGGCATCATAGAGGAGAAAGAGTTCATAGTGGGTCAGGCTGGAGGTTCAGAAGCAGCAAGCAAGCCTCCCTTGCCCTTTCATCTCATCCAGGTTACAAGCCTTTTGAGTGGTGTCACAAATATCCAGAGTGGGCCTTCCAATTATTCAGACCCACAACTGTTACCAGTCAGTAAACTACTTTAGTCCCACATACCCTTTATCCCAGTATCATGCACCCTAGATCTAGCAACCTTCAAAAAGCCCCACCTATGAGTACATAAGAGTTGAGGGGATATCTAGATACAAGTTGTATCAGCATACCATAGGGATATTTTGACATCTATGTTTACTGCAGCACAGTACCCAATAGCTAAGCTATCAAATCAGTATGGAATCCCATTAAGAGATGAAGAAGTAAGACTATATACACTATATAATATATATTATTCAGCCATAAAAATAATATTTTTCCTAAATAGAATAGGTGGATCTTGGGATCATCACATTGAACAAAATAAAACAAAATTAGAAAGACAAATATCATATGATTTTCTTGACATATGGGTGGTAAAGCAGATGACGAGAAAGAAGGGAGGGATACTTTTATTCGACACAAAGAAGAAAACAAGAAGATGGGAGGTGTGAGGGCAGGTAGTATGTGGCATGACTATGTTCAAAATGCATTGTACACATTGAACTGCCCAGCCAATCCACTTGAAAGTAAAAGAGAAGTTAATGGGGGGATGCTTAAAATATATTATGTGCATGTACACAGTTGCCAAAATTAAAGCCATTCATCTATATAATCAGTATGTGCTAATAAAATCAATGAAAAAAGAAAAAGAGGTCTTGTATAGCAAAAAGAAGAAATGTATGCTCTAATAATCTCATAGTCATTGAGTAAATAAACTCACTTTTATGGCATTTTCTCTGATACTTTTCTTACACTTAATGTAGGCTAAATTTTCTGTGCGTGATTTCTTTTACTAGCCAGACTTTAGACATCATTTTTGTCTGCATCCGGAAGGGTGCAAAATAAATATTTATTTTTTTAATAGATTCAGTGAATTACATAATATATCAATGTTCACAAATACATCCAAGTTGAGACATGCTGAGTGTTAGACGATTCTAACAAGACAGAACTGAAAGCGATCATGAGAGGACTGGAACAGTGGCTGGAGGTGGCAGCCCTTGCCTCTGATCACATGGACCTGGAAGGCTCAAGTATGAGGATTGCAAATTCAAGGACAGCCTAAGTAACTTAATGACACTGTGTCTCAGAATAAAATGTAAGGGCTGGGAAGATAGGTTGGTGGTCCCAGCACCTGCCTGGCAAGCACAAGGATCCGAAATCAACTCCATACCGGGCCGGCCTTGGAGTTCTGGATGCACTGTGGCGGTCCTGAAACTGGGCATGGTGGTGCACACCTGTAATCCCAGCACTGGGGAGGCTGAGACAGGAGGATCTCTGTGTCTGAACTGCGTAGCAAGAACTCTATTAAATAAATAAATAAGATAATAAAATAAAGTAAAATGTACAAAGGCTGGGGTAGCTCAATAGTTGATGCATTGTTTATGATGAAGAAGAAGAGAGAGAGAAAGAGAGAGACAGAGACAGACATAAACAGAGAGCTATAGTGAGACAGGCAAGAGAAAAATGATGCTTACGTACTTCATATGTGTGTCTATATGTCCCGAATTGTTTGAAAAGAGTCTCAAAAAAAAAATAATTTGAAGTTTCAACAAAGGGCTGACAAGATAGATCAGCCAGCTAAGTGCCTACTTGGGCAAGGGTGGGGACCCAGCTTTGATCCCCGGCACCACAGGCTGTGTTGGCCCTGCCCCCAGGCACACTGAGCTGGCCGCAGAGATCTGGTGTGCTGGGGTCCACCTGTAATCCCAGTGATGGAGGCTGAAAGCAGAAGGATCACTAGGAGTCTGAACTGCAAAATTGAGACCCTGTACTGAAGACACAAAATTTCAACAAAACCTCGCAATTTTAACACAACCCAACAACAAACAACTTGCAAGTTAGCACTGAGAAGGCAAATGAAACAAGTGATTTCTCAGAATGACAGATGGTGGTGGATATAACTACAGTTTCAAATTAACAACTGAAGGCATGGTGAAAGAGTTGCTAGGTTTGCTGTGGATGTATACAATAAAGATAAAAAACTTTTTAAAAAGCAATGCATTTATTTTTTCAATTTCAATAACATAACATTACTGTTAAAAATACAAGCACATAGAACTTTCAGGCATGCTTTCAAGCCTTATACCAGATTATGCAAGGTTATATATTTAATATATATTAATAAATTATGAAGTGAGTTATGATCAAAATGTTTGTAGAGATCCCATATCTTCCTTCAAAATAGTTTAAGAGGATATAGATGACTGGACAGAAAAACATTTTGTAAATAGTGTAACAATATAGGCAATAAAATTAAAAATTTATAAACAGTATATGACCTTCTAAGCCTTCCTTTGCAAATAGCTTGATATGCTTTAAATAGCTTTCAAATCTGAAACATTCATAATACTAAGAAATAGAAGATACCTAGCATATTTAATTAAGCAGCTTTCATAAAAAATCAGTAAACAATTGTCTTAGAAATAAACAACCTGAAATAGCTTTACTCATGTGATTTTTTTATTGCACAAACATGTAGTATTCCTCTCTCTCTCTCTCTCTCTCTATCTTTCTCTCTCTCTCTCTCCCCCCCCAAGAACTGAAGTCATGACCTTGTGCCTGACAGGTAGTGGCTGTGCTGCTGAGCTGTATCCCTGGCCAACATGGCATTTCTTATGGTTGGTTATTATGCTAGACTGTATTCTTGGAACTCACTAACAGTTTCACAATTTAGTTAATATGGAATTTTATGACAGTGTTGATATTTTTAATCAATTATAATATATACTCTATAGCATTTGCTTATTTCTCTTATTTTATAAATGGAATCCATTTATTACCCACACTAATGGTAAATAAAAATAATACTGGTATCATAAAGCAACCCAAAAGTGAGTAAGTATTTAATTTATGGTCATATTTTCTTATGTCACACATGTTATATTCATAAACACAGCAGTCCTCTTACACAGTCTGCATACCCTTCTGGAAATACTGGACTCAGTAGAGTTACAGTGAATCCAAAACATGCATCTCTTATGCATTCTAAATCTTTTTATGATACATTGTCTCAAGTTAAAAAAAAATCCATCCAACCAAACAAGCAAATAATAATAAAAAAAAAGCAAAAAATAACCCCAAACAAACAAAAGTGGAGGATAATGAGAAAGGCACAAGGTGAATGTCTTAGCTCCCAGAGGATGGACTTGGAATACAAAGGGTTAAGGAATAAAAAAGGACAACATGCTTTGATAAGAATTATCCAGAAACACAGGACTAGGAGCAGTCAACTGGTGAGTAATTGCATAGTGCTACACATCCACCGGCCAGTTCATCGCTCCAGGTGCTGTTGGGAGGCAGATCCTGTTTGGAAGAAACTGGCTTCTGGGGCTGTGCTTTTTAGGGTTGTATTTCCCTCTCTGATCCCCACCCCTTCTTTGTTAAAATAATTTTATTGAGAAACATGGCAATGAGACAGTTTCTAAAGCGATTAGTAGGACAGTTTTAATAATTAATACATTGCATATTGTTGTCTTAATGTTTATTCATTGTGCAAGATGCAGACATGATATCCTGTCCACAAACACTATTAGAACAAATCTTTCTCTTCATTGAATTAAGAGAAAGTAGCAGTATATCTGTCCTAATTATTTTGAATACACAGATACAAAATGGTCATTCATTTGTATCTCCATTCTTTGTTTTAGTTTTGTCAGAGAAGGGTATTCCGTTGTCATTCAAATATTGTAGGTGTGTGAATTCATCAAAATATTCCAGTATAGTCCAGTAGTCCATAATAGTAGTGGGTAATCCGTAGGACTGGCAATGTCAGAAGCTGTTGACGTGAGCCTTTTACAGCTGAGCATGTTCCCTCACCCCTTCTGATTCCTGGTCCCCACAAGCTGGGCAGTTTTCCTCAAGTGTGCTGTCACTATACTGCTTCTGCTTTGGAGCAGTCTGTTGTGGACCGAATTCCCTGAAAACCATGAGCCAAATAAAACTAGTTCTCCTTTTAATTGTAGGTGTTGGGTACTTCGTTCCACCAGCGGGAAGGCTAACTAATGCAGGCAGCAATTTGCCCAGGATGTGCTCGAACTTGTGATCTTCATGCTTCAAACTCACATCCTGCTGGGATTCCAAGGCTGTGTCACCACATGTTAAGTACAAATACAAATGTGTGCCACACAATATTGGCTCAACTTAAGTGGTGATTTTGAGTCCCAATTTTGTTATCATTTTCAATTTTGAAGATTCAGGCATAAAAACTCCAACTTGATCTTAAATAAGACTAGGTCTGACTTCCAGGTCTAAGCAAAAATAGAGTTTGTTTGTCTTGTTCCTAGAGAAATTTGAAAAATATCTCTAAGGAAAGAGATTACCTAGGTTGATATTTTTTTCTTTTTTTAACATCCATAATTGGTCACCTACTCTTCATGTACTAGAGCTTTGTCTTTCTTAGTTAAATTCAACACCTGAGAATGAGTAATTTATAAAGAACAGAGATTTTTTTTTTTTTTGGCAGAACCTGGGATTGAACTCAGACCCTACCCTTGGCAGGGAAGCACTTATCCTACTGAGCCATCTCCCTGGCCCCGAGATTCCTTTCTTATAATGCTGGCAGCTAGAATACCTGACAGCATGGTGTGTGTATTTTTCTGGGGCTGTTTTGCTGCATCGTAGCATAGCAGAGCGTACCACAGGTGACCAAGTATTTGCACAAGACAGAGAGATGGGGCCAAACTCACCCTTTCATCAAGAGTTCATTCCTGTGATAACTAACCCACTCTTCAGATGATGGGGTCAAGCTATTCATAAAGGCAAGTCTCGCCCAACCTCACAACTTTTTGTATTTCAGTAGTACGTCTCTGCATTATACACTGATTCCAAGCAGAAGGTGTTAACATGCATCTAACACATCTTAATTTGTTTTATGTCCCCTTCTCCTCCTCTCTTTACCCTTCCTTCATCTCTTCATCGTTTTCAAGTTTGCAGAATATCCATCTCCTTGGATATGGATAAAATAAAATAATAATAAAATTCTGCTATATTTTATTTTTCCCTTTGAATTATTTATATTTTGAGCTTCTTGCATAAGAGCAACCATAATATACTGAAGTCTGTGTGTCTGATTTGTTTCATTTAATAATATTGTCTAAAGGTATATCCATTTTACTACAAGGTACTCATTTACCTTTATGACTGAGTAGTTCTCCACTTTGTGTAAATACCATACTCCATTTAGTCTGCTGACAGACATCTAGGCCACCTCCAATATTTATCTATTATGAGCTGTATTGCTATAAACATGAATATGCATATATCATGGTAATACGATGTCTTTAACTCCGGAGGAGATACCTACAAAGGACATTGCTGGGTCAAATGGACTATCTAGTTTTAGTTTCATGAGGAATCTGCCTACTGATTTCCATGGTGGATGTACCAGCTCACATCGCCAGCATAAACAAGGTGGTTTTTATTTTGCCCAGAGCTCTTTCAGTATTTGTTATTTTTCGTTTCCTTGTTGATGACCATTCTTGCTGGATAAGATGGAATCTTAGTGTGCCTGTCATATTAATCATATCGCATATTCATCTCTATCTGAGGAATGCTGGCAAATTTTTTTGCATTGCGTAGATTGTCTCTTCACTTACTTTTCTTGCCCAGAAGTCTTTTCATTTGATGTAATTTTATTTGTTGATTCTTGATGTTAATTGTTATGCAACTGGTTTTCTGTTCAGAAACACCTTATCTATGCCGAGGTCTTCAAAAATTTCACCTATTTTGTCCTCCAGTACATAAGTGGTTTTGTTTTAATGCTTATGTCTTTAATCCATAGAATATGGTGGGAAATGGGGATCTACAGTAAATTTCATGCATGTAGGGAGCTAGTTTTCCTAGCACATTTATTAAAGAGGATCTCTTTTCTGGTTTTGGACCCTTCGTCAAAGATTAGGTCGTGGACTGTGCCTGCATTTTTTTTCTGTATGTCTTATTCTATTCCAATAGTCCACATGTCTGTTTTTGTGTCTAGTTTTTCTCACTATAGCTTTGTTATATATTTGAAATGCAGAATTTTTGTGCCTCCTCTTTTTTCTAGTTTATCTGTATTGCTTTTGTTGTTCTGGACCTCTTTTGGTTCTTTAGAAATTTTAGAATTGCTTTCAGGAGGAATGCTATCGATATTTTAATTTTGATTTGCAATAATTCCATATGTCAGTTAGGGAAATATGTCCATTTTTTTCATTTTGTACATTCAAGTCCATAAAAAGTATAATTATACCAATCCTATTCCCAAACCAAATACAATCTTTTTAAACAAACTAAAACCAGACATAGACAAAGTCAGGATCCAAATCATTCAACATATGCTTAAATTATAGTTAATTACAGTATAAGAAATTAAACAACAAAGTGACAAGTATATATAACTATTGAAAGTTTTTAAAAGTTGGATTTTTGGTGGTGCACTCCTGTAATCGCAGAACTAGGGAGGCTGAAAATGGGAGGATCACTAACAGTCTGAGCTACTTAAGACCCTGCACAAAAACAAAAACAAAAAACAAAAAACAAAAAAATGGGGTTTGATCTCTGGCATGTTGTGCTGGCCCCTCCCCTGGGCCACACTGAGATGCCTAATGAGACTGGGTGTGTCAGCATGCGCCTGTAATCCCAGCACTAGGGAGGCTGAAAACAGGAAGATCACTACAAGTCTGATCTGTGTAGCGAGACCCTGTAGACCTTGTACTAAATGCATTTTTTAAAAAACAAAAAGTTGAATGATAACGGAAAGATGTTACATTTTAAGAAGTTACTATTTATTAATGTTTTTACTGCGTACCTATTTTGATTTTTAGGTAATAGATGGAAGATCAAATTTTGAAACATCAACAAAAAAGAATTATAGGTAATCTTGGAACATCTTAATTTTGCTCCTGTGTTCTCACACTGCAAATTGCAGAAATATCCTCCAGAAAAAACAGGCTTTTGGCTAAGCAAGGCACATAGGACACGATTTTCATAAAAGTGCTCTTGCTTTGGCTCTATAACTAGGGAGAATGAGCATTTGGACAATATTGGCTCTGTCTATGCAGGAATATAGGATATCTTTCTTTTTTCAGGTGTCCTTTTCATTCTCCTTTTTTTTTAGAGCACTATAATTTTCACCCCGGGTAAGAAGCCTAGAGAAAAGAAATAGTTTGTGAAAAATAAAGCAAGAGAAGATATGATGAATGTAATAGGGTTGTTGTAAAAGGGTCTGCTAAGGAATAAATGGTTACTAGTGGTAGTCACAATAGTAACAGAGACTACCAGCAAGGAAGAAGATAAATAACAGAGAGTGAGGATTAAATTTGAGGAAAAGAAAATGAGAAATAATACTAAGGGAACAGGCTGAAAGAAAGAAAAAGACAAAAGAAGGGAGAGAAAAGAGAGAGTAAACTGAAGGCCTATTGAAACAAATATAATAAGGTAATATTAAAAAGAGGGGACAAGAAAATGGGTGCTAAAATTCCTGCCTCCGTCAAAAGAAAAAATATAAAAAATAATGTACCAATAGATAGAAAAGCAAAAGAAATGGTTGAGTGTTTAAGGAGAGAGAAAGAGAGAGAGAGAGAGAGAGAGAGAGAGAGAGAGAGAGAGAGAGAGAGAGAGACAGAGAGAGACAGAGAGAGACAGAGGCAGAGACAGGGACAGAGAGAGAGAGACAGGGACAGGGACAGAGACAGAGGCAGAGACAGGGACAGGGACAGAGACAAAGATTGTTCTGGGCTTAGTGGTCTTTAATCCTGCAAGTTACATTTCTTTTTGACCCTGTTCATAGTCTGTAAGATGTTATTGAGTTTCCTTAGTTCAGGGGGAATTCTCTTCATAATTCCCTACTTGTGACAACTGTTCAAGCTGGGAAGTTGGACTTGAGCAGGGGTAGGTCTTGTTTTTGAGGCTCCTGTATTGGATTCCTGCTGGTTAGAGACCAACACTGGTTACCCAGTGTGCATTCTGGTCTGTTGTGCACATTGCCAAAATTAAGGAGATTTGTGTTGGCCTAGACACCCACAGGAGAACCAAATTTGAGGTGGGTCCCAGCAGCTCTGGCAGCAGGAGAAATGGCGCAGTTGAGCTGTGTAGCTCTGCGCCCATAGCTTCCGTATGCGCTCCCCGCGACCCCAAGATGCCCAACAGGAAGGTCAGCTTGGTGGAAGGGGCAGCAAAGGAGGAGCCCAAGAGGAGATCGGTGAAGTTGTTAGCTAAACCTGTTCCAGCCAAGTTGGAAACTAAGCCAAAAAAAGGCAGCGAAAAAGGATAAATCTTCAGAGAAAAAAGTGCAAGCAAAAGGGAAAAGGGAAGCCAAGGGAAGGCAGGCTGAAGTGGCTAAGCAAGAAACCAAGGAAGATTTACCTGCAAGAAAATGGAGAAACTAAAAATGAGGAGGGTGCAGCCTCTGATGAAGCAGAAGGGAAAAAAGCCAAGGCTGATTACTCACACACCGTGTCTTATCAGTGCTCCTGTCTCGTTTCTTGTACAATCCAGAGGAATATTTTTACCAACTATTTTTTTAAATGCAAGTTTTTTAGTAGCTCTAGAAACATTTTAAAAAAGGGAGGAATCTCACTTCGTTGTATTTTTTAAGTGTAAGTGATTTTTTTAAAAGGGAAAACAATTTCCGGGTGGTTAATTTTTTGATACAACCAGAAATAGTGGGGTATTGAATCATGACAGACTTCGACTGTCTTGGGTGTCAGCTAACATTCCACAGGCAGGGATTCGCTTTATATCCTGCAATACAAAGCCTACTAAACAGCAATTTGGAATTACAGCCATGCATCTAATATGTCCTGGATACTTTAAATGACTTCTATTCCCATATTTTTAGTAGAAATGTTTCCTAAAGAAAACTGCTGCCCTGTCCAATCGTGTGCACTCTGTAATATCTTTGGAAGTAGTAGTCTGCTTTGCCTCATTTTGTTCATGTGCTGTGAAAGATAAAAAATTTGAGTATGCAGTGTATGTGTTACAGAATTGTGAATTGGTGGGACTTCAGTAACACTTTATCAGCCTTTGAAGATACTGGTACTTAATCCTCTTACAGAAAATTGGCCTCTAAATTTGAAATTGGAAAGTCATTGGAAAAACTGAAAAACAATACATGGCTTTTTTTGGTATGTGTGTTAAGAATTGTGTACAAAGTGAATCGTGTGTACTGATCCTCCACACACCCAATAAAATTTCAAATACTGAAGACAAAAACAAAACAAAACAAAACAAAACAAATTTGTTCAGATGGATGTGGAGATCCTTGCTGGCCTAGTGAGGTCACAAGCTCTGGAGAGTGTCTCAGGGACATCAGGAGCATTGGGCAGAACGTACAGGCCCTTAACCATTCACCAAGCAGAGGACTTGCCTGCTGTGGAAGGCAGGGACTGTGCCCCCAGGGCTCTGGGAGAATGCAGGGTGGAGACTCCACTGTGCCCAGAGCGAAGGTCGGAGGTCTTGTGCTTGGTGCTAAATGGACGCTGCATTTAGTAGAAGTGCTCCAGGCAGAAGTTCACAAGGGCTTGGGGCACCCTAGTGTCAACCGAGATTGGCTGCGGAGTAGTGATAGACATCAGCGAGCCTGGCAGGTGTGGATTTAGAGAAGGGCAATAAGAGCTGGCTGGAGTCTCAAGTGAGCCCAGGGTATTGAATACGGGCTCGAACCAGACCAGTATGCACCAGATGCTGAGGGGGACAGACAGACTACCAGTGGTTGCTCGGGTGTGCCCATGATCCGATACGGAAGACCCCTGGCGCGGGCAGCTATCGCTTGCTCACGCTCTCAGAGCACAAGATTGGGGGTGAGGGGAGATAGCAGTACCTATCCCTGAATCCTTCTTGTCCCCGGTGTGTGCTGGGGGAAATGACGCCAGGCTGAAGCCTCATCTGTCTGTGGAGAGGGGACGATGAGACGAAGGGCTCGTGTACCCCACGTCTAGCCTGCATGGGTAGACTCCGGCACACTGTTTCGGACCATCCAGCTACTTGGGAAAGTCTCAGAATGGCTGTTTCCATGGTAAAAGAGACCGAGCCCGCGGGCCATTCCTACCAGACCGCTCCCTTATTTTTAACTCCTACTTGTTGTTGCAGTGTGTGGCCACGTAGGTGCAGCAGATGAAAAGGATTACTCAAAGATGAGCCGGTTCAAGCACCGGCAGGCCCAGAGAAGTTGCTCCCTTGTACGAGCCTCAAAAAAAAAAAAAAAAAAAGACCTGAGACCTCTGTGGCTATTTATTTGTAACTCAAGGACGTTCAAACAGAGGATACAGTGAAAAACATTTCTGAAGGAGTTTTGACCAAGGGACAGAATAAATTGTGATAATCTAACTCAGTGGCAGAGGGAACACACTGGCGAAAGCAAACATCTTCGAAAATAACTTGCTTTTAATTTTGCTGACTCTTGTCCCATAGATCTGCTCTGACTTAATCTGTGCGTTCCAGGAATCCTGGACTGTTGTCTACAAAGCCCCTTCCTTTTCTGTATTCACTTCAAGCCCCCCTCTGACCAGAGCCTCCCCACAACGTATATGTCTCATTTGATCTACAAGTCTCCTTTCAAAGTGATTTTTTTTTTTTTTTTTGCATAGAGGTATATACCCCTCTGTTTCTTCCAATTATCTGTGTTTTCACTTGATCTTTTCTGAGTCTCACAGTTATAATTCCTCCTCTGTTCAGCCATGTTGGATTTCCATCAAACCTTTTCACTATTATTATTGTTGTTGTTACTATTCCTATAATTATTTTTAAGTTTTAGACCTGGTCTCATTAATTTGCTAAATTGCCCTGTCTGGGTTCCAAATTGCAAGCCTCTCATTGTAAACTCGAGATAGTAGTCTCAGTGGGCTTATTTGTTTAATTTAATCAGGTGAGTAATTTGTGGATTTATTTAATTTTTCAAAATTAAAGAGAATTCTTCTGTAGTGGTTGGGCCAACGGCCTTAGTAGGACTGAACTACATGCTCACTATTTTTGTTTTTGGTACCGGAGACTGAGCTCAGGATCTAGCACTTGCCAGGCAGGCATTTATGCCACTGAACTGTCTCCCTGGTTCAGCACTTCTTCAATTTTATAAGGGTCTCAGGAAATCACAAAATTGCTAAGGCTGGCCTTGCACTTAGAATATTTTTCCTCAGTCTCTCATAGTACAGAGATTACAGGAGTAAACTGTCATATCTAGCTTGGATTTAGCCTAAATCTAAGGGACACATAAGTGCCAACACATTCATCTCATTCAACTCAATATAAAATAGCATTCATTTAACCCAATATTAGTTTATATTCCCAATCTCATTCTCTCTTTCCCTCTCTCATTTTCCTTAACCAGTATCTTGTTATGGTCTTCAAATCACTATGTGGTCCACACTGGCGTTCCTCTCATGCATGACCCCCCTGCCTCACCCTTCCGAGGGCCAGGATTAAGGACATGTACTATCACTCACAGCAAAGTTCTCTAATTTGTGATTTGAAATTAAACTTCTTGGGTATTAGCAAAGGCTGACTTTTTCTTTCTTGAATCTTTTAGTTTCTCCTAATTTCTGTTACTTTAAAAAATATTTTTAAGCACAGCGACTGAGGTTTGTTCTTCAGCATGCCAAGCCGGCCCAGCCCCCAACGTGCACTGAGACAGTGATTGCGACTGGGCACGGTCATGTGCACCTGTAATCCCAGCCATTGGGAGGCTGAAAACAGGAGGATCACTATGAGTCTGATCTGTGGTTAGACCCTGTAGATCCTGTACTAAATACAAAAAATAAAAAATAACCCTCCTTGAGCTGCTGAAACTAGAGGCATGCACACTATTATGTTCCTGATTTCTAATTTATCCTCTTGTGGTTACAGAAGGCACATGCTAAGATTTAAATTTTTTAAACGTCTTCAGACTTGTCTTCTGGCCCAACATATCTATTCCGGATCTAGCCCAGAGAATGTTCCATGGATAAGAATAGGAATATTCTACAAGGGCTGGATGAAGTGCTCTGTAGGATTGACATGATCTATACAGTTTAACATTAATGTTTTGTTGTAGACCTTTCATCTACATAATTAGTCCGCTGATGCATGTGGGGTGTGGGTGTCTTCAAGGAGAGATTGTGTATTAGAATCTATTTTTCCATTAAATCGAGTAATATTTGCTTTGTATAATTAGGTGTTCCAGCACCAAAGGAATATATTATGCTTACAATTGTTATAACCTCCTGATGAATTGATTTTTTTCTTGTACAAGGGATTGAAACCAGAGATATATGCTTGCTAGGCAAGTGCTGTATTATTGAGCTGCATTCTCAGATCTTTTAAGATTTTTATGCTGTGATAAAATCTGACAAAATTTTCAAGACTGGCCTAGAACTTTCAATCATCTTACCTTATAATCCAGGGGAATGTGATTATAGGCAGGTGTCACAATGCCTAGCTCATGAACTGATTTTTCATCATTATATAATAGATTTCTTTTTTTTAAATAATAAGTTTCTTTATCCTTTTTTATAGCACTAAGAATTGAACAAAGTTAGTGTTACCACATGTACCACCATATCCACTAGATCATTTTTTAGAAAGAACACAAATTTATTGATACATTTTAAGGTGAGTTTTTCTCCCCCTGGGTGTACTTTTAAAACTTTTTCTGTCCAGGTTGGCTAAAAGTTACTAACTCTCAGTATCAAAACAAGGAGTTCCATATTGCTAGGGCACCAAGATAAGAACTGGCATCTTGGGATGTCATTCACATTAACTAGAATAAAAACGTTTCCTCTGTGTCTCTTTCAGCTGGTGTCTGGGAGGAGGCACTCCCAAGCGCTCTTAGTTTTCTCAGAATCCATTGTCCACGCATAAGCAGTGTAAAGAGGATCTAATTCCAAAGAGCTCAGTAGAATGAAGCAGCTGGAAAGCTAAATAGGATGAAGGGAAAATTCAGTTCTAACCACTCCAGGCCAGACAGAGTTTGGAGTTTGAATTATGTAAAAGTCAGGAGCTCACTCGGCACTTTGTGCTTCCCATTGAAATGGCCATAGTTTAACAAGAAGATTATGTCGTTGGACTATGAATTTTTCATAAGCCTACTAACAACTCAGGGGAATCATTCTAACAATGTGAAAAGTAAACATGGACAAGTTAGTGTATCTGTGAGAGAGAGAAAAAGAATCAATACTCTGTTTAGTTAAATCACAAATTTGAGAATCTCTGTAACACATCTTAATAAATGTCCAGAGCACAATAAAAGAATTAACAGAAAGACAGAGCACAGTAAAAGATTTAACAGAAAGACAGAGAACCACTGCTAAAATGCAGACATGAAAAGATGTCACTACGCATGTGCACATATGTTTAAATTAGCAGATGATAGTGTTACTTACAACAATGCTTGTGCAAAAGTTGGTTGTAATATATATATATATGTGTGTGTGTGTGTGTGTGTGTGTGTGTGTGTGTGTGGATATAGAGAAAGGATATTCACAAAGATTAAATAAATGAGAATTCTTAACAAAGGTGTGAAAGATAAACCCAAAGTGTAACTAAAGAGGAAACCAAAAGACAATAGGAATTAGAGAGATCTTTTACAAAGGAGAGGAGGAGTAAGTGATAGAGGAGGGAAGCAGGAAAGAAAGGAGAAATGGACTTGAAAAAAAGAGAGCTGAAAAAAATTAAAGAAAAAAAGAGAAAATAAACAATTACAAATTTTTATACAGAAATTTAGAAATCTAACCATATGCAACATTGTAGAAGCACAATCCTATGACATTTGTTTCTTGTCTCTTGTTTTCATTTATTAACTTTTAAAAAATATAAACATTTACTTGAGAGTATAGCAGTAATTGGTATGCTATTAGAAGCAGTATGCTTTTAGAAGATCAGAACGACAGGTATTCCAAGCATGGCCCTAGTATTACATATTGCTATCTTCAGTGCAGTTGCTAGGTTCACAGGTATCAGCATATGTAGTGAAAAAAAATATATATGTATATATAATAGCATAGATATGCAGCTACTTTCTCTTGGTTCAATGAGAAGAAAGTTTGAAATAATAGTGTTTAGACAAGATATCATATCTGCATCTTGTACTATGAATA
>NW_004524626.1:3060986-3068154 GCF_000260255.1 Octodon degus
GCTGAAAGAGGGAATAGAGCTTTTGCAAGTTGGAGCAGGAAGAAGAGCTGGAGAGGACAGAGAGGAATGAGAAAAGAAGGGGCCAAAAAATAAAAATTAAGGTGTTTTATGTACATGCACAAGCTTTCCATGATCAATGTAATTTTTATGTACTATAAACACATACTGAGGAAAAATTTTTCCAAGAGCAATGAAATAACAGTTGTGGAATTTTACCACATGTTATCTAAAATTAAAAGCTAAAAAATCAGTGGCTCAATAGAACTGAAGACAGATCAATGGAAATTATCCAAATGGTAGAAAAAATACATTTGTTAGATTTTGTAAATTGCACAACTAAACGTCATTGATTGTTATACTTAAAAGGATGATTGTTATGGTATGTAAGTTATATCTTAACAAAGCTGCTTAAATAATAGAATATAAAGAAAAGTCTAAAATATTTAGGAATTAAAAATATACTCCTACATGATATGGATCAAAAGAGAAGCACTAGGGAAATTTAAAATGCTTCAAACACATAAAGGAAAGGCAACATATCAAAATATTTAAGATATGAATGAAGTGGAATTTAGAATAAAATTTATAACACTAAGTACTTATATTTGAAAGGAAGAAAACTTTACAATCAATAATCTAACTATACATGATCACTACAGAAAAATAATTAAAGGAAAAGCAAATTAAATCTAAAATATGTAGAAGGAAGAATAGAGTGAATTTCAGAGTGGATTCAATTCAATTGAAATCAAATAAGAACACTGATAAAACAAAACATTGATTCTTTTTCAAAAAATTAAGAAAATGGTTGGCCTTTAGTAGGCTAATTGGAAGAGAGGGAATATTATAAATATTAATATTGGTATAAAATATAAAATAGGAAATACTGTTATAAATCTTAGACATCATAGAAGACAAAATAAATATATGGAAACAATTTTTTGGACAAACATCTTTGTTTAAGAAATCAAATGGACTAAGCCCCTGCTTTTGCAAGGGCAGGGACCAGGGTTCGATCCCTGGTCTCACATTCTGTGCTGGCCCCACATCTGCGGCACTCTGAGCTAGCGACCAAGTCTGGGTATGGTGATGCACACCTGTAATCCCAGCACTAGGAAGACTGAAACAGGAGCATCACTACGAGTCTGAGCTGTGTAGTGAGACCCCATACCAAGTACATAAATGAAGAAAAAGCAAAAGAGAAAGAAGAAAGAAGAAAGAAAGAAAGAAAGAAAGAAAGAAAGAAAGAAAGAAAGAAAGAAAGAAAGAAAGAAGAAAGCAAGCAAGCAAATAGGGTTGGGAGATAGTTCAGCAGCATAAATGGCTGCCTTGCAAGTGCAAGGTCTTGACTTTGATTGCTCACACCAAAAAAAAAAAAAAAAAAATCAAATAAGAGTTAAATAAGAGTAAAAATGAATGGCAGCAACTTCATACAAATATATAAGGACCATGCTTAAAATCATTTTCCCAAAAGTTATTCAGAACAGAACAAAATTCTTCAAGTGCTCATAATAACCACTGAAGATATCTGGTAATATTACTTGCTTTTCCATGAATATTTTCTATTTTACATTGAAATCACACACTTCACAAAGTACAGAAGAGACAACTACTAGCCTTCTCCAGTGTACATTCTAAAATGCCAAGAGCAAATGTTACTATAATCCAAACTTTTTTTTTTTTCCCATGGTGGAGATGGAACTCGGGACCTCACATTAGCCAGGCAGATACTTAAACCACTGACCTATATCCCCGGCCTCAAACTTTTCTTTAAGAACAGTTCTAAAACCATATATCAATAAGCTTATTCAAGTCCCAGTTGACTTTCTGAAAGGAAATACAAGAACATACAGTGGCAGAGGCAACATACTTCACCACCATCCGTAACTTTGCTTCATTACACACATATAGATCCAGCATTCGAAAATCACAGAAGTGATGGTCCCTATTCCCAGTATCTGACGGAGGCAGGCACACAACATTTAGCATTGCAAGTGTTTTCAGCTTCTTTGGTGATGCTGCGTGCTAGAGGTGCTGTGTGCTAGAAATGTTTATTGTGTATCTCCAAATGCACAAATAAGTCCTTGTATGTGCCGTCAATTCATTTCCTTCTGTAAAATATTTTAGTTTTAGATCTGTCTAATAATTCTGGAGTATATTTGTCCTTTGAATTGTTTCATCAAGGTGAAACTGGGCCAGCGAGATAGTTCAGGGGACAAAACGCCTGCTCTGACAAGTGCAGGGACAAGGGCTCAATCTCCAGTCCCACATGCCATGCTGGCCCCACTCCCGGGACACGCTCAGCTGGTGACCGATTCCAGGCGTGGTGGCACACGCCTGTAATCTCAGCCTGGGGAGGCTGAAAACAGGAGGATCACTACAAGTGTGATCTGTGTAATAAGACCATATAACAAATACACAAATTAAAAAAAAATGAACTCAATCAAGTTGAAACTATCTGGATAAAGAAACATAAATATTTTGAAATTATTGATAAAAAATTCTTTATAAATAACACTTAATAAGCAAATACTGTTGATAACCAACATGAAACAGATTGTACTATTTTTAAATTAAAAAATAAATCCCATTGGATGTGGATAAATGGAGACAAGTAAAAGTTTCCTAGGCTATTTAATCAAGCTACTTACCCATGTTCACATTCCTGAGTATATCCACTGTGACATTGTTCATGATGGAATATTTCTGCATTCAGCTTAAAAGGAGTTTGACTTGTTAGTGCACTTGATCGAATAGGAGAGCTGGGTTCCTAAAAAGGATTCAGTGCAAACTTTATATAAATCATAAGCCACAGGGACTCACTGGTGTCTTAGTGGTCCCTGGGAGAAAACAGTGGGGAAATTTAAAAAATGAAGACAACAGATAACAGCTGAGGTCAGGTGGAGGTTTCTGCCTGGTGGACGAAGGACCTGGACAACAGTAGGGGTGTTTACTTACCCTCTTGCAAAGTTCGTATCATGAGATGTAAGGTTGCCCAGTGACTAATGCCAGAAGTTGTCCAGGCAGGATACTTTTCTCAAGACTGAGGTGGCTTGACTGCTTTAGGCACTGTGGGCCTTGTCCTGGCCTCACACATACAACCAATATCCGGCTTCAGCCTTCCCAATGATAAACGTCAGTAAAGAAACCCTTAAATCTTCTTATCTTATATCATGAAGCATAATGTCTCAATATGACCATCAGTGAAAAATGCTGACACAAACCACTCATTTGTGTATAGTTTTCAAGTACCTGCTGTGTGAAGGCCACATGTTTTCATCCACAAAGTAAAGAGCAGTGTGAAATATGCCTTAACTCAAGTGACGATGGTCAGCTTTGGATTCTACTTTTCCAGCTGGCAAAAATTCCATTTCAAAAAGTGGATTATCATGGTAACCAGTGACTACTATGTCTTGGGGGCCATTGTTTTTAATATAGGATTCCTGTTGTGCTATGCAGACAAAAGAGAAATCTAGTCAATTCTTGGGGCTAAGACCCACTGTCATGTATAGAAATTTTAAGCAATAAATTTAAGAACTTAGAAGAAATGGAAAAACCCTTAAATCACAACTTTAAAAAACTTATTGAAAGGGAAAAACAAGATTTGTTATCATTTTTTTTAAAAAATTGAGTGTATATTGAATCTCTCCCAGACACAAAATCACTATACCAGATTGATATGTTGGTGACTTCAAATAAAAACCAAAAAAATAGCCTTTTTATTAAATAATGCTGTAAAAACTAGCCTTCCATGTAAAAAGGACTAAAACTAGACACATATCTATTGTCACACTAAACTAGAGTCAAAATGGCTCAAATATCAACTAAACAGAAACACTAAATTTATTCGAAGAGATAATAGGTTGAAATCTTGATATAGGCATAGGCAGACACTCCACAAACAAAACCCAGACAACAAAGGAAACATTACAAAAAATAAGTAAATGAGATCTCATCTTATTAAAAACTTTCACACAGCAAAACAAATCTTCAACAGAGTGAAAAGACAATGCATAGCATGGGAAAGAAATTACAGCCAGCTGTCCCTTAGACAAAAGCTATGTATCTAAAATATAGAAAAAATTAAAAAAATCAGACGCCCAAATTTGAAGACTCAACCCATAAATGGGCATCTGAGATGAATGTACATTTCTCAGATGAAAAAATACAAAAGGTTCATAGATATATGAAAAAACGTTCAACATCATTGGTCATTTGAGAGATGCAAATTAAAAAAAAAAAAAAAAAAAAAAAAACACTGAGAGAGCTGGGGATAAAGCTCAGAGGCATAAGAACCTGCGTGGCAAGGGCAAGGTCCCAAGTTTAATCCCTGGTAAATAAATAAATAAATAAGTGGTTAATCTGTTCTTGGAAAAAAAACCCACTGAGATTCCATCTCACCCCAGAAAGAATGGCTATCATTAAGAAATCAATCAATAACAATATTTGACTGGATTTTTCTTTTGTCTGTATCTCACAGCAGGAACCATATATTAAAAACAATGACCACCAAGACATAGTAGTCACTGGCCACAATGATAATCCACTTTTTGAAATGGAGTTTTTGATGGCCAGAAAAGCAGAATAGCTATAATTAAGCCATCAGAATGGCTTAATGATATTCATTCTGAAGGGGCTATGGAGAAAAAGGAACTGTTCTCCACTGACAGCGGGAGTGTAGACTGATGCAACCACTGTGGAAATTCCTAAAAAAAAAAAAAATGGATTAGAAGTTCCATTCAATCCAGCTCTTCCTTTTCTGGGTATTTTCCCAGAAGAATTAAAAAGATTTTATCATAGCAATATATGTGCACCCATGTTTATAGTAGCACAATTTGTAATGATTAAATCTTCAAAATAACCCAAATGTCCATCAACTCAGGAGTGGATAAAAAGATGTGGTCTTTTAATATAATGGAGAGCATATAGTTTTCCTTCAACTATAAAGAAGAAAAAACTTGAGACTTAATAAGTAAATGGATGCAACTTGAGATCATACTCATGAGTGAAATAAATCTGACTTCTATGTGTAAATACTATATTGTCTCCTTAGTGTGAGAAGCTGAAAAAGTAAATAAGATCCAAAGTGTACAATAGATATTAGGAAAGGGAAGAAACTGTTCAAAAGGAAAAATAAATTGGAATGGGGAAAGATAAAAAAAGAGAAGGAAAAGAAAAGAAAAAAATACATATATACACACACACACAAGATAGTTAAGATATTCTACTTATTTCTCTTAGTTCATTGAAAAGAAAGGTTTGTGCTAGTATTGTTAGATCAATTAATCATGCCTATATCTTGTACTCTGAGCAACTGTTTTGAAGATAAAAAATATGAAGCATATTAACCATTGTTAGTCTCCGATTATTTTGTTCTGAAATTTTGTTTCATCGTTTTTTTCCCTTCAAAATAAAAAAGAAAGAAAAGAAAATATCAATCTTTACAAAGACGTCATATAACAAAGTTGGAAAGATATATTATGCTTACGAGTAAAAATACCAGTATTGATAAACATCAAGTATGTCCAAATTCGTTACTCCTAATTCGTGTACCACCAGTCAAAATAGACAAATCATTTTTAAATATTTATTAACACATGTTTACAGCACCTCCATTTTAAACTCATCTTGGGGAGTCGGTACTACACGTACATAATATACCTTGTCTCTCTTTAAAATTTTCCTTCTCTCCTCTCTCTCCTCTTCTAATTTTCCTTTTCTCCTTTTTCATTCTTCTCAATATTGTTGATCTTAGTTCATACTTGTCTCAGTTACTCTTCTCTTGTTTTTGGGACAAATACCCGACACCTAAAATGAAGGAAAGAAAGCTTTATTTATCTCACAGTCACTGGAGAATTGAGCTCATCCTTGGATGACTCCAGGGCAGCGCAGCGCATAGCAGAGAACAACCTTTCATGGAGGTGGCAAAGAGCAGAGAACAAACAGAAGTAGTAGCAGCAGCCATGTCCACAGAGAGCAGGTTTGTCTCTCTTAAATTGCTTTCAGGCTATAATCCCCAAGCTGAGTGTAGTACTCATACCCATAATCCCAGTGGATCATGAATTAATCACAAACTCTTTAAGTCCTCTCCATGACTGTATGAGGTTTTGGGGGGACAACTAGACACAAACCATAACAATACTTATAAAATGTTAACCGTGGTCATCAGGAAATTGTACCTGGCATAACTTAACTCTATATATTTCTGCGTCCCCTAAACTCCACCCCCTGCCCTTGGTTCCCTGGACCCCTTCCCATCTGCAGAATATCTATTCCTTTTCTCATTCTATCCTTCCTTTATTTTTTCTAAGTTTTTATTTGCCTTACTCAGATGAGAGATGCCATATGGTATTTAATTTCTTTTTAATGTATTTGGTATAGGGTCTCATGATACGGCTCAGACTCCTAGTGATCTTCCTGGTTTCACTCTCCCAGTGCTGGGATCACAAGCATGCACCACACTTGTAACTCGGTGCCTGGACTCGGTGGCCAGCTCAGCTCACTGCATGGCAGGGCTGCGGTGGCATGTGATATCAGGGATCAAACTGTTCTCCCTGCACTTGCCTAAGCAAGTGCTTAGTCTGCTGAGATATCTCATCAGCCTGGTATTAAGATTTTATATTTGATTTATTTCACTCAACATTTTTTTTCTAGGTACATCTATTTTTCCTACAAATATCTCAAATTTGCCCTTTATAGATAAGCAGTATTCCGTTATGTGGAGCTACTACAGTTTCCTTACCCAGTCATCTGTGGATGGGCATACAAGCTACTTCCAGGATTCAGTTATTCAGTTACCACCAACACTTGTACGAATGTATCATGGTAGCATGATGGTGTAAGCTCTGTGGGGAATAGCTGAGACCTGAAATTTCTAGCTTTAGTTCTTTGAGAAGTCTCCATCCTGATTTCCACAAAGTTGCACTAGTTTCATCCCCATCCACAGTGAAGGAGTATTCCTTTTTCACCACAACCATGCCAGGATTTATTATTGTTTGGTTTCTCAATGATAGCCATTCTTTCTGGAGTAAGATGGAATCTTAGCATTGTTTTAATTTGCATTTATCTAATGGCCAGAGGTTTTGAACTTTTTTTCATGTATTTGTTGAACATTTGTACTTCATCCTCTGTGAGAAATCTATTCACTTTACTTAATAACTGTTTACTG
>NW_004524626.1:3068559-3070888 GCF_000260255.1 Octodon degus
TTCCAGTACCATTGTTCCTATTTTAATGTTACATCTTTGAGCACATTTTGATTTTAATTTAGTACATCATAAGAGATATGAGTCCAGTTTCTTCTGCAAAGAGATTACCATTTTTTTTCTAGCACCATTTTTGTAATAGGCTAGCTCTTCTCCAAAGTATGTTTGTGGCTCCTTTGCCAAATTTCAAACAGCTGAATGTGTCTGGGGATCTTTCTTCACCCTTTATTCTGTTCCATAATCCATGTACCTGTTTTTGTTTTAGTGCCATACTGTCTTTATCACTACAGCTTGGAAGTATAATTTGGAAGTCTTGCATTATAAGACCTCTTGCTTTGCTTTTGTCTTTTAAAATGGTTTTTCTATTTGATTGTTTTGGGTTTGGCGTGTGTGTGTGTGTGTGTGTGTGTGTGTGTGGTATTGGGGATCAAACAGGACCTTGTGCTTGCTAGACAGGCACCTAAGCTGCTGAGCTATCTCCCCAGCCCAAAATAGCTTTTCTATTCTGGGTCAGTGCAGGTTCCATGTAAATTTTAGGATCATTTTCTCTAGTTCTGTAAAGTATACTATTGGTATTTTTTGTTGGGAATATATTGAATCCGTATAACAGTTTTGAAAATATGGCCATTTTGAGAATGTTGTTCTGCTATCAAAAAAGCGGGAGCTGGAGATATAGCTCAGTGTCACAGCACCTACCTGGCAAGTGCAAGATCCTGACTTTAATTCCTGGTTATACCCCCCACCCCAGAAAGAAAAAAACAAAAACAAGGGACATGTTTCCATTTTCTCATTTCCTCTTCAATATTCTTTTTCAGAGTACCAACTTTTCCTTTGTAGAAGGTTCTTCACTTCCTTAAATAGGTTAATATCTAAGTAATTTCATTTTTCTTGAAGTTGCTGGAATGGTATTGTTTTTAAAATTTTCTTCTCATCAAGTTCATTATTGGTGCACACATGCTAATGGTTTCTTATATGTTGACCTTGTATCCTGCTACATTGCTGAGGTTGATTATTAATTCTACGAATTTTGTTGTTGTTTTGGCGGAGTTCCTTAAATCTTCTTGTATAAAGCAGCATGTCATCTGAAAATAATAATAATTTGAGTTATTCCTTATCTATGTGTATCTTTTTTATTTCATTCTCTTGCCCAATTGCTTTGGCCAATGTTTCCATCCAATGTTGAATAGAAGTGGTGATGGAAGGCATCCTCATCATTCCTGATTTTAAGGGGAATGTTTTTCTTTTTCCCCCATTTAGTATGATGCTGACCGTTGTTCTGTCTAATTTATATATCATCCTTCTATAGCTATTTTTCTAGAGCTCCTGTCATGAAGCATGTTTGACTTTGCCAAAAACTTTTTTAGCATCTATTAATAATATCACATGGGTTTTGATCTTGTATCTGTTTGTGTAATGTATTGCATTTATTGATTTATGTATGTTGATCCATCCTCTGTCTCTGGGATGAAATGCGCTTGGTTATAATGTATGATCCTTTTGATAATCTGTTGCATTCTGTTTGTTAATGTTAGGATTTTTGCGTCTATGTTTATAAAGGAGATTGGCTTATAGTTTTGCTTTTAGTTGGGTCTTTATCCATTTTTGAATCAAGGTGAAACTGGTTTTCACAGATGAATTGGGGAATACCCCATTAATGTCACTTTCTTGGAGAAGCTTGACAAGTATAGATGTTATAATATCCTTAAAGATTTTGTAGAATTCAGCTATGAATCCATTAGTACTAGATTTTTTTTAACTTGGTAGAGTCTTTATTACTATGCTACTTTCATTACTCACTATTGGATTGTTAAGCATATTTCTTGGGTTTTGGTAATTTGTATGAGTCTAGGAACCTGTTCATTGCTTCAAAATTTGCTTATTTGTTGGAATTCAATTTTTCAAATTAGCTACTGTCTTCTGAATTTTGACCATGTTGTGATTTCACATTTTTCTAGAAAACTTTTCTGCATTGTTCCATTTTAAAGGAGTGGAATACTCTGGAAATATCTTTTAAATCCATATGTTCTAGGGTGTAGTTCAACTCTGATATTTCTATATTGAGTTTTGGTTTAATTGATCTATAGCTTTGCAAATTAAGATATTAAATTCCCTACTGTAATTGTTGCCTTAGTTACTTTAGTCATTGTTGAGACAAAAATAACACCTACAAGTTAAGAGAGGAAAGGTTTATTTGGCTCAGTTTACAGAACTTTCAGGCCATCGTCAGGTGGCTCCAAGTCAAGGTGTCATGGCAGAAGGGTATTGCAGAGGACAAATAGTTCACAACAAATAGGCAGGTAAAAATGTACTAGCCCTCTTTCTGTCCCTCGTA
>NW_004524626.1:3071628-3072621 GCF_000260255.1 Octodon degus
GTGTAGTACTCAGGTATATTTGAATTGGTCTTTTTCATGGAAACACCATATTTGTCTGTTGATTTTGAAGGATAGTGTTACTGGGTAAGTTAATCAAAGTTGGAAGATCTTTGCTCTTACAGCTTATGATACTTCATTTCAAGTGATTCCGGTCTTTTGGCTTTGGGTTTAGAAGTCTGATGTGATTCTATTTGGTTTACCTTTATATGTGATTTCCCACCATGACTGGTTTTCAAATTGCTGGGGATTTTTCCTGGCTATCTAGCAATTTACTAAGGCTATACTTCAGTGTGTTTCTTTTTTGAACATACTTATTTTGTTTTCTATGTCATTCATATGTTAAGTATGGTACCTCAGTTCACGAACTCTTGTTTGTGAGTAATTTGGCTCATAAACAAAAATGTTTGGCAGATTTTTTATTTTTTATTTTTATTTTTTCAAGCTTTGTATTAGTTGGCAAACACAACCATGACCATCTTTCCTGCACAAACAAGAATGTGAGCATCTTTTTCAAAATCGTGGAACAAATTAAGTTTGAGAACTAAGATATCACTGTATTTGGGAAACTTTCTTCTATGATTTCTGTAAATATGTTAGCAAACCCATCTGTGCTATCTCGCCTTTTTCTAACTCCCATTAGTATTGGATTTGTCTTCTTATTGTCATGTGGTAGCTGCTGGGTATTCTTTTCTTGCTCTCTTATTTTCTTTGTGGCTTCTTTGAATATTCTATCATAACTTACTGTTTTAGCTTCAGTTTCACATACTTCCTTCAGAATGGTCATTTCTGCAGTGTATGAGTTCTATACCATTTTTATTTTCAAGTATTTCTATTGAAATATTTTTGAGGGTTCTGTATCCTTGTCATTTGAGTTTTGAATTTTTTTTAATGCATTAGTACAGGGCCTACAGGGTCTGAGAAAGTAGATTGGACTCACAGTGATTCTCCTGTTTTCAGCCTCCCAAGCACTGGAATTACAGGCATGCACCACCA
>NW_004524626.1:3092014-3094517 GCF_000260255.1 Octodon degus
CTATTATGGGCTACTGGACTCTTTTAGAATATTTTCCTGAGTTTAAACAACTATAATATTAAAATAACGGAACTTAACCAAAAAAGGCTATACCGATGAATGTGCATTTTGTATGTGTGTATTCAAATTGGTTAGGATAGATATATAGTTACATTCTGTTAGTGAATAGAATGATTTGTTCTAATGGTGTTTGTAAATAGGATATCAAGTCCGTATCTTGAACAGCAATTAACCACTAAGAAGAATGTATGCATTGTGTTAATTATTGAAACTGTCCTAGCGATTTGATTTGAAACTGTCTCATTGCTATTTGCTTATCAATAAAATTATCGCAAAAAAAGATGCTCATCAATAGACATGTTTTCAAATGGTGTGTGAATTACTGGACATTTAGCCACAAAATCTCTCAAGCAGTGAACAGATAGCATGCAGATTATTGGTTATTTTTCTTTCTTTGTGGTTGATTTTTGTCAACAACCCTCAGGCAATTCTGAAGGAAATTAAATCTCCTCAGTACAATATAGTGAGAAGGTCCTCAGAGTCACTGCATAACCTCAAGGCCACACCTGTCTTCTCCATGAGTATTTTATATTCTTGAACCACTAAATGCAGCAGATCTATGAACTCTTCTAGGTCAGTTGCTGAGGTTATGCATTTTAACCTTTAAACTATGGAAAGAATCAAGAATACAGTACTTGTTGGATATAAAAAGCTTAAAAGCTCCCTGGAGGCCCACTGGCATGAGCCTGTGGTGGAAGGCTAAAGAAACTGGACTTTGATGCCCACAGAGAATGGTTGCCAAAGCTGTACTTGCTCAAGGACAAAGGGACATGTCATATTGCATGGGGACTCTTCCTTCTTTCTCTTTTATTCCTTATTAGCTATAAGCCTATTGGTTGTTGCACTCAAAAGCAGCATGGGCGGCCTTCACTTCTATTGCTGGTCTATCTGCCAATCTCCTTCAAAACCACCCCACAGAAACATCTAGAACAGTGCTTTACTAATCTTCTAGGCATTATTTAATCTCTCAAGTTAACATACTATAATTTATGGTCAAAATAGCCTGATGTATAGAGTTCATGGTTAATAATTAGTCATGGGATTTAAGTTTTATAATTACAAGGGTCTGGGCACAGTAGATCCTGAAGTAATTCTTCTGTAGACCGAACATGATCACTCAACAGAGCTTACTTAGTTTTGAGCTTTGGAGTATTATTCAAAATCTGATTGAATGAAATCTGTGTTTGAGTTCAGGATTCTGTATTCCTAACAAGTGCTTGAGGGTCTTCTGATGCAGGTGGTTATTAAATTTATTTTGGAAAAATGCACTTGCAATTGTAAACAATGTGCCACAAGTCATCTCCAAAGGTTTGTCACTATGATTTCTTTTTTTTTTTCTTGTACTGTTGTATTTTTAATAACTTTTTTATTTCTAAGAGAACAAAAGTAGCACAAAATAATATTAGAAAAGATACAGAATTTCAATAAAAATGATGATAGGAATTCAACAATGGTTGTTATATTGTATATTGGTGTCTTCAAATTAGTTGTTCAGATTACCAGATATAACCATGCAAAATTGGTTAAATAATTTTAAAAAGGATAAAAGAGCATTAACAATTCCTTTCAATATAGCAATAGAAATTAACAATACAATTATCCAAGCTTAAATATATATTGTTTCCCCTCTTTATTGTCTCCTTTACCTAGATCCACTTGCTCTTTCCATTTGAGTAGTTTTTTTAGTTTTTTCCCTTTCACAGAATCTATTGTACCTTTCAGATTTTATTTACTCTTTTAAGTTCTTATACTATGGAGACAATACGATGTTTACACATGTGGGTCTGAGTTAATTCACTTATGAGTATGGTCTCTAGTTGCATCCATTTACCTATAAAGCCTGGAGTTTACCCTTTTTTAATAGATGAGTAACACTCCATTGTGTAAAACTACCACATCTTTTCTATCTGTTCCTCAGTTGATGGGCATTTGGGTTGTTTCCAAGATTTAGTTATGACAAATTGCACTGCTGTAAACATGGGTGCACACTTATTGCTGTGGTATGGTGTTGTCAGTTCTTCTGGAAAAAATGTTTTGCACACTTGTCACACTGACTTTTCACTATCATATCACACACTGAGTTTTATAATAAACATAATGGATATAGTAAATTGAAAATAAAATTTGGATGCATAGCTCTTTAAGTTCACATTCTAGTCAATATGTGACTTACACATCAATAATCATCAGGCATACTTATAAAGCAAAATCAAATAGAGCCTAATGTGTAGAAAATATTGAAGCACATGAGAGACTGATTAAAGATTAGTGTTCAAAGAGGTTTGAGTCAGATACTGAAATAGAGAAAGTCCTTGGCAGTTGCAGAAATGAAGAATTTAAATTTCAAATTGTTGGAAGAGTTAGAACAAGGAAAATACAGAGGAACACATATTTATATTTTGCTCTATAGGAACAAGTAGATTTATTTTTTTTAATTTTTTTT
>NW_004524626.1:3096312-3099947 GCF_000260255.1 Octodon degus
TCCATACTGATTTCCATAACGGTTGCACCAGTCTACACTCCCACCAGCAGTGGAGAAGGGTTCCTTTTTCCCCACAGCCTCTCCAACATTTGTGAACAAGTAGATTTAAATAAATTTTATGTGGCAGCCAAGTGTAGTTGCACATGCCTATAAAACCAGCCTTTTATGTGGCTGGGATATCACAGATTCTACACCAGTGTGGTTTACTTAGTGATTTAGGGAAACCGTGTTTAAAAGCATTAGGGCATGTAGCTTAGTGTGTAGGCCCTGGATTTAATCTGTGGCACAGAAAACAAATAAAAAAGAAAAGAAAAATTGTATGCTAGTCTTTTTGGAAGCTATAGTTTACTAATCTCCCTTTTATAACAGAATGTCTTGGTCCTACTAGAATAATCAATATATTTACTCTAGTTCTTGCAAATTCAATTACTATTGTCAGCTTCTGCGCACTCACATCCCATTCTGTTTCTAAGCAGTTTTGCTTCAAGCTTTGTTTATGTGTTCGCTGGATTAATTTGGTTTTGGATGGTCTGTTTTCAGCTGTTTTAATTCTGTACAACATACAAACCCTAGTTAGTAAAGTTCATCTCAGTTGTTCTCATACATGGCCTGGCAACTGATGCACGGTGTTATGAATTCAGCTGTGCAGTGCGGGTGGACCAGCTGCCTTTCAGGACCTTAATATAGTTCTCTCTTCAGGCTGTTGTGGTGTAAGACTTCTGGGATGGCCTTAATCCAGGTCAGGACAACTCCAGGTCCATGGCAGGCACTGAATCCACTGCTCTCTGACTACATTGTTCTGACGATGCCTTCTTAACTTCATCCATGTTAGCTTTGCCTTACACCAATAATGCAGCCACTAGATATCTCTTATAACTTCTTTGTAGAATAATCACGAAATGTAGTCATAGAATCATTTACTTTTATTTCTAATTTCCTATTCAAACAGTTTGAAAGCTGAGTTATATAACCAAAGCTAAAAGCGATCTTGGATTTTTTGTTTGTTTATGCATTTTATATAAAACTATTCAAATAGTAAGACAGGCACAATTTTAAGTGTTAATTATTAGACTGGTTTTAGTCACTTTATTCAAAACATTTGCTAACACATTGTGCAAATACACATTTTCATTTAGTCCTAGTCATTGTGAAGTGTGGAACCATTTTTCAAAAGCCTCAAGACTTTGCAACCAGGCCTCGAAATTCATGTAACATCTCTTTTCATTAATGATGGCTTCTCAGGCTCAAGCACAGGGACCATAGGCTACTTTTGGGATAAGTGTTAAAGAATTTCTTTGAATTACTGAAAGTTTCCACAGTGACTGACTTTACCTGTTTAAAATTCAGGTAGGGTTTGTTTGTTTGTTTGTTTTTTAGTAAACTAAAATATTGATCAGATGATTTACCTATATGTATCTGTATTTTTAGAGGTATAAAGGGATTTATTAGGCAGAATTTTAAAAGTCCACAGTCAAAGAGGTAATGTGTAGACTCTCAGAAGTTAGAGAGGAATGTCATGTCTGGAATGGGAACACCTGTATGGATGGTTTTGGGTGGTAGAAATCTTTGGAATGTGTGAATCTGTAGAAGGCTTGGACTTGGTTACTACAAAAGAAAACCAATAGAACACACACTGGTGAGATACCCAGAAGAGGAGCTTGAGGAGCACAGCAGATATGGCAAAGATAGCCCCTGTTTGTGGACTAGCTGAAATGATACTTTCAAAGCAACCATACTTTTAAAATTGATATATCGATTGAATGCAATCCTAATCAAAATATCAATAGCATTCCTCATGGAACAAGAAAAAGTTCTTAAAATTCGTATGGAACCAGAAAAGATTCAGAATAACAGCAATCCTGGGCAATAAAAGTGAAGTAGAAGACAATATCATCCCAGACTTCAAATTATACTACAAAGCCACAGTGATAAAAACAGCACGACAAGGGGCCGGGGAGATGGCTCAGTAGGATGAGCACTTGACTGGCACATGGAAAGATCTGAGTTCAATCCCCGGTTCCGCCAAAAAAAATAAAAAAATCAAAAATAAATAAATAAAACCATTGTCTATCTCTAAAAAAAAAACAGCACGGCACTGGCACAAAACAGACATATGGAATAATCCAACAGAGCAGAGGATGCTAAACAACTCCATACACATTCAATTATCTAATCTTTGAAAAAGGATTCCAAAACTTACGCTGGAGAAAAGATAGTCTTTTAAACAAATGATGCTGAGAAACTGGTTATGTACATACAGAGGATTGAATCTAGACACGTATATCCCACAATGTGCTAAATTAAAATGTAAATAAATGAAAGCTCTAATTTAAAATGAATTGTCAAATTTTCTGGAAGTTAAAATAGAACTCTTGAAGATATAAGCACAGGAAGGAATATTCAGAACAGAGACTGAATTGCATAACAAACATTAAAAAAAAATCAGCAAATGTGATCCTAGCAACTTCACAAGTTTCTACACAGCTAAAGTAACAAACTACAGAGTGAAGAGACAGCTAATATGATGGAAACAATTTTTACAACTATACCTCAGAAAAAAGGTGAATATCTAGACTACATTGAGAATGATCACAAATAAAAGAACCAGTCAAAAGGTTGACAATTGATATGAAGGTACTTCACAAATAGCCCGTAAATATGTAAAACACATTGGGCCATTGTCATCAAGCAAACTGAAACAACACTGAGATCTCTATCACCCTAGAAAAAATGACTAGCACCAAGAAATGAAATAATAACAAATACTGACAAGGGGGCAGCGGAAAAGGAATGCCTTTACTTGTTGGTGAAAATGTAAGCTAGTTCAGTCACTATGAAAGCCAGTATGGAGATTGGTATTGTTTTCCTTATGTCATTCTTGTTTAGTTCAGTATTTGCCAGGCAGTGTGCTCCTGGAAGGGGAATGTGTGAAGCTGTGAATGTGAAGCCAAAGGCGTGATGGAGACCTCAGAAAGTTCAAGAAGCCAGGAACATGAATTATCTGAAGAAAGCTACAAGAAGTAAGTAAAGCTAGACCAAAAGAGAATCCATGAAAGCTACAACTACCAGGAACACTATGGGGGCAGTACCACCCAAGTGCTGTGGAGTTCACATCCTGTCACAGACTGCTACAGTTGATGGAGGTGGAACATGATGTTTGCACTGCTGAATTAAGATCCCATTCCTTCTATTACCCTATTTGGAATGGGAATATTTATCTTATGCCATTGTATTTTGAAAAAGTTAATCTTTTTCTCTGTATTTTAGGCAAGGGTCTACAGGGTGTTCAGGATCTGATTACTAGATCAGACTCAGTGATCCGTCTGTTTACAGCCTCCCAAGAGCTGGGATTACAGGCGCGCACCACCACGCCCAGTCTCACTTGCCAACTCAGTGTGCCCTGGTGGTAGAGAACTGTTGTTTTACCTTGGGGTTCGAATCCTCGGGCCCTGCTTCTGCTAACAGGCACTTTAATCTGCTGAGCTATTTGGCCAGCCCTGAAAAAGTTAATCTTTCCTTTTATTTCTGCAGAGACTTACAGCAAAGAGTCTGCCCTTTTTCTCAGAGACTTTGGAAATGGACATTTCAGCAAGGATTCTTACCCTGGAGTGTGGCCCTATGTCTTTCATATATAT
>NW_004524626.1:3100047-3106496 GCF_000260255.1 Octodon degus
TTGAGAAAAAGTAGCAATGAGACAGTTTCAAAACAGGTAAGTAGGACAGTTACAATAATTAATACATCGCTTATTGTCTTTATAGTAGCTATTCATAGTACAAGATGCAGACACGATACCTTGTCTAAACACTATTAGTTCAAAATTTCTTCTCATTGACCTAAGAGAAAGTAGCTGTATATCTATGCTATTTTGTATATACAGATACACATATATTTTTCCACTACAAAATGATCCTTCATTTATATCCCCCTTTTTTGTTTACTTTTGTCAGAGATGGATATTCCATTGTCATTCAAATATTGTAGGTGCATGAATTCAGCAAAGTACTGGACCAATATAGTCCAGTAGTCCACAATAGAAGTGGGTTATCTGTAGGACTGGCAATGTCAGAAGTTGTTGACTTGAGCCTTTTACAGCTCAGTATATTAATATGGCTTTACTTTGTATACCTTGTTTTATACTCTTGTGCTGGATAGCAATGGCTGTGACTCATCCACACGGCTGACACTGACAAAAGAACTACAAACTGCTGTACAGGGTTTCAGGGTAAATCCTGAGGGGATTGGACTGACCTTGTCAGATACAAAAGTTACATTTTTTGTTACATAGGTCTTGCTTTATCTTGTCTTAACCTATGTCTTTCCTGGCCTGAGTTTAAACTCAAGAGTTCTCCATCTAGCCCACAACCTCTCTGCAATTGTCTTCAGTGATGGTATCTCACCCAGTCACAGTTATAGGTCAACAATGAAATCTTGACAGGGTTTTTTTTTTTTTTTTTTTCAGCTGTCCTGCGGTTTAGTCATGATTTATCTGCATCTTTCCCAAATGGCACGTGGTTGAGCACTCTGGCAGAATGATGAGTACTTCGCTGGGTTTCTTCTTCCACTCTAGACTTCCAAGCCAAAGGAGTTTCTTTCAGAATGAAATCTCACACTATTTTCTGGCTTACAGTATTCGTGGGCTTTTCTCGGCACTTGTGTTGGTGGCATGGTTTGTTATTTCTCATTGGAGCTCCCAAATGAATAGGCTTACTATGAATCTGTAGAGATAGGTTCTTTTCTTCTGAAGCTGGGATAAGTTTCCCTGACTTCTTTGACTTTTTTTCTTTATTGTGGTCTGTTTTGCTAGCTTCTCTGTAGTTTTTAATTTCCTGTCAATACTCTTACAATTATAAAAGGTCTTCCTCCTCTTTCTGTTCTTCTTCCTCTTCGTCTTCTTTTCTTCATCAAGTTGTCACTTTCCAGGTATCTGGATTCTAGCTCTTGAAGAGACTATATTTTGTTGCTAATCACTACTCTGCCATTTGCATTCTGAAGTCATGATCTTCTTTTTTCCTTTCCATTTTTATTTTTCGATCATGCCTCACTCTCCCAAGAGTTTGATCTCTTATTTTTCCTAGTAATCTTTATTTTTTAATTTTTTAAATTTTTTTTGCAGAACTGGGGATTGAACTCAGGCTCCTGCACTTGCCAAGGAAGCACTTATTCCACTGAGCCATTTCCCCAGCCCCTTGATCTCTTATTTTTAAGGAATGTAGAGGAACTAAAGTTCAACCTTCTATACCAACTTAAGACTGTATAGGGGTTTTGACTTTGCTTATCTGGGAATTGAAAGTATAGTCCTACTTAGTCTAAAGGAAACATAGGAAGATGAATTTTGTGATTTGATTAGCCATCATCCTTTTAAAGTCTTATCCATAGGGCACGTTGAAGTTTACTGTCTTGCATCACAGAAGATGGAACACTTTTTCATAGAAAAATTTTCAGGATATGTCATTAAGATATATAAAGAGATTAGCCAGACTTTTGAAAGTACATTTAATGAAATAGGGTATAGACATCCTTCAAAGGAGAGGATGTTGATTTCTCAATCTGTCTAATAAAACTATGCCTAGTTTTTTAAGAGTATCATAACAAAATACCATAGACTATGTAGGTTAAACAATAGCAGTTTATTTTGTTCTATTATCTTGGGCTTGGAAGTCAGAATCAAGGTGACTGAATATTTGGTTCTTAGAGAGGGCTTGTTTGACTGCTTTCAGACAGCTTCTCTGTCGTTCTGTTCACACATGGTAGAGAGAGGAAGCTCTTGTGTCTCTTTATTGCTTTGTAAGACACTAATCCTGTTATAGATCTTTGCCCTGATGACATCCCCCAAGCCTTGTTATATCTCAAATGCTCTATTTCTTCCTGCCATCAACATTGAATGTTAGAGTGTTAACATAAGAATTTCAAAAGAAGGAAAGGGCATTTTTTTTCATGTGCCTTTTCAGTCTTCTGTGCTACTGCATAGAAAGAGTGATTTTTCTGGCCATTGGCTTTATCCGTAGACATGTAGAGTTGCTTTGGGGAATGATACCTTAGCAGAACTAAAATAATAGAATCTTTCTGCTTGTTAACTTTTTGCAGTGCTTGGATTGAATGGCTTTGTACATTCCAAGCAGTTGTTCTACCTCATCCCCTGACCTACATCCCCAGCACAACTCAGTAGAGTTGGGAATGCTCATTAGTCACGGGCCTACATTCTTGACTTCTGCAGTTGCCTTTAGGAAAATATTACACAGCTTTACTAGAGGTATTAGAAGGAAAAGTAGAAAAAAGCAGAGCACATCAGCCCTGGCTCTACAATCTGTAGAAGTGCCCAAGTCAGTCTATGTGTGGAAAGAGATGCAAAGGCAGGATATGGTGAGGGGGTAATTCTAAAAAAATGCCCAGATATATAAAATATTCAGAACCAAAGTAATTAGTAGTTTATTTTGTAGCAACAGACAAGCACAATGGCCTTACTTTCTTCAAGCATGTCTTATGTTCCATCATGAAGATATGAAATATTTTTATACATATATTCTTCATATTTCCTTTCAAGTGACTTATCAGGGGCTGGGGAGATGGCTCCATAGAATAAGCACTTGCCTGGCAAGCACAAAGGCCTGAGTTCAATCCCAGTTCTGCAAAAAAAAAAAAAAAAAGCAAGTGACTTATCAAAGGTACTGGCTTTGTGGTTATTACCTTGAGTGTTCTCACCGTGTATTCTTGAGTGGTAGATAGGAAAGGAATTAAAATTTCAATTTGAATTTTGTATGTAGCTATTTTACTGAATTGTCTCTTTTTGATTTTACGTGTTTGGAACCTAATGACTGTATTCCTCATGGAAATTCCTCTCCTTAACCTCCTGCTCCCCTCACAGGGTCCTCCTCACATCTCTTGGTCCTCTTTCCATTTGCAAAATATCTACCTACTTATTTCTTATTATCTGTATTTTATATTACCCTTTTTATATTTGGGGCTTGTCATTTAAGAACATGCAATGTTTAAGATTTTGTGTTTGCTTTATTTAATTCAAAATTATAGTCTCAGTTCAACCATTCTGCTAGAAATAATTTATCTACCTTTCTTTATAACAAAGTAGAACTTCATTGAATATAAATATCACACATTCCTTAGCCACTCATCTGTTGATGGCTATATAGGCAGACCACTTCTAAGAATGATTGATTAATTGATTGGTTGATTGATTTGGGCTTTCTGAGGCAGGGTCTCACTGAGTAGTTAAGGATAGACTTGAATTCACTATGTAACCCATATTTTTTTTCTGGGGGAGTGGGGGACTGGGGATCAAATGCAGAACCTTGCACTTGCTAGGAAGGCACTTATGAAGCTGAGCTATCTCCCCAGGCATGCAACCCATTTTATTGGTTGTATCTTCATTCCACTGGTTCTTTCCTTTGCTGTGAAGAACCTATTTAATTTGATATGTTCCAATTTGTTAATTCTTGATGTTATTTTTTTATGCAATTAGCATCCTGTTCAGAAAGTCTTTCTGTATGCTTATGTCTTCAAGAGGTTTTTCCTTTTATTTTGCAGCCAGCTAAGTGTTTCTCTGTTAAAATTTAGCACTTCATTGATTTTATTTTATTTTTATTTTATGTGGTGCAGGGTCTTGCTATGTAGCTCGGACTCATGACCCTCCTGTCTCAGCCTCTCCAGCGCTGGGAATACGGGCATGTGCCACCATGCCAGATTTCAGTGACCAGCACGGCACGGGATTGGCATGGCATGTGGTACAGGGATTGAACCCGGGTCCTTGTGCTTGCCAGCCAGGTGCTGAGACCACTGAGCAATCTCTTTAGTCCATCCATTTGATTTTAATTTAATACATGATAAGGGGTATGGGTCTTGATTTAATCTTCTCTCTGTGTGTGTCTTAGTTACTTTTGTCCCAAAGTTTAAAGAAGGAAAAGTTTATTTAGCTTAGAATTTGTAGAGGCATCAGTTCATAATTGGCTGGCTCCAAGGCAGGATGGTACATGGCAACAGGGCACCAGTTCCTGGTGGTGGAAGACAGCAAAAGCAATAAAAAAAAAGAGAGGAAGAGGGAGAAAGAGACAGATGGGACAAGCCTCTTCGTGTCCCTTATGTCGCATGCACTCTACCCACTGTAGGACAGGTGTAGCACTTACACCCTTTATCTCAACACTGCATCTAATTCCATTAGACACTGTACACTCAGATGCCTCAAAAAAGAAAGTCCACCTTCTACGAACTCATGAGGCTTTGGGAGCCCATGCAGAAGCAAAGCAGGACAGTGCCAATAGCTCATTTCCTCACTAACTTTTATTAAAGAGGTCATCTTTCCTCCAATATATGCTTTGAGCTTCTTGTCAAAGATCCAAAGGCTGAATGTGCTTGGGTTATTTCTACATTCTCTATTCTAGTGTTGGTGAACCTTTTCCAAACAAGTGCCCAGTTGCAACCCCAAACCCACTTGTTTATCACAAAGTGCTAACACAACAATTAAACAAAAATACTGAGATTTTTAATTTAGAAAAAACCCAACATGCATGTTAACGTCTATTATCTTTTTTTAAGCATACAAAATAGTGATAGTAAAAAACAGCATTAGCTATGATTCAAGATTTCTTTAAACAAAGGAATAAGAATTCAACAAAGGCTGCTGTGTTGCACAATGTCATCTTCACATTAGTTGTTCAGGTTTCCAGACATATATCTGAAGATTGGCTTAAAGAAAAAAATGAAACAGGAGTTTGATCCTTGGGCCTTCCATGCTGGCCCGGGGGGTGCACCGAGAGGGCCATTGAGACTGGACATGGTGGCGCACGCCTGTAATCCCAGCTCTTGCGAGGCTGTAACCAGGCAGATCACTACGAGTTGGATCTAGTAGTGAGACCCTGAACACCCTGTAGACCCTTCCCTAAAATAAAAAAAAGTGGATTGTGAAAAAAAGAAAAGAAATGAAACAATAGCAAAAAAAGTTGTAAGAAATACAAAAGAAAAAAATTTAAGCATTAACTGCTCCTTTTAAAAGACAGCAGAAATCGCAGTAAATTAACCAAACTATTCTGCATATATACATAAATATATCTTTTCTCCTTCTTTCATTTGTGCTTTTCCTCATCCCAGTTTTTCCTTCACTTTGAACAAAGTCTTTCCCTTTCATAGTATCTTTTGTACCTTTTAGGTTTTAATTACTCTTTCAGCTTCTCCCACCAGTGAGATAACACCATGTTTGTACATGTGGATCTGATTTATTTCATTTACCAATACAGTCTCTGGTTGTATCCATTTATTTACAAAAATCTTGAATTTATCTTTTTTTAATAGCTGAATAACCCTCCATTGTGTAAAAATGCCATACCTTTTTTATCCATTCCTCGGTTGATGGCATCTGGGTTGTTTCCAGAATTTAGCTGTGACAAATTACGCCACTATAAACATGGGTGCACATATACTGCTGTGGTATGACGATTTCATTTCTTTTGGAAAAGTACCCAGGAGGGGACTAGCTGGCTTGAATGGGACATGCAATCCTTGCTTTTTCAGGAAGCTCCATGCTGATTTCCACAGTGGCTGGACCAGTCTGCACTCCCGCCAACAGTAGGGAAGGGTTCCCTTTCCTCCACAGCCTCTCCAGCATTTGTTATTGGTTGACTTCTTGGCGAACATCTATTATCTTAAAAGAAAAACAAATGAAACACATGCCATAGGTTTCCCATCTATTCCATTCCATATGAGTGTGTGTGTGTGTGTGTGTGTGTGTGCGTGTGTGTGTGTTTTCCCAACACCATGATGTTTTATCTCTGTATTATCACGATTGTCATGCCTGTTGCTTTGCACTCATTACCCAAAATCCCTTCTGTTGGGTCACTTCTGATCCCGCATAATTTTCCACACACATTACTAGGATTTTTTTTCTGTAGTTCTGTGTGGAGTGCTTTTGTTATTTTGAGGAGGTTTTATTATATATGTATATTAGTTTTGGAAGTCTGGCCATTTTTGCCTGTATTGGTTCTACCTAGTCAGGAAAATGGGATAACGTTCTACTTTCTGACGTGCTTTTTGATATTTTTATGAGTACTGTAGTTTTTATTCTAGAGGTTTTTCACTGCCTTAAATAGGGTAATTTCTTATTATTTAACTTTTCTTCTT
>NW_004524626.1:3106596-3109696 GCF_000260255.1 Octodon degus
GGAACCGGGGATTGATCTCAGGCCCTTGCACTTTCCAGGAAAGCACTTATTGTACTGAGCCATCTTCCTGACCCCTTATTTAATTTTTCTAATGCTACTTGAATGATATTATTTTCCTAATTTCTTTCCTGGTAAGTTCATTATTGGTACAGAGAAATGTTATTGATTTTTGATTATTGATTTCATATCATGCTATCTTGCTAAATTTTTAAATTCAGTAGAGAAGCCCATGGTGGGATTATTTTGGGTTCTTCTATGTAGAGGACCATGTCATTATCAAATAATGATAATTTGACTTTTTCCTTTCCTATACATCTGCCTTTCATTTGTTTCCCTTTACTCTTTGCTCTGGTTAATTTTTTATATGCTCTGTTGAGCACGAGCAGTGATAATGGGTGTTTTTGTCTTGTTCCTGATCATGTAGTGTACATGTTATTTTTCCTTTTCATTTTTTATGATGTTGACAGTATATTTGTCATTAGTGGCATTTATCAGATGGTGATATGGTCTTTCTACACATTTTTTCCAGGATTTTTAGTCTGAATTTGATTTTTTTATGTAGTTGGATTTTTAAATTTAATTTAATTATTTATTTTTTGATGTAAGGGATCAAACTCAGTATCTTGTGCTTGCCAGCCAAGCACTTATTCCACTGAACTATCTCCTCAGCCCAATTTAATGGCTTTTTCTTCATCTGTTAAGTTGATTTTTTTTCTCATTGGTTCATGTAGGTGAATGTACTATTTTCATTTATTTGTGTGTTTTAAACCAACTTTGTATCCTTTCATAAAGACTACTTAGATATGATATACGGTCTTTTAGATATTTTATTGTATTTTGGTTGCTTCTATGTTGTTGAAGATGCTTCCATTTATGTGCATTAAAGAGATCTGTCTGTAAGTCTCTATTTGGTAGAATCCTCTGACTTTGGAATCAGGAAGTCGCTAGCTTTCTTCAATGACTTTGGGAGTACTCATTCCCTTTTTATTGCATTATACTGAGACCAGAAAATAAACGACCAAGGGCAATGCCTAAACAAATTAAACTAAGTAAAGTAAAGGCAGAATGAGATAAACTTTTCAGGAAACTGGACTTTCAGAAGACAGGGAACTGATGGAAACTTCTCATGATGGGAAGCCAAGAAATACAGCATCAAAAAGCAACTAATCTGCATTTTTGTTCATCCTCTGACCCTTTGTCTACATGCATTATGTAAGTTTTCAATTCAGGAACATCCTTGGCATCCTCTTGTCCCCCTCATTTAGTGAGGGTTTTTCTAATAAACCACCCCCACTCATTCTGTCCTGCTTTGTTTTGTTGTGTCCTTGTGCTTCATCTCAGAACAAGGACACAAATGGAGCTGGTATCATCTTTGGTGCCCAACATGGGGCTTGACTTCTCTGTGGAGAGCTAAGTGCAATAAAATGACCCAATCACACTTATACTTCCTTTCTCTGTCTCTTAGTATAAATCTAAGAAACCGTGATACTTCACTGGTTAAAGATCATTGCCACCCTCAAAACAGAGAGTAGGTTGCCCAGTACCTTCTTTTCCATCCTCCACTGTAACCAGTGAGAATGTTAGTCAGACAGGGAGCTATATTCCTTTCCAGAGACAGATCTTTGGTTGTGTGGATCTAGTGAAAATTGGATGGCAACTGTGGGTCCTGGGCAAGCTACTCCCTGGAGGGCACTCAAAGACTCATGAGGTGAAGGTAAATTCTCTCAATATTCTTCAGGTATCCCATTTCCCGGCTGACCTGAGATTAGGCCATCAGAACCCTGCCTTAAACCTCCAATAAGAGTTGAACTATAGGTTTAGACTTTTCTCTTTCCATAATGTGGCAGATCCACAGTCTCCCCACCCCCACCCCTGTCCCACTGCCCTGATACGTTTTGGTCAAATTCCTGGGCCAGAATTATATTAAGATACTAGCCTCCATTTCTGGTTCATCTGGTCCCCAAACTACCTGGTGTTCAAGCTCTTGACCTACCTTTCATAAATCAATATTTAGCAAATAACCTCCTAGATTCCCTGAGAAAAAGTTGCCAGAACAAAGATCAAAGTGAAAGGTACATTTCTCCAGGTTATTTTATCATTCTAACTCACTAAAAGTTGTTAGTGTTCAGGAGTTGCAAAATTAGTTTTGAAACTCACTGGGCCTCTTCCTTGGGATTCTGAGGTACATCTCTAAAGCCATTTGACACCAGTGCCCCAGTTTGCTGGAAGTGGAGATAAGGAACCTCCTCATGAGGGCTTTCTGACACTCCTTGTGGGGTACGGATTTATTCTATCCAAACCCATCTATCCACCAAGAAGACCAAGCTGTGGGCACACCATCCAGGGACAATATGCCAACATTGTGTATGATTAAGGTGAGCCCATGCCACAGAGAGTGAACCCACTCTCTTGGTGTTATAACCAGACAGAAAGAGAGAATAAAAAAAAAAGGTGAGGTGTTTCCCTTATTTCCTAACCTTTCATTTTAACAAATGCTAAAAACCAAACTTCTTGTTATTTCCTTCTGTATTTTCTGCATCCCCTGGCAAAGGCAATTTACTGTAGTATGTTTAATACAGAGAAACAATTAGCAAAAGCAGTTTACCACACTACCTCTAATACAGGGAAATAGCTGTCAGAAGAGCGATCTACTGTAACTCTAGTACAAAATTAGGATAAACACCAGCTTAGTTTTTCTTCAGGCAGCCCATGCTTTCACAGTGTAAGAGTGTTTTCCTCACTCTGTCCAATTCTTACTGGTGTCAGCTTATTACAAGAGATCTGTGTTTTAACTGGTCATTTCCCGAAAGTTTGGATTAATCTATTTATAGTTATAATCCTAGAACCATAACATTATGATAGCTTTACTGGGCCAGTACATCTAAATGTGCATTCTGATTTAAAAGTGATTATTTTATATGCTCTGTGTTTCTTGTGCATTATTTAAGGTACCTGTAACTACTCTATTAAAATTTTTTTAGATTGTATCAATTTTGTTTTTTCTTTAATTTTTGGAAACTTCCGGCTCTTTTAGGCCTATGTTAAAAATCAGTTATATAGGTTTTTAGGGCTAGCCAAACTTATATACAATTTAGGTTAA
>NW_004524626.1:3110346-3123384 GCF_000260255.1 Octodon degus
TATATACATATATCACTGTAAAAGTGTTATGTGTAATAATTATTCTCTTCTAAGTAATATTTGCTCATATAAGTACATGTAGACACTTTGGGGTTGGAAAAACTGGGACAAGACTCCCCACTGTGGATAAAAGAGTAGCTACATGAATTAATTTGTTCAGTTTTCTCCACTGAAGAGCTTCTGGGTCTTTTTCCAAGATATTATATTAAGACCCCATTATGAATGTTTTTAAAATATATTATTGTAATATCTTAAATTTGGTTATAATTAAAAGGTTAAATTGTCTATGTCTAAAACAATGAGGCTTTCTTAAGATATGAAAAGCTTCTTGGTACAATTTTCAAGGCTACATTTAAAAGCAAAAGGTGCTACATTGAATTTAATTTCTCATGCTTTCCATTGTTAAACTTTTAGCTATTAAAATAAAATTTTAACAATTAAATAAAATATTAGGCTATAAAACATTTTCAATAATTGGTGAATAACGAATTAAGGAAAGACAATTTCCTTACTTTATTTTGTTTGTTTTGATTTTTTTGAGGTAGGGTCTCACTATGTAGTCCAGGCTGGCCTTGAACTTGCTTATGTAGCCCAGGCTGGCCTCCAACTCATGGCAAAGCCCCTGGGATTACAGGTGTGTGCCACTATGGCTGACTACCTTACTCTATAACATTCTTACATATCTAAAAACAACATATTCTATGCTTCAGTTTTAAAATTAGGTGTATACTTGAAACTACATAAACTTAACACATGCCAAGTAAGTAATGGGCATTCTTTTTTGGAAACCATATATATATATATATATATATATATATATATATATATATATATAAAGGAAGGGTGTACAGGGCATTCAGAGTTGGGTGTTCTTTTTTATACAATACACATCTAGTCACTCAATATACAAGATGATTAAAATTTAGCATCTATCGCTATGGTTGGTCCTGTGATAGATATTAAAACTTGATGTACATCTATTGTCCTTGATTAAACAAATATGTTGCTATTATATAAACACTTGTATTATATAGATATGTGTATATATGTACACTTGTGTATTGGGTAACAATAAATTATTTGTGATCAGCAGCACATCTTCTAAAGTTATAAGACCTCTAAAGATGATCCTTACTTCTTCTCAGTGCGGTTAAACCCTTTAAACCTGTTTAAAAAAATATGAATTCTGCCATAAAAACTAAGTAAATACACACAAAATACTTGTGTATACCTGTGACACTAATTATTGCTATCCTTACAATGTGTTGAATATTTCTATATTTTCTGAAATATTTACATTTCAGAAATTACATTCTGAAATTTACATTCAAAGATGCAAGCTGAAAAAAAATTTAAAAATTTAAAAAACAAAGATGTAAGTTGAAAAGTTGAAGCTTGTTTTGATTTTTTTGAGGTAGAGTCTCACTATGTAGTGCAGGCTGGCCTTGAACTTGCTTATGCAGCCCAGGCTGGCCTCCAGCTCATGGCAAAGCCCCTGGGATTACAGGTATATTACCTGTTCAGGTAACTCCCTGAATAACAAAAGTTGTTTGCACTGATAAAATATTTTATAATTGTTATATGATCGTATTATAACAGGATGTGACTTGTTGATGCTAAATGACATTTCCGGACCTTGTAAACCCTCTGAATTCCTTGCGTAAGTCACAGGTTCCTAGATATAAATATATTTAGGATAAATTTTTGAAAAGAAGTCTAGATGTTATGTATGAATCCTTTTTTCTTGCCTTACTGGTATGTTAACAAAGAAGAAAATAGCTATTTGTCAGGTACAAGAACGCTGGTTCTGGTCTAGACTACAGTCTCTACAACGGGCAAAGATGCCCAGCATGATAATGAAAGAGGCTGTAACCTAACCTTGGTTTGCGGTGGGCAGCAAAGCTCAGGGTAAGGCTGGCAGCTCACCAAGCCCGTCCTTGGGGAAACTAACCAGGATTGCATCTTTTCTTTCTTTTATCTCTCCCTCAGAAGTCACAAAGGAGATCTTGTGTATTGAAGACATACAGCGCATTTTAAATAATTATGTATCACTCAACATTCATCCCCAAAATACCCACTGTAGGTTTTATTTTGTAAACTTGGGCCCAATTGAAAGAATTTCAAGGCTAGGGTTTTAGCTCAGTGATGGAGTGCTTGCCTGGCGAGCATGAGGTTCTGAGTTGGGTTCTTGGTACCAAAGAAAAAGGAAAGACCATATTCATAAGTGAAAATAAATCAGTCTCATGTGTTTATACATTGCATTGTCTCTCTAGAGTAAGAAGCTGAAACAGTAACAGTACGCAGTGTTACTCTCCAACCATCTTGTTTTGAAATTGCATATCACTGTTTTTTTAAAAATAAGGATTTGAAAATTTTAGTTTTTCTCCAAATTCAAGTTAAAAGGGTAAAAATGGAGCAAGCCTCCAACTTTTGTAATAAGAAATAATGTAAAGAAACATCCCATTTAACAGTCTACAACTCTTGTGTATGATAAAGAATTTTTATACCACAATGGGTACTTCATATGTCTTTATAAATGAAAAATCTCAAAGGTCTTAATCTAATACAGTCAACATAATTGTTATGTTAAAATGTTATGTTTGCTCTTGTTTTCAAATTTTCCTCATAAAATGCTGTAACTATTGTTGAGTAGCATTCTATAAAAATTTGCCTCTTAAGACAATCAAGGTTAAAATACCAGTTTTCTTGTTATGATGAATATTTCAAGGGGCTTAATATAAGATTGTGACAGATAAACCTACTGCACCCACCTCAATACTGGTATAACTGACCCCCTAGGTATTCAACTGAGCACTAGAAGCCAAAGCAAAAAGGACAGCTGGGGTAAGGGAACAGCTAATATTTTGGCTCTAGTTCTCCAAGGTTATCAAGGTCCTAGGACATGAGCAGTCCTCTAAAATATCCTACAGTTCTGGTAAGTGGGGACCAACCCTTACGAGCAGAGAAATTGATAGATCCTAGAAGACAGGAGCCAACCAGTGTACACCGCACTAACCGGACATTCATCAATGAAAAAGTGCCTCTCATGCCTTTGGGGAAGCGATACAGTCAAGTCGGTTTTTTCTTTATAATTCCCTTCCTTGTATGAGCTTTGACTTTGGGATTTTTCTATTGTTGTGGAACCTTGAATTGCACTGCAACATATTTCTTTGTACTTACTCTGTTTTGCTGCTGTGGGCATTCACGAATATAAATTTCACTCTTAGAATTAATTTTCATTGTGTCCTTAAGTTGCACCACTGGTGTGTTGTACTAGAATTGTTTAACTCTAACAGCCATGTACTTTCTTCCTTGATTTCTTCTGTGACCCACTATTTAATAATGCATTGTTTAATTTCTGTTTTTGCATTATTTAGGTGATTTATTTTGCACTTGATTTCTAGTTTGATTGTGCTATGTCAGGATAACATGCAAGGTATAATTTTGATCTTTTGCATTTTCTTAAGCATGCTTTATTGGCTAGCATGTGGTTCATTTTGGAGCAAGTTCCATTTACTGCTGAGAAAGTGTCTGCTACATCCACTTATTCTAAGATTATGTTTCATCTGGTTGATTCTGCCAAGGGAGGATTTGGTTCAAGTTGGGTATTTCTTTCTTCATCTTTTCCAACAAAGATTTTTTTTCCAAAAAATGTAACATTGGGGTAGTGAGGTTCTCTAATATAACTGTGTTGATATTTAAAATGTTTTCAGTCTAATAGTCTCGCTTCATGATGTTGTGTGTACTAATGTTCAATGTGCATGCTTACAATTGTTCCTCTTGAAGTGTTGCCTGAACCAGTATGGAGTGACCTCCTTTTGCCTCGTCTAATCAATCGTGGATGAATACCTTCTTTGCCTGACAGTAGGGTGGTCGTTTTTGCTTATTTTTGTGTTTCCTTTGCATGGAATATTCTTCTCCATCTTGTGAGTTTTTCAGTCTAGCAATTTCTTTTTGGAGCAATGAGTTCTTTATACACAGCAAATCACTGCATTTTGTTCTTGGTTCATTCATTGTCTTTTTTTTAGTATAACTCAAATTCTACTTTACATTTAAATTAATGTTATTGAGAAACAAATAGCAATGAGACAGTTTCAAAACCGATTAGTAGGACAGTTTCAATAATTAATACATTGCATACTGTTGTCTTCATAGTGGTTATTCATAGTACAAGATGCAGACATGCTATCCTGTCCAAACACTATTAGCACAAATCTTTCATCTCATTGAATTAAGAGAAAGTAGCTGTATATCTATCTTAAATATTTTGTATATACAGATACAAAATGGTCCCTCATTTGTATGTCCTAGTTTTGTCAGAGATGGGTATTCCATTGCCATTTACATATTGTAGGTGCGTGAATCCAGCCAAATAATCCAATATAGTCCGGTAGTCCATAATAGTAGTGGGTTATCTGTAGGACTGGCAATGTCAGAAGTTGTTGACTCGAGCCTTTTACAGCTCAGCATATTAATATGGCTTTACTTTTTATACCTCGTTTTTATACTTTTCAGCTGGATGGTTAAGGCCAAGATAAAGCAAGACCTATATAACAAACTATTCCATTCATTTTTTTCCCATGGTTTGCTTCAACCATACCATTTCTTTGCTAAGATTTTCTCTACTTGATCTATTTGTGATAGTGATGTATTGAGGTCCTCCAGGATAATTGTGATATTTATTTGCTCTTTTCTATCTAGTAATGTTTATTTCATGAAGTTGGATGTGTCAAAGTTTAGTGCATGTATATTTATTGTTATCTCTTGGTGTTGAGTTGTTCCTTTAACTAATATGTGTTAACTTTCTTTTCCTTTTCATGAAAATTTTGGGTTAAATCTACTTCTTCTGAAAATAGGAGATAGCTACTCTTGTATGTTTTGGGATTTCCATTGTATAGAATATTGTCTTCTATACTTTGCTTTTGTAGCCTATGGATTTCATTTTGGTTTAAGTGTGTTTTGTATACAACACCATTGGATTTTGATTCCTGATCCATCCTGCCAATCTGTGTCTTTTGATTTGAAAGTTAGGACCATTCACATTGGTAGTGATTATTGAATGCCGTTAACTTATCTGTGTCATTTCCTCTTATTGCATTATTTTCTGATAGCTAATTTGTTTTCCACCCTTCTTATTTCAGCATCTGTCTAGTATACTTATCCATTTTTGTTCTTGTTTTTATTTTATTTTCAGCAAATTTCACTATGTAGTTTAGGTTGGTCTTGAACTGCCTTTGTAGCCCAGGGTTGCTTTGAACTCATAGGGATCCTTCTGTCTCAGCCTTCAAGTGCTTTGATTAAGGGCATATGCCACCAAACTCTGCCTGGTGTATGCATTGTGTTAGACTTTTAGGCCTTGTTAGCTTCATTGTCTCTAGGATATCCTTGAGAAATTTTGCAGTGCTAGTCAGTGGTCCATCCATTTATGAAGGTGCTCATTTTCATGAAAAGAACATCAATTTTCTACATCAATTTTGAAAGTTATTTGTTTAGGGTACATCAGTCTGGGTTGGAAGCATTTTGACAGACTTGAAAAAGTTCATTCTAAGTTTTTTTGGTAATAAATATTTGTGTTGAGAAGTCTGCTGCAATTCCCTGGATCCAAAAAGGATTTGTTGCTGTTCTCTAACAGCTTGCATCATTCTTTACATGTGTTGGAAATCTGGGATTTTGGCAATGATCTGTCAATGCGAAATTATTTTTTAATCCTGCCTTTTTGGGATTTGCCCTGCCTCACTTACTGTACGTCAAATTCTCCCCCCATATTTGTAAAGTTTTCTGGTATTTGCGAGTCATGTTTTTAAAATGTCATTTGGGTGTTCTTCTGCTCTTTTACTAATTCAAATGAACCTTAGGTTAGTCTTCTTTAATCCAGCTACCTTTGAATCTAGTTTTTATGGTCTCTTCTTGTTTCAAGGTATCCCTAAATAACCGTTCTCTTTCTGAGAAGAGAACTATCTTCTAGTTCTGACACTGTGTTACCTCGCTGGTTTCTTCTGTTGCCTGCACTTTTAAGTGTTTAATATGCTGAATTTCTGTTGGGTGTCAGTTCATATAAGTCTTTGCTAAACTGCTTAGTCAGGTTTTGTATCATTTTGCTTCATTCATCTAACATTTTATTACTGTCTTTTAAAAACTTGCTCACATTTTTATTAATCTATCATTATTAACTGTTTAGTTATATCTTAAATGAACTCACCATGTGAGTTATTGTTTCACATTACTGTTATTAATCACCTCTTCTATTATTGTGCGTAATTCAGCAGTGTGACTTTTGATTTGCTTCCCCGCCGTGCTCTTGGTTTCAGCTTTGGGAGTGTTTGGAATATTTTGATTCTCTCTTTGGGCCTCTCCTATTTCTACATCTTTTGCCAAGATGTGCGTGTTGAATGTAGGGGACTGCATTGTCGTTAGTAAGACAACCTCTTCAGTGAGTGTCTACTTTCCAATGATACGCTCTGGAAATTGATCATCATAGGCATTGTCTCTGTACCAAGGTTTAACCTTTTTGGGGAAGAGAGACCTTAAAGAAAGACAATGACAGGGCTGGTGAGATGGCTCAGTGGTCTAAAGCACCTATTAGAACAAACTAAAAAAAAAAAAAAAAAAAAAGCACAGGGACTGCGGTTCAATCCCCCAGCACCACATGCCAGCCAGCACCACCCCCTGGTGGGCTGAGCTGGCCACACACACACACACACACAAAATAAATAAATAAACTTAAAAAAAAAGAAAAAAAAGAAAGACAATGACTGTCTCCAGAACAAAGGGGACCCATGCTGATTATCCAGCATAATAAAATAGCACTATCTTCACTTCTGAAGTGAAGAAAATTCAGGCTTAGTGAACAGGGCAAAAGAAAAGTCCTCTAAGCAGAGATTTTCTAGAACACAGTTCGCTGAGTGGGCCTTTATTTGTCTGTCTTCCTCATCTCGTGAAATTTGGGAGCTGTTGTGGTTTAGATATGAATGACCCTTAAAGCTTTATGTACTGAGGGCTGAACCCCCAAAGTGTCTGTGTTCAAAGCGGGGGCCCAGAGATGTGATTGAATCATAGGGACATTGACCTTATCAATTTGTGAACTGGTTAGTGAGTTTGCAGCTGATGGGCCTACAGGAGGAGAGTTCCTTTGGAGTTAGTCGTTCTCAAGAGGCAATGCCTGTGAACATCTACCTCCTTTAGGCTCTTTGCTGATCTCTTTGCTTCATTCCAGGAGTGAAGTAAACAGCTTCCTTCCTTCATTGTCTCCTGACAAAAGTTCTGCCTTATCACAGGCCTAAAGCAATAGGTTCCACAGACAGGAAACTCTGAAAAAGTGAGCCCAAATACATACTTTCTCTAAGTCTTTGTTTTTCAGATATTTGATCACCCTGATCAAAGGCATAAACATGCTGATGGTCATGCCATTTGCTGTGACATGAGTAATAAAACTCAGGCCCAAGAATCTTGGGTGATGGTACCCAGGAAACTATCACATGTTAAATTTTTGGTTTCAAAGTTATATAAAATACGACATTCTTTCCTTTCTGACGAGTGACATTTTGGATGTTATATTTTTTCAGCCTTTTCTTTTTGAATCCATGCTTTTATTCTATTCTTTTAAAGAAAAATATAGTGATCAAAGGAATCAGTCTAGCTTTGGATTGGTTTGTAAAAAATTCAACCATTGCATATTGTTGTCTTAGTGGTTATTCATTATACAAGATGCGGACATGATATGCTGTCCACAAACACTGTTAGAACAAATCTCTCTATTCACTGGATTAAGAGAATGAAGCTGTATATCTATCCTATTTTGAATACTTTGCTTTTGCATATATATTTTCAAGTCATTTTTAGTAACTTCTATTCAAAAAGTCTGACTTTAGTTTTCTTGAGATTATCATGAATCTGATTTATAAAGAATTTGTAAAAAAAATTCAACCTTCAGACTTACCAACAAATATGTATTTATTTAGGTCTCCTGTGATTTTTTTTTCCTCCAATGTTTGGTATTTTAAAATTACACTTCTTTCAGGTTTTTTTTTACTAAGTTCATTCCTAATTATCTTATATCTTTGAATTTTTTTTAAAAAATTGAAAGCATAAAAAATAGTAAAAGAAAGAAACCATTAGAAACAATACAGAACGTCACTGAACAAAATGCTAGGAATTCAAAAGTGGTTGTTATACTGCATATTGCTATATTTCATTTAGTTGTTTGGATTATCAAATATAAGCATGCCAATTTGGTCAAAAATTATAAAAAAAATTTAAAAGGAGAGAGAAAAAATGTAAGTACTACTGTTCCTTTCAATACACTAGCAGAAATCAGCAGTACAATTATCCGAGCTACCCTGTGTACACACATATATATTTCTTTTTCACTTCTTTCTTTCCTTTCTCCTTACCCTGATCCCAATGTGCATTAACTGAGGAGTGGAGAAAAACAATGTGATACTTTTATACAATGGAGTGTTACTCAGCTATAAAAAAGATAAACGTGAGGCTTTCATATGTAAATGAATGCAACTATGAGACCATACTCAAAGTGACGTAAATCAGACCCACGTGTATAATCCTCATATTGTCTCCCTAGTGTAAGTAGTTTTGTTTTATAATTTTCATTTTTTTATTGCTAGTGTAGAGAAATGTAGTTGATTACTGTATCTTGACTTGGGGCCTTCTATATTGCTAATTTTACTTATAACTCCAGTATACTTTCATGGTGACTTAGGTTTTTCAACATAGATTATTATGGCCTCAGTGAATGAAGATTTAACAGTTGGTAGTTACCAATCTATATGCCCTTTTATTTCTTTTCCTTGTCTTTTTGCACCAGATAGATTTGTTTGTTGGAAAGTATTTAACTGAAATTTAAGTTCTTTAACAAATGTACAGATCATGGGAAATTTCATTTCGTAAATTTTATTTTTCTGTGTGTGTGTGTGTGTGTGTGTGTGTGTGATCCTTATGGTGCCGGTTATCGAGATCAGGGTTTCATGTGTGATTGGCAAATACTCTTGCCATGGACTTATCTACTTCTAGCTCTAAATTTGTACTTTCCTAGTAAAAAAGGCCTCAATTAATTTAGCTATTTAATTTTTTCTTGTGTTTCTTTTACTTTTGAAGAACTTATGCAATGTATTAATTATTGTAACTGTCCTACTAACCTGTTTTGAAACTGTCTAGTTGCTATTCCTTTCTCAATAAAATTTTAAAAGAGAAGCTTGTTCATATTACTTATTACAATAATTGTCTATAATTATTATATTAATTAATAGCATTAAACAATAATATTATTATTACTTTTTTGAGACATCATCTTGCTGTGTAATCCAGATTAGCTTTGAATTTACTATATAGACTAGGTTAGTCTTGAACTTGAGACTTTCCTCCCTCAGTCTCCTGAGTGCTGGGGTAATGGTATGTGCCACCATGCCTGGCTTTGTCACATACTTTTAAAATAATTGTTTATTCTTTCAATACTGTGGTATCATAGCAATTCTTTTTATTTTTTTTCTAATATTGGTAATCTGAATCATCTTTTTACTTTATTATTATTGTAACTAGAGTTCAACTATTTTAGTCTGTTTTAGAGAATGCTTTGTTTCATTAATTTTCCTTTCCTTTTTGTTTTTTATTAATTTCTTTTCTCTTCATTTTCTCATCATTTTTATTTCGATTGGGTTTACTTTTGTTCTCTGGGAAACCCTACATAACAGATCTAAAACTCTTGTTTTGTAATGTAACAATTTAAAGCTGTATTTCTCTTAGGTAATAATCTTAGTTACATTTCATAGATTTTATTATGTTTTGTCTTTTAATTTAAAAATTTTCTTTTCACATTTTGTAACAGTGCAATTTTAAATACATGTTACTAATGCATGTGGAGTTGCAACTCTATGCTTCAATAACAGCCTGTGACATTTTCTAAAAAGCTACTTCTGTAAAAGGCATAATTTAGATGTCTCCTCTAGATGACAAACTCTATCTAAGTTTAGATGTGCAAAATAATTTAGCTATATTCAGAGTAAGCCACATGTGACATGTTACTTGATCAATAATCAAAAATAATGTTTTGGGGGCTGGCCAAATAGCTCAGCGAATTAAAGCACCTGCAAACAGGCGCAGGGGCCAGGGATTTGATCCTGAGGCCTGCTGTGCTGGCCTGGCCCCCGGGGTACATTGAGAGGCAATTGAGACTGGACCTGGTGGTGCACTCCTGTAATCCCAGCTCTTGGGAGGCTGTAAACAGGCGGATCACTACAAGTCCGATCTAGTAGTGAGACCCTGACCATCCTGTAGACCCTTCCCTAAAATACAGACAAATAAAAATATAAAAATAATGTTTTGGTACAGTAGGATGAATGTTGAAATATGGTAGAATGGAGCCCTAATTGCTATACGTGCACATTTTTTTACAGAAGCGAGAAAATCTTTACAAATAAGTTACAGATAAAAAAAAGATAAAATTTGTGCAAGAAATTTAACATGTTCTGTACAGTGTCTTCACTTTGATCTCATTTTATTTTACAATCTCTTTCTACTGTACTTTACATCAACATCTGCTTCTCTGATCACTTTATCAATCTTCATTTATTAACTTCTCTCCAGGGTTGTCAGCCAACGACAAAGCTCTACTGCACTAATACAAGAACTTGCATCCTTTTTAAACCCACAGAAGGTTGCTCAGATTTGCTCATTGTGTGTTTCAGCTTGCTGGCCACAACTGTCAAAGATTCAGAGAAGTCAGTTATGGCATCACCACTGGTACCTATGTCACTAATCATGTCTTCCAAGAACTTCAGGATGATTCTGTCAGGAGACCTCATTAGAGGTCCTAATATCTTTGTTATTTGACTCCTCCCATCACAGCTCTTATAAATTAGAAAAAGCTCCTTGGCTCTGCTATCTGCTCTTCAGTCCATTGGTCAGCGATGCTGCAAGAGCAGTGGTTTCCTGAGATGTGACCACACAGGAGCTCAACATGCTTCACTTGGACTAACCTGTTTTTCCCTTTTTGATTTCTAATTTACTTCTATTAATGGGAGAACAAGATTTATAATTTATAGGGCCTCCTTTTGTTACATAATAAGTATGATACCTTCATGCTTTAAAAGTATTTTTTTCTATTATTGCACAAAGAATTGTATGTGTCAATTAGGTGAGGTTGGTTTATGATGTGTATAGTTTTTTACCCTTAGTGCTTTTATTGTGTTTGAAATAAAAATTGTTTTACCCAAAATTTCAATAATTAGGTTGGGCTTTTTCTTGGCTTTAGAAAAAGGGAAATTAGGTTTGCTCTAAGATTCAGGTATCTGACTATTAATGTACTCGGTTCTTATAGGGTCTCACTGTGCAGCTCAGACTCTTAGTGATCCTCCTGTTTTCAGCCTCCCTAGGGCTGGAGCTGCAGGAATGTGCCACCACACTGGGCTTGGTATCTGAACATTAAAGAGCAAGGGTTGGTCCAGCACAATGATTATTTGATTGGAAACTACCATCTTCAAGTTCATGAATCTGTAGCCAGGTACTTCTAAAAGATAATCACCAGCTTGGTACCTGTGTCACAACCACGAGAAACAGAGTCCACTCCAGGGATTAACTGATAAACTATCTCTTTGCTAATTTCTCTTTTGGATCAGGATGTAATTATTTGTTTTTATTATTTTTCTATATAAGTTTTTTTTTGAGTGGAATATCTTGATTTTATTCTTTATACTAAGTGATGGGCATAAAGCGATCCTCCTTAATAAAGTTGATAATTAGCTTCACTCACATTTTTAATAATGCACATTTAGGAAAAGTATTCATCTTACAAATTGTTCTGCAATCCAAATATACAACAGCTTGGACAACAACATTGAGAAAACAAAAGTCAATGTAAAAAGACAGTTGTTTTTTTTTTTTTTTTTTTTTTTTTTTCAGAACCAGGGATTGAACTCAGGCCCTTGCGCTTGCCAGGGAAGTGTTTATTCCACTGAGCCATCTCGCCGGCCCCACTACTAACGTGTTTTGAAATTGTCTCATTGCTATTTCTTTCTCACAAAATTAGTTTAAAAATAAAATAAAATACAAAAAATTTTTTTAAAACCCAACTACAACAGTACAGGTTTTTATGGCTCTGACTCTACAGTTTTCTTACTGCATCATCAGTGTTGGAAACCTGCTCCTTCAGCTGGTTCCGCTGCTCTGGATTTAAAGAAATATCTTTTCTTCCTATTTTTATTTCAACCTTCTGGACCCATCCAATATTCTCCAATAACCGTTAGAACTTTCCCTTTAAAGTCGTGAATGCTGACATATCTCCTTTTCTCAATTTGGAACATGTTATCATTTCTGCTACTGCTGCTGCTGTGCTTAGAAGACAACACAGCTCTTGAAGTGTCACTAGTCTTATTTTTTCCCCATAATTTTATTGATAAACAAATAGTAATGAGACAGTTTCAAATCAAATCGGTAGGACAGTTTCAATAATCAACACACTGCAAACATTTTTCTTAGTGTTTAATTGCTGTACAAAATGCAGACTTGATATCCTATTTACAAACACCATTAGAACAAATCATTCTATTCATTAAGAGAATATAACTATATATCTATCCCAAACACTTGAACACACAGATGCAAAATGGACATTCATCTATATACTCTTTTTTGGTTAAGTTCCGTTATTTGAATATTATGGTGTGTAAACTCAGCAAAATATTCCAAAAGAGTCCAGTAGGCCATAATAGCATTGGGTCTTCTGTTTAACTGGCAATGTCAGAAATTGTTGACCTGATTCCCCCACAGATCAACATATCAGCATGGCTTTACTTCCTATATTTCATCTTCATACTTTTCTACTGGATGGTTAAGACCAAGGTAAAGCAGGACCAATGCACCAACAGTTGTAGCTTTTGAGTCTGATAAGGTCAGTGAAATCCACTCAGGATTTATCCTGAGATCCTGTACCTCAGATTGTAGAAGCTTTGTCAGTGTCAGCCATGTGGATGAGTCACGGACAGTGCTTGGCCAATGTGCTCTCTGTGAAAGACTGAGAGGATGTTTACT
>NW_004524626.1:3131749-3132619 GCF_000260255.1 Octodon degus
TTTCTTTCTTTCTTTCTTTCTTTCTTTCTTTCTTCTTTCTTTCTTCTTTCTTCTTTCCTTATTTTGTAGTACTGGGGATTGATTTCAGAACCTTGCACTTACCAGGTAAGCGCTTATGTCACTGAGCCATATCCCAGCCCTATTTTTTTTTTGATAGTACAAAGTAGTGTTAAACTGAGAAATTACAATTGATACAGAATTTCACTAAACAAAATAATATGAATTTCACAGTATTTGTTGTATTGCATGGTGTTGTCTTCAGATTAATTGTTCATATTACCAGATATATACATGCAAATTGGAAGAGGAAAGAAAAAAATGTATATATGAGAAAGTAAGAAGAGAGAAAAAGGAAGAAGAGTTGAAAAAACAAGAGAAAATAAATTAACAATTAACTATTCCTTTCCATAGACCAGCAGAAACCCACAGTACAGCTTGAATTTTATATTTTGAAATAAATCATTTAAAAGCAAAATGACAATAAAAACTGATACATTTGTATGATTTAACAAAGTTAGTTTGTAAAGTTCTTCATGTTCACACTAGAATTACAATTTATTTGATATAATATTATATTCCCCCATTGGAAAACTATTTTGAAAAGGCCAAACTGCTGGAAAGGCCTACATTAATATCATATACAAAACTTAACTTTCCTAATATCTACTTTAAGGCTTTCTGTAGTTGAGAGAACTGGCTTTTTTTTTTCTTCTACTTTTTGTCTCAAAGCAAAATAGATTCAAAGAGCTAGAAGGGTAGCCCACTTCTGAGAAATAAGATTTGTTTTTGCATTTCTAAATTTTATTGGTATGTTTTAGACATACCTGAAGATAACATTCATCATAGGAGATTTGCACCTGTACATGATGT
>NW_004524626.1:3133584-3134569 GCF_000260255.1 Octodon degus
GGTGCACCTGGGAGGAGGGCTGGCACGGCATGTAGTGCCGAGGATCAAATCCCAGTCCCTGTGCTTGCCTCAGCAGGCACTTTGTCCGCTGAGCTATCTAGCCTGCCCCAAAAATTTATTTCAAAGAAAATACAAAAATAATTGATGAGACATTAGAAACAGTACACACTTAGAAGACCAGGAGAACAGGCGTTAGACCATGGTTTTTGTATTACACGTTGCTGTCCTTGACGTCTCTGCTTAAATGATAGATATCACCACACAGAGTAGTCAGAATGAAAATCCTAAACATTGACTGCTTTGTTTCACAAAACTGATGGAAATTATAAGGACTATCATCTCAGCATTGCTAAATATATATACTTGCATGATTTTTCCCCTTCCTTTTTTCCTATCTTTTCTTTTTTCCATCACCTTCACTGTTGAATCTTTATGTTCAGTTTCTTTTGGTTTTACTATGTCTGTCATACCTTTCAGGTTTTATTTATTCTTTCAGGTTCTTACTAGGGAAACAATACAATATTTATACATATGTATCTGATTTGTTTTGCTTGTAAGTATAGTCTCTAGTTGCATCGACTTACCATAAAGACCTCAAGTTTGTCTTTCTTTATAGCTGAGTAATACTCCATTGCATAAAAATACCATGTCTTTTTCATCCATTCCTCAGGTGATGGGCATTTTGATTGTTTCCAAGATTTGGCTGTGAGAAGAGGTTTTACTGTTGATGTCATCAAACACAATCAAAAGTGAATAATAATCCCCATTATGTCTTACCTATATGTTCTTAGTAAATAAGTGACAAATTTGTCAAATGCTTTTTTTTTTTGTACCAGGGATTGAACTCAGGACCTTGCACTTGCCAGGCAGGTGCTTATATTACTGAGCTAGCTCCTCAGCCCTATAAAATGCTTATTTTAAAGTTATTCTGTAATAATTAACATTTAATATTATCACATTTTTAGTAAATATAGCAAAAGTACTG
>NW_004524626.1:3135933-3138542 GCF_000260255.1 Octodon degus
ATATATATATATGAAAATGAGCATAATATAAATGTAATCATCATTTGGCAAAAGCACTGAAAATAAGAGTTTAAGTTCTTGTAGTTCAAATTCCAATCATCCCACTTTACTGGCTGTTGAAAATGATATATAAGTTTTAGAGATAAACATAAATAAAAGAAGAAAGAAATTTTTTTTACTGGAATAGGGTTTCTGGACTTACTTCCATAAACTTCTATGTCCACTGACTTGGTTATGTAAAGGCCTCAACAATTGAGATCTTCTCATCAATAATACACCAACCTGGATACTTGCGCTCACATTTCTTTGTCTCAGAAGCTGCATTCAGAGGTTTCAGCCTTTCTTTCCAGCGTGGTGACTTCCTTCAGCCTGTTCGGGATCATGATGACAGCAGAGGTATTGAACATTAGGGGAAAAAAAAACCCAAAAACCTGCATGAGTGTAAAACAAAAGAAGTCTATGAATTGTTTGATAGCCCAGGAAAATTCCTCCTACAGTCCAAGAACAAGATCACAGTCAGAAATGCAGCCAGAAAGAATCATCTTGAAGGAAAGCTGCCATCCCCAATAAGATTACCAGTTGTATTTTCCTGTTGTTACAGGGAGCAGGCATCAAAACTGCTTTCATCAGAAAATGTAGAGACACCTTTCATGATTCCAATTGAATGGGTTTGCAGAAGAATAGCAACTGGATCTTTCCGCAAAAGAAATTCTGGCATGAAGGAAGGATTTCAGTTTTGCCCACCTGAAGTGGGGCTGTTTTTCAAGGATGACGCTAATAGTGATCCACAGTGGTCTGAGGAACAACAATGGCTGCAAAATGTCACTTTGCTGGACTTGTGATAGGCCAAACTGAAGTAGATATCATAAGTCATGATACACAAGCTGTTTTTGAAATACTGGAGAAATCCTCGTTGCCCCAGAACTGTACACTAGTTGATATGAAGATTGAATTTGGTGTTGATGCGACTACCAAAGAAATTGATCTTGCTGATGATTGCTGGAGATCGAAGGCAGCAGAAAGACAAACAGTCTTACTCAAGGAAGTAACCCCTGAAGGGCTCCAGATGCTAAAGAAGAATTTTGATTGAGTTGCAGAGAGAGGACAACTGCTTCTGAAATCAGAAAGCCAGTGCAGGGTTGCAGTGTCGATGGGCTCAACTTCTGATCTTGGTCACTGTCCTATGGAATTTATGGGATTCCCTGTGAACGTCAAATAACATCTGCCCCAAAAGGCCCAGAAGAAACTCTGAGGACTAAAGCTGTGTACGTAGCGGAGGGCATTCCTACTGTGTTCGTGGCAGTGGTGGGTGGAAGTGATGGTTTAGGTCCGGTGATGTCTGGTAACACTGCACATCCAGTAACCAGCTGTCCTCCCCTCACATCAGACTGGGGAGCTCAGCAAGTGTGGTCTTCTCTGAGACAACCCAGTGGTCTCAGCTGCCTCCCCAACCCGTGCTTTCTCCAGAAGGATCGGCTAGTTTGCTGCTCAGATATTGGATTCAAGAAGCACTTGGTATGGGCCAAACTGTGAGCAAGCATATTGAACCCATAGATTTCCTTGAAACAGGCTGACAAGACAATCGAGAATTCAGTTTCTAAGAATGCCATTTCACGGAGTTGGGGGGGTCCTACACATTCTTAGTTCAGCTGCAGAAGAATAAACAAAATAGAAAAAAAAGTTTTGGTCAGAGAAAACAAATAAAATTGATAATGAATAAATGCTTCTCTCTCCCCATGCAGATATAGATATAGATACAGATACAGCTGTAGATACAGATATATGCTATATTCAATAGTTTTCAAGAATAACTCATGTGGTGGTGCTTTTCTCAGAGTGACTGAGCAGCCAGATGTTGACTGTGTTTGATCTAATTTATGTAGATTACTTAATGAAGCTTATTACAGTAGTTATTCTGTCTTTATTTTAAGCTATTTGTTAATGCCCTCTCCTTTGCTATGATTGTACCACAAAAGGGACAATGTAAACATTGATTACTTGATCAATAATCATGTTAGCTAATTAAAATACTCCCCTCAAGTAAGCTACAGATTAAAATTTATTTTATTCCCTTGAGGGTAATAATTGATGAGAGATGAATAAATACTGACTTTTGTTAATGAAGTAATTTTCTTCTAACATGTAAAGATGATTAATAAAAGCATTTTCAAATGCTCTCAAAGCTTATGACACATTCAACTTGTTCATCCATCCTAAGCCAGATTTTTAACTCTACAGCAGTTAAAACTTCTATGCTTTGTCATCACTCAGAATTGCCCAGAAAGTCCATTTTTCAAGACCTAGTAACTACAAATAGAGGAGGACATACACAGCACCCAGGAAGAGGTAAATTAGTGGTAATGCAGTACTGAACCAACAGATTCAAGCAAAAACCCTTTTTTCAGTGACATGTTGTACAGGCTTGAAGAATAGATAGGGAAAGTCTCATCTGGAGAAATATAGGCTAGGGCCAGGGGTTCAATTCTGAGGCCTGCCATGGTGGCCCTGCCCCCGGGGTGCACTGAGCTGGCAATTGAAACTGGGTGTGGTGGTGCACGCCTGTAATCCCAACTCTTGGGAGGCTGTAAACAGGTGGATCACTATGAGTC
>NW_004524626.1:3138992-3142507 GCF_000260255.1 Octodon degus
AAAAAATCCATACCATTGACAGATAATTCACAGAAGCTGTCCCTTAATCAAAAGTCACTTGTTAAGGAAAGGGAGATATATCCTCCTGAGAATTAGCACCTTGGGGGGTCCCGTTTGACTGTGCTCCAGTATGACACCGAAATACCACACAGTGGGGACTTCGTCCTCCTTAGGAGATGGTGCAAACTTTTATAGAAATGTCAGTCTCTTTCCTCAGTACCTAAAGGGTGAGTTGTGTTTTTCTAACAAAACCATGCCCCCGTAAAACTTCCCTATTTTGAACTAAAATAGAATATGTATTATTGCATCAAAAAATAACTTTATTTATTTCAAGAGTTTTCCAAGGTTGTTCAGAATGTTAATGTCAGGGGATGGATCTTTGATTTTTATGAATATTTCAATAGCAGAGATACAGGAATTGACAGTATATTAATATTGTCAATAGCACCCTATAAAATATCTTCCTATATCATACTGAGAACTACACAAAAATATAAAGGTGCTCATTATGGATATACTTATAAAATTGATGAGTACTCCCAACCCATGCTTCCCCAGCTTCGAGGGCTTTCTTTTGTTTCTGTCACTTTCGTTTGCTCAAACCTCCCTCTTTGCTAGAATAGCTTTTCTCCATTGGGGTTCTCCAATTCAGGGTCACTCTCAGCCCTCAAAGTGTAAAATGGTGCTTGCATGTTGCACTGTACAGTATTTTGTTTATCTCACAAAACACATTTTCTCTTTCAAAGTAAAAGTTATGTATGTGAGATCTAAAGTTTGAATGTAGGATTCATTTGAACTGTCCTTCTTCAATGAACTTGAAAGAACAAGTCCACAATGTATTGTTTCCAGAAACAAATATTTTCAAAAATGCAATGAAATAAAAAAGACCTGCATATGAAGGCTTTATGTGGAAGTTTTGGCCTTGTAATTGAAAGAAAATAAACAAGTCATTTTAGTTAAAAAATGTAGCTAAGACTGCAAACTAGGGACATAATTAAGTAAAACTGACTTTTTCATTGCTAATAGTTTACATATACAATCTCAACTCACCAGATGTTTTTAATATGTCTATATTTACTTTTATAAAAAATGAAAAATTAATTTTAGATTTACAGAAAAATTAAGAGAGGTGCATCCCCATTAAAACTTTTACCTTACACATATTTTCTTTGGGTTGTATCTTACATTTATAGGATACATTGGTCACAATTAATGAATATTGATACATCATTAGCTAGAGCCCACCCATTACTCAGATTAATTTCAAACCAGTGTGTTAGTTGGTTGATTGTGTCAACTAGAATAAAAGGAACTTTAAAAAATCAGCTCAGTAATTCCACACCCTGAGGTATGGAAGACCCACTCTAGGGTCGCTTACTGTTTGGATGGTATAAAGGGGAAATTGAGAAGGAAGGATCTGTTTCTGTTTCTTATCTCTTGTTGCTTTCTTTCTTCTTTTAGTTTTGTACCTGAAATCAAACTCAGGACCTTGCATTTGCCAAACAAGAGCTGTGCCACTGAGCTATATCCCAGCCCCATGCTTCTGTTTCTTTGGAGGAGCTCCAGGCTTTGCCTTCATCTTGGACATCATCTCCTAGCTTCCAGATTTCTGAATAATGGCAAAGACCCTTTAACCTTTGGCTAACTCTTCAGCCTTCAGTCGCAAGCCCATCAGCCTCCTGATGCAGACTTGCATGGACCTCTGTAGTCAGCTCCATATCTTTACTCCAGTAAAGTCACAGCTTGCAAAGATGGAATAGAGAAGAAACAAACTGGTTAGAAAAAAAGATCAGCAAGAAAAAGCCAGGTATTTCAGAAAAAGACAACAGAAAAAAGGCTCAAGGACATCACAAGAATCCACAGGACTCAAGATTCAGAGTTGAAAAGGTGAAAGACTTTGCTCTGAAAAGAGAGTCACAGAACACTATGTTCCAGGATAGTAGTGGCCTGGGGAATTTGTTCCTTGGAATTGAGTTAAAAGCATTCCGCACTCCAAGCGCTGGACACCTACAGTTGAGAGAGAAGGAAACTTGGCTACTGCTACTGCTGGTTGTGGACTCTGGTTTCATCCACATAATGCTGGTTTTCAGTTCATGCATAATATGGGGTCAGGAAAGCTTCCACTCAGATTTCATAAGAAGGCATGTGTTACCAGGAAGTGTACTCCTGAGAGGGAAATGTGTAAAAGTACAAGTGTGAAGTCAAAGGTCCAGTAGAGCCCCATGAATTTTGAGGAAGTAAAGAGCATGTATTGCCTAGGGAAACCTTCAAGGAAAGAGGAGAGCCAGTCCAAGAGAAAGCGTTGGGAGCTACATCCACACAAGGTGCCATAGGATAGAGGTACTCAAGCTCTTTGGAGTTCATATTTGGCCACAGAATTTAACCAGGCCTGGTATGTGAGTGGAAATTCATCTATCAGACAGGTCCAGTGTAGAACCCTGGAGCAGAATTCCCTGCAGAAAGGCTAGAGTCAAGAACCACCAGCTGGTACAGGAGGAGAACATCTTGTGAGAGTGGCACAGCAGGTTCACATCCAAAGGCTGCAGCAAGAAGAAGTGGAGCACAGCAGCCAGACCCAAGTCACACCCACCTGGACGAGTTTGAACTTGATAGATCCAGACCTGGTGCTAAGGTAATAACTGTACCAAAGGTCAGAAGACAGTGCTATAAAGAATGACAAAGAGAAGGAGCAAAATGCATTCTCAGGCTCCAAGCCCACCCAGAACAAATGCAGAAGACAATAGCATAGAAGAAATTGGAAAGCACACACTTGAAATCTCTGAAATAATAGCGTCTGAAGTCAAGAAACAACTACAGAAAGGCATAGAGGAAATCAGATCAGAAATAGTCTCTAAAGTGAAAAAAGAAATGATGACTATGATGAAAGAATTACTAAGTGCTTCTGAAGAAGACACTGACAAAAATAATAGAGGAGAATATAAAAATGATGGAATCCTTGAATGAGCAATATAGGAAAGAAATCAAATGCATGAAGCAGATTCATAGTGCTATAGAGGAAATTAAAACTTCAGTCACAAGCTGGCAAAATCGTTTGAATGAAAGTGAAAATAGACTTTCAGACCTTGAAGATACCATTGCAGTTAGTGAAAAGGTAAGAAAAGATCTCTTTAAAACAACTAGAATGCAGGAAAAAATAATTCAACATCTGCAAGATGATGCAAAGATGAACAACATGAGACTAATAGGCATCAATGAGAAAGAAGGAATCAATACAAATGATATAAAAAGAACATGGCCAGAAGTAATAGCAGAAAACTTCCCAACTATTGGGAAACAATCTGACATTTAGATAACTGAAGCATATAGAACTCCAAATAACATCAACCCAATTAAAATCACACTCTGATATATAATACTCAAGATGCCAGAAATTCAGCACAGGAACAGTATACCAAAAGCCGCTAGAGAAAACCCATCAGAATAATAGCAGATTTCTCTTCACAAAACATCAAGTCTGGGGCCGGGGAGATGGCTCAGTGGAATAAGTGCTTCCC
>NW_004524626.1:3142727-3151746 GCF_000260255.1 Octodon degus
GTATAATGGTGAATTGAAATACTTCCATAACAAACAACATCTAAAGAATTTCATGACTACAAAGCCAAACCTACACAGACTACTAAAAGATGTTCTAGGTAGGGAGCAAAATGACCACAACTCCATGAATGAGAATGGAAAGAACCCCCCAAATAGGGCAAACAATTAAACACAGGAGAAAAAGAGGTATACAAAAGCAGTCTTTCAGTTATTCTTTTGTATACAGCAGCAAAGTATTTCCATCAGCATACTCTACAAATGGACTTCTCCTGCACCCTATGGGTCATGATTCTAGCCCAGTCTACAGGGTGAATATCAAGGAAATAGCAGTAGCTCAGTCCCACAAGTGACACCTGGACACCACTAAGCTTCATGGACACTGTCTATGTCCACAACATACTAGAACTTTGTGCAATATTCTATTCCCAAACTGTTAGAAGTGCTGGTCATATATTTGCCATTCCAGTATTTATGTTCTATTTTATTCTTAGTAATTCTTTACTATCACAGAAAAATTTTAGTTGATATTTTTGTATATATTAACCTATTCAAATACCATGTGAGTACTCTGAATTGATATATTTTTTCCTAGTATTAGAAACTTTAAAAAGTATATTTCCATTTTCCGTTGACTTTATATTACTTCTTCCTTGTCTTTTACACACACACACACACACACACACACACACACACACAAAATATGTATGTAACCTGACATAAGATTGGTACTGTTTTGTGGAAATCTTCAATCACCTTTTAAATGGGTTTGTCTAATATAATTATATTTTACATAGTCCTGCATAACTACCATTTTGAGAGCTCTTTACTCTTTATCCAGGCCCATACAGCTACTTCTCTTGCCTTCTGGTTTATGATCTTTGTTATTTTCTATATGCTACATCTGGAGGTATTAGAATATTTTGAGTTAGTATAACTGGAAAATATTTTACTTTTAGTTTTCAAAAGTATGTTTGCTAAGTATAAAATTCAGTGATGACAGATCTCTTTTTTTTTTTCAGTCCTTTGAAGTAATTAGTGTAGTTTCTTACCCACTTGCTCTTTTTTTTTTCTAATGTGGAACAAGATACTATTTAATTTTGTTCTTCTATAGCTAATATTTTTATGCATATGATTTAATGATTTTTTCTTTATAATTAGTTTTGACAATTTCATTTGTGTCTATCTTGGTATGATTTTATTCATATTTCTTGTGCAAAAGGTTCATTTTTCTTGGAAATGTGGTGCTATAATTTTAACTGAATTCAGAAATTTTAAATCTTTAAATATTTATGGACTACCGCTTTCTACTTTTATTTTTTTGCTTTCTATTTTGAAGACTTACTATTTGTCACACAAATAGTTTTGTTTAATTGTAAATCAGGTACTCCATGACATCAATTCAGCACCTAGCAAAGTATACAGGGAACGCTGTCATTTGAGCTCCAGCAAAAGGGGTCTGTTGCTTCAGAGTACATTCTAAGCATGGTGTCTGTCATGTTGCAACATTTGAGCACTGTCTGCTGTTGAAACTCTGTAAGAAATGTCACAGGTAGCTTTTTCTGGAATTGGAAGAGAAATCAGAGGGAAGGACCACAAAGTGGAGACAGGCTTCTGACCCATTCCTTGAGGAATAAGATGTTACTTGCTTCCATTACTTTGCTAAGTTTACTGCAGTGTGATGAGGGTGTATATAGAGATGTTCTTTGACGTATTGTGGAGTTATGTGCCAATGAGCCCAATGCAAGTTGAAAAAATAAAGAGTTGAAAGCCCCTTTCTACTTTGAGAATTCTAACTGTATGAATATAAGCTTCTTGTTTTTTGGTTTTGGTTTTTGTTTGTTTGTTTTCTTTTCTTTTCAGAACCGGGTATTGAACTCAGGCCCTTGTGCTTGCAAGGCAAGCATTTATTCTACTGAGTTATCTCCCCAACCCCAGGCTTCTTGATTTTGGCACAGAGTGAACTATTATATGACTGATCTGTAAATTCTTTCTTTTTCATTTTTATTTTAGACAACTTTTATTGTTATATTCATTTAAGTTTGTAAATTATTTACAATTAATTTCAGAAATATGTCTCTAAAATTCACTGTCTACATCTCATATCTTTCATATTTCAATATTTGTCTATAATTTTTAATATGCTATATAATTACTGATTTTCAATAAAGTGAATGAGAAAAAATTTTTGCCACAGATTGATAGGGATGCTGTATATGAAACTACAGTACTTTACCAGGCTGGATTTTGGAGTTGCTTTAGTCCTGTTCCTTTCTATCCTCCTTTTTGTATCCTTTGGAATGGGGATATTTATCTTATGCTATTGTATGTTGGAAGTATTTAACTTTCTTTTCATTTATATAGGGGCTCAAGGCCAGAGCAGAAGAGATTTTTGGACTTGGAATTTTCAGCAATGCTAATACATTTTGGATTTTGGCATGTCTTTGAGATGGATGAAATGTGTTCTGCATAAAAAGATGTGTGTGAGGCTTTGAGGGTTCACAAGTGAAATGTGTGTGTCTAGATGGGCCCCCAAAGATTCATACAATCATAGGTAAGGATTTTTCAGAAGTGGCTGGATCTAGAATGTGTGATGTTGTGAGTGAGGGTGTGTTGATTGCTAATTAAGTCCTACTAATTGGATGGGCACTGCCCTAAGCCTACTAGCCTGGACTGAAGATAAAAGGGGAACTAAAAGCTGATCTTGTCCCTTCCTTGTTGCTGATTCATTGCTGGCTATTTTCTGCGTGCTCTGCTTTGCCGAGGACTACTTGCCCTCTGCAATGCTCCTTTGCTATGTCCCCGTACTTTGGAACCAGCTGATTTGTTACAAGGTTTCATCCAGAATGACTTATTACAGTTAGTTGCCCTATCTCCCTGTGCTCCTCTTGACTGTGGCAGTTTCTCAGAATTTCCTTGTTTTAGGTGGCCTTGACAATTCTGAGCACCGTTTAGGAACAATGGTCTGGGATTTTCAGACTCCTTCTCTATTACAATTTTTCTAATAGAGACATATTTCTCATGAGTATGCTGGGAGTATGACTACCAATAAATAAAGCACCATTTTCATCCTTTTCTACCAAGGTAGCTTATTAATATGTCTCATCATTATTGATGTAAACCTCAATCACCTACCTTCTGTAGTGCTTGCCAGATTTCTCTACTACATAGTTACTTCTCTCACCTTCTAGAATGTGTTCCTTGGAAGAAAATTAATATCTACAGCCTACACTGAAGCAGTTCCTTCTTGACAGCAGGGTGTATGTGTGAATTATTTGGAATTTTTCTGCACAGGAGATTGTTGTTTCTTCTTTTCAATTTGTTTATTAAATATTCAAGCATTTAGCTCTAAATGTGTGGGCACGATGATGTTTATTTTAAACATTCTGTTGTAACTGGTTTTTTTTTTTTTTGGATTGTCCTTTTTTTTGCTCATTTTGTTGCAGCTGTGTCTATTAGAATTTTTTCAGTTTGCTCCTGTCCCTCTGACATGCCCTCATTATGGTTTTTGTTTTAAAGCACTTCTGTGATTTTTATTACAAAATGCTCCACACTCATCCCTTCTATTTCTGCTCAAGCTCTCGAATGAATCATTTCTCTAAGGAGCTCTAATTACTTTTTATTGGCAAATGGTATTGCAAACTAACATCTGGGCCATGGGTGCCTCTGTTGCTTCTCATTGTCTCAGCTGACGGAAAAGAAGGAAGTGTGTATGTGTGTTTAACCACTGTATATACACATATCTATAAATATTTCTACATGTCACCACTTCCTTTTATATTAAACCAAACATGACGTTTTAGTGCTATCTTCAACTCTAATTCAAAACATACTTTTCATTAAGAAAATAAGTTCTTGCCAGGCACAGTGGAATATGCCTATAATCCAGCATACAGGAGCCTGAGGATTGCTGCATTTGAGGTCAGCCTGGAAAAGCTACACAGAGTTCAAGGCCAGCTTGAACCACATAATACTGAGAACTTGTCTCAAAAGAAAAAAAAAAGGAAAGAAACAAAAGGGATTCTTTTTCATGTGAAATTACTCATTTGAAACATTAAGTTACAATTTTGAGTCATGACAGTAACTCTGCTTTGCTTGAACAAATGAACACATTTCTCACATTTCTAGATATAACAATCAGGTTTTTTCTCTTTAGTTTGATTAGCAGAAGAAGATAACATTTCTAAAGAGATATCTTGAGTCGTTGAAAAGTTAGTTATTCGGTTGTTTACTTAAAATATTTTTTGGTTAGTAAAATGGGAAAATGTCTATTCCCCAAAATAAATATATTGGGAAAATTATAGGAAACCAGGCAAAGATTATCAGCAAGTTAATGCAAAAAATCAAAACTACAAAATGAAAATGGCTTGTATTGAAGTCTTTGCTGCATATCTGAAGAATACTAATAAATGATGTCTTAATACTTTTCTTTTTGCTGAGATAAAATACCCAGTACTCACAAGTTAAATGAGGAAAGTTCTATTTTAGCGTCAGAGTCTGTGGAGGTTCCAGTCCATAGCTGATTGGTTCCAGGGCAGGGCAGGGCAGAAGGCGTCGCAGAAAAGGAGCAGTTCATAGTGTGTAGTCAAGAGGCAGCAGGCAACAGCATGCCTTCTAGCCTTTTTCATTCCATCCTGACGAAAGCCTATTGATTGGTACCACAAATGCCCCAGAGTGAGCCCCCCCCTATTATCCACACTAAACCAATCAATAGACTAATCCAGTTATCACATACACAAGATCCAGTGTCACAACCACGATCCAGTCACTCCCCAAGACCCACCTGACACTACATGAGGCTTTGAGAGACATCTTGTAAACCACAATAAATGAGTTGGTTTAAGGAATTAAAGAGATCTGAATATGAGGTAAAAGAAAATAACACTAGATTAGGTAATTGCTTGATTTAGAGAATCTGTGATGTTATGATAGCAAGTAATTTGTGTGACAATTCTAATCCAAATAAATGTTTATGAAGAAAGATCTAAATATTATATTAGTAACTTCTTACTTTCTTTTTTTGGTTTCTTTCTCTCTTTTTTCTTTATTATCTAAAGTTAATACAAAATATATATAGCTAAAATATATACATAGACAGAACTTCACCCAACAGAACACACACCTCAACAATGGTTGTTGTATTGCGTAATGTTGTCTTCAAATTAGTTGTTCAGATATTTTTTTGGTTTCTCAAGGTAGGATCTCACTATGTAGTTCAGGCTGGCTTTAAACTTACAATGAATACCTGGCTGGCCTCAAGCTCACAGTGATCTTCCTGACTCAGTCTCTGGGACACGAGGTATGTGCCACCAAGCCTTGCTAGTAATTTCTAATGAAGAGCAATGGCTAGCACCTGGTAACTATATGCCTCCCTGCCCAAATTATGTGAAAGTGTCTATGATGAACTTTTTAGGTGACAGGAATGCTTGAACTCAAGTATCTGATTCATCTTTCCTAAATCTTGGTTAATACAAACGAAGCAATGATGGGACCTATTGCTGAGGTGTGTTTTCCAAACAGAGACAGTTGTTCAGTGCACGATTCTTAGCTTGGTGCACTCCTGTGATTAAAACACAGAGCATAGAAGATTTAGGAAGAGCCCAGAGCTTTGCTTTCTTTCTTTCTTTCTTTCTTTCTTTCTTTCTTTCTTTCTTCCTTCCTTCCTTTCCTTCCTTCCTTCCTTCCTTCCTTCCTTCCTTCCTTCCTTCCTTCCTTCCTTCCTTCTTTCTTTTTTTTTTAACTGACCAGAATCAATAGGGAAAAGTCTACAGCATTTTGACTCAGCTGTACAATATTGGTTGATCTTAATATATTTGCTTATTGGACAGCTCATAATACCCATAAATAGACCTGTGTCACAGAAATTGTCATACTGTTAGCACCATTATAGCCACCTAATCCTGAAGAAGCCAAGTATTTATCTTAGTAGAATCGTCACTTTTTAGTGCAAGTTGTTCAATTTGCATTTATAAACTGTATCTTTGCCCTTGGTTGAGGAGACAGTCTTAGTAGAAATTGTTTCCTTTCTTACATATCTCTATGCAAGGCAGCCTACAGCTTCTTGGACTAATTGTCCAAGAGTTCCTCCTTGGTAGTTAATAGATGGAGCTAGCTTCCAGAGCCTGATTCCTTTGTTTGCATTGGATTTCCTTTGTCTTGTCCTGCAGTAAATTCACCTTATCTCACACAGTAGTGGCTTAGAGTCTTTGTTTTTCTTTTATTCAAGATATAACAACGGAAGAGATAGGCCACAACTCTGAAAACTAGGTAAGAATGACATACTCGTGCTACAGACATGAAATAATTTGTGTTAGCTATGACAAATACAGGGCGTTATTGAAGGTTAACATGGAGCTCACATAAGTTCCCTCTTGAGGGAGCCATCGGATACCTTTGGATTAAGGAGAAAGAACCAAGAATTCTGTTTGGTCCCCAAACTGAAATTCTGAAGTATATAATAGTGTTAGACTGTGAGATGAGTAGTACTGGTGAGGGCGGTGCATGCCATTTAGAATCTTGGTGGAAATACACAAAATATGCGAGAATGCAACTGTTATTACAAAGCATTTTGCAAATTGTGTTAATAAAATCATGTAAGATAAAATGCTTTCTAAAATACAAGATTTAGCCTTAAGGAAATTAAGGACAAAAGTTTATAGCAATAATGTGTAATATACCTTAGACACAGAAAAGGACAACACATAGGAAAAAAAGCTTATTTAGTAAACATTAAAAACAAAGAGTGAAAAAGAAGGATCAAGGTTCAAGACAATAGAAAAGATAAATTAACAAAGAATATATTGAACATAAGAAAAAAATGCTTAAAAATCCTAAAAGCTGTTTCTTTGATACTGGTACACTTGACAACATAAATATAAATCTCAATACTAAAATAATGAAAGAAGCTGAATTTAAAAGACTGTAGCCTGCATGATTACATTTACACGACATTTCATATGAGGCAAAACAATAAATGGTGAAGCAAATCAGAACTCTAGTTCTTCTGTTGAGTGTGGCTAAATGAAGGGCTCTAAGGATTGTCACCCCAAAATATGCCACCTTACTGTGCAGAATACCAGCAGTAAAAAACTTGGTTCTATCCATGATTCTTGGTTGCAAACCAAGTTGGATGAGACCTGAATCCCACACAACGGCTGGGTTCATCTGCTCTACTCCAGTTCAGTTCGCAGGCAGAAGCGCAAGAGAGCGAAGTTCACAAACCGAGGCATTACTCTAAGGAATTTGGAAAACAGCAGATGTTGGAAGAAAACGCATGTCTGGAACCATCCTGAGATTTCATTTAACTAAATACATGCTGCAAGGGAAAAAAAAAAAAGATAAAGTTCCTCCATTTTCTTGGATAGGCTTTTATCACACTGTTGTTTTCTATTTTGGTTTTATTTAATATTATAAGGACGGTAATTTATAACCCATTCTCTGTTCTCTGCTACCCAGCGGACTGTATGCTTCTCCAAGCCCTTTGAGTTCCTGTAAAAGTCATGTCCTATCCCCTAGAATGTGCACGGTCCTTGTCTCCCCCTGCCCTGTGGAAGAGCGATTACAGCCTCTTACATGGTGTTGGGCTAGTGGGAAACTACCCTTCATGATTGTCTCTGTGAACCTGTGTCTATGTGTCTTTTCCTCTATTTTATCTGTTCATTCCAATAAAATTTTTCTGGGAAAAGAGAAGCCTGTCCTTCTGCCCCTATATTGGGAAGCAGAATGTAGGGTTTTTCCTAGGGTAATAGACATTTTCTTTGTGAAGATGTGGGTAAATACTATGTATTTGTCAAATCTCATCAGTTGTAGGCTTTCCAAAGCTTTTTTACAGACATCTTACCTAAAAGCAAACCTGGGAACAATTTTCTTAACGGGTATATTTGTTCTCAGTGGTGAGGTTTACAATTTTGAAACCAACTTGTGTATATGATTTTGTGTATTCTAAACTTGGGAAATGGTGTACACCAGGCCTGGTGAAGCGAAATGGTAAGAAGTATCTGAAACATCTCATGAGCTTCCGCACTCCTCTGTGCCCACTGGACCCCTCCAGACCCAGCCCAAGGCTGGCATGTGAGTGAGACCTTCAGCCATATCTTGGGACCACTCCAAACCCCTCCAGAAACAGCTCAGGCTGAGACCCAGCATGCGACTGAGAACTTCCATTGTGCTCTCAGGACCCATCCAGACACAGCCCAAGTCCAAGACCAGTGAGTGTGTGGGAGAGCTTCCACACTCCCCTTTGCCTGCTGGATCCCTCAGGACCCAGCCCAGGCCAGCTTGTGAGCTAGTCCTTCTGTCCTGCTCTCTGGACCCCTCAAGACCCAGGCCAGGCCTGACATACAGACCTGGGGTGAAACTCTGCAGCTGAAGTCCCTGCAGAGAAGCTAGGTGCCAGAACCACCCAGCTAATCCAGGAGCAGAACATCTTGCCGGAGGGACACAACAGGTTCACCTCCAAGGGCTGCAGCAGGAAGGAGCTGAGTACAGCAGCCAGACCCACGCCAGGCACAAGTGGATGAATTCAAACTTCATACATCTGCACCCGAACTTCAGTAGATGCTAACATTATAACTTCATCAAAGCTCTACACCAAAGGTCAGAGGACAGTGCTATACAAAATGACAAAGAAAAGGAGCAAAATGCAATCTCAGGCCCTGAGCCCACCCAGAACAAGTGCAGAAGACACTAGCACAGAAGAAATTGGGAATCATACAGGCTGAAATGTCTGAATCAATAGCGTCTGAAGTAAACAAACACCTGCAGAAAGGTACAGAGGAACTAAGATCAGAAATAACCTCTGAAATAAAAAAGAAATCTCTGAATTGATAGCATCTGAAGTAAAGAATCAAATGCAGAAACATATAGAGGAAGTCAGATCAGAAGTAATCTCTGAAGTAAAAAAAAAAGATAACTGTAATGTGTTGGGGGCCGCGCCCAAGCCATGTTATTAAGATGGCGCCCATTTCCTGCTTCCTGACTGCTATACTTTGTAAACAGCCTTCCTTGTTATCAACCTTGCCCA
>NW_004524626.1:3151846-3153579 GCF_000260255.1 Octodon degus
GAAGCACAAGTAGTGAGCCCCGGCTGAGTGGACGTGTAGAGGCTTCGGTTGCTGTGAACGGGAACAATAAAGAGCTTGGATTGCCATGCCGGTGTTGTGTGCTCTCGTTCAAGGGACAGCGCGCGACAGTAATGAAAGAATTAATAACTGCTGCTCAAGAAGACAGTGATAAAAAATAGAGAAGATTAGAAAAATGATGGAATCCTTGAATAATGAGCAATATAGGAAATAAATAGATCGCGTGAAGGAGATTCAAAGAGATGTAGAGGAACTTAAAATCTCAATCACAAGCTTGCAAAACTGTTTGAGTGAAAGTGAAGACAGAGTTTCAGATCTTGAAGATGCTGGTGCAGCTAGTGAAACAGTAAGAAAAGATCCCTTAAAAACAACTGGATGAAGGAAAAAATAGTTCATCACCTGCAAGATGATGCAAAGATGAACAACATGAGACTAATAGGCATCAATGAGAAAGAAGGAGTCAATACAAATGATATAAAAAGAATATTGGCAGAAGTTATACCAGAAAACTTCCCAAATATGGGGAAACAATCTGACATTCAGGAAACCGAAGCATACAGAACTCCAAATAACATCAACCCAATTAAAAACACACTGAAGCATATAATATCCCAGAAATGCAGCACAAGAACAATATACTGAAACATCTCATTCCCCCAGAAATTAAGCGAGTGTTCAAGTGATCACATACAGAGGTCAAAAGAAAAAAATGAGAGCTGTGATAGAGGCCTGGACCACAGCCCTTATCTCCCTACTGCAGGTGGAGAGGCTAAAAGGCAATTGGTGGCCCAAGCAAATCTCAGAAGCTTTTCAAACAATACTGGCTTCTAGGCACCATCAACAGGATCTTCCTGCATATGTAAACAACAAACTCCCCCCTCCCGTGGCAAATCAAGACAGAGACTACAGGAGGAAGAGGTCCAGTACAGATGCAATGAGGCTCAGAAAAATTCACAGGGAGGAGAATGACGAGCAACCATAAAGTTGTCTCCACAGATTTATTCCAACACATGTGGACAATGTCATCTAAAAACCTGGGACAGGAATCTTAGAAGGAATGATAGCATTGTAGGACATTTATGAACATGATGAACTCAAAGAATGATCTTACTAATATTTCCAAAGTGAAGTCATGGAGTGAGTTGAGAATCTTTAAAATGTTACAGATTTACACACTCTTGAAGAAAGAAAGTGAAACAGCTACTAAAAATAAAATGCTACTTGTGTGTAAGACAGACATATAATGCAAATATTTCGTACTACTATTAGAACATTAACACACCCAATGAAATTCTACTTTTATGAAAAGAAAATCTGAAAAATTAAAACAACAGCTAGATACTTTTCTACAAACTTTGGTAAGCAATAACTGATGGTGAAAAACGAAATGGTTGGCACGTCTGAGTTACGACAATATATTTTTTACCTGCAAATCATTATTTTCTTTCCCCTTCTCCTGCCACTGCTTCTACCCCTTTCTTCTTTTTCTCTTTCTTCAGCCTCTCCTTGTTCCCTTCTTCCATTTTTCTCTTCATTTCTTTTTCTCTTTTCCTACTTCTTCTTGCTACAGTGTTGTGCTCAAGCCCAGAGCTTTGTGCACGCTAGGCAGGTGCTCTCCAGACCTGTCAATTATTCCCTAATGCAGAAAATTTTATAATAATTTAAAATTATTCTGATTAAAAGTCTTTTAGAAAAATGTTGAGATTTTATGAGAA
>NW_004524626.1:3153744-3158634 GCF_000260255.1 Octodon degus
AAGGGACCCCCCTACTGGGTAACTTTGGATAAACTACAGATCAAAAAAAATAATACTGAGTAAGGGATTCATGAGTCTATATTGATATAAGTAAATAGAGAGCTAGTGACTTTTCTTATGGTAGAATGTTAATACATACAGAAGAAATGATGGAGTTGAAATCATTTAGAAATGTTAAAGCAAATGAGTGTTTGAAAAGCTTAGGATACGTTCATAGCCTCACCTTATCAAATCGCTTATTAATGTCACAATAATAAACAATTGCTCTGAAGGGGAGAAACTTGCAAGTATCGCCTAACTTGAATAATCAAAACTATCACTGTTTGGGAGGAAAAACTAACCTGATATTATTTCTGATATTTTGCTGTCCATATCACACATCACTTTTGTAAGAATGCACCGAAATTCGCAACAAAAATCCGATGAGGACTATAAGAGAAAAGTGCAAGATCTATGAAATCAGTGCTGTGTCTTCTACAAATTCTAAGTTCAAAAATAGAAAGGCTAATTGAAAGGCTAATTCTTTCTGATTCAAGAAAAGTTAAGAGATATATTCTTTAAGACAAAGCTGTAAAGAATAGTATTGAGGCATAGATAGAATTTAATATGGACTCTAGATTCACTACCAGGGTGCCCATGGCTCTCTAATTTTAAATATTTTATTATTATGTGTTTGGATTAATGATTATACTCCTTGTGGGGAGTTGGTACATGTACATAACATGCTAATTCTTTTTTAATCCGCTTCACTCTCCTTCAAATCTCTGCCCTTCATCTTTTGATTTCAGTCCCATTTGAAAAATATCTCCTTATTTCCTATAACTGTCTTTATTTTGTTCTTTATATTTTTGGCAGAAACCATATGACATCTAAGCTCCCATTTCAGATATTTGTCACCTGACATTATTGTCTTAAAGTTGATCCATCTTTCTACAAGTAACATACTTATCCTTCTCTATGGAAGAGAAACACTTTATTGAGCATAAGTACCACATTTTGTTTATCCATTCATCTATTGACAGCCATATAGGGCGCCTTCAAGATTTAGCCTACTTACTCATAATGTATGAGTTCTTTGACAATTTCTTCCTTTGTCAAAATTTATTCCTGCTTCTCCGTATCTTGCTGAAGATTTTTACCCCTATGTTATTTAAAGAAGTTATCCCACAGTTCTCATTTTTGTTTGGGTGTTTGGCTTTGGAATCAGGGTAATGCTGCCTTTCTGGAATAACTCTGGGGGTCCTCCTTCCCTTCTCTGAGGGTCCTCCTTCCCTTTCAATTTCATTGACGAGTTTGACAAGTACTGACATTAGGTATTTCCTGATGCTCTTATGTAATTCAGGGGTGGATCCACTGGGTCCTGAGCTTCTCTTAGTTGGGAGGATTTTTATTATTACTTCAATTTCATTGCCTTTATTGGATCTTTTAGAGTACTTACATCCCTATCTTCTTCACTTATTTTGATATTTAATTTCTAAGAACTTATTCATTTCTACTGAATTGTCCAATTTATTGGAGTACAGGTTTTCAAAGAAGTTACTAATAGACTTCTAGATTTCTCTACTGTCTGTTGTAATTTTATTTTTTTGCATTTATGCAAAAAAATGGGTCTTTTCTTTCCTTCTTCAGTAAGATTAGCTAAATCTTGGTGTTTTTTTTTTTTCTTTTGAAGAAACAGTTCAATTCATTGTATCTTTGTATTTTTCTCTCAGTTTCTTAATTTGTGGTCCTATTTCATGATCTCATTCTTTGTACTAACTTATATTTGTATCTTTCTTGTTTTTCCTGGACCTTGAACTACATCATTAGTTACTTATTTGGACTTGTTCTCTTTTCCTGATACAAGCATTCTCAGTTACATATTTCTCTCTTAGGAGTCTTCATTGTGTCCTCTAGGTTCTAGGATGTTGCAAGGGCATTATCATTTGATTATACAACTGTCTGATTTCTTCCGTAGCCCATTAATGATACAAGAGTGTACTGTTTAATTTCTATATGTTTGCATGGTATCTATAGTTTCTTTTGGCATTTATTTCTAGTTCCATTGCATTATAATCTGATATTATCCATGGGATAATTTTGATTCTTTTGGGTTTACTTCTGCATGCTTTATGGGCTAAATAATCTATTTTGGAGAAAGTCCTACTGCTGAGAAAAATATATAACATATAATCTCTTCTTAATAGATATCTCTGTAAATATTTATTCAGTTGATTTTTTTTTTTTTCGGAACCGAGGATTGAACTCAGGCCCTTGTGCTTGCCAGGGAAGCGCTCATTCCACTGAGCCATCGCCCTGGCCCTTCTCAGTTGATATTTTAAAGGTCCAGTTCAACTCTAATTTCTTAGTTGTTGATGGCAGGGTGGAATTCTTTTTGACAATGTGATGCTAGGTTTCCTCACTATAATTGTGTAGTTGTTCTGCCAATTTTTCATATTTGGTAGTGATTCTTTTGTGAAGTTCTGTCCCTTAATGCTCAATGCACATATGTTTGTAATTATTAGTGTTTCCCACTGATTCATTCACCTAACCAACACATATACCTTTTTGCCTCTTCTGATCAGTTTTGGTTTGAATCATGTTTTTATGAAAACAGGATAGCTATTCTTGGTTGTTTTGGAGTTCCCACTTGATGGAATATTGATTTTCATCCTGATTGTAGTCTATGAGTTTCTTTGTCGATTATGTTTTTCTGGTATGCAGCATATTGGTGGGCTTTGTTTCTCGGTCCAAACTGCCAATCTGTGTCTTTTGACAGGGAACAAAGACCATTCACCTTTAGAGTCATTACTGAAAACTTTTGACATCTTACTGTCATTTCATAATTTTCCTGTTGCTGACTTTTTTCCCCATTCTGCTTAACTTATTGCTGTGTTTGGTATATTTATTGTGGTAGACTTTTTGGCATTAGTGGCTTCATTGTCTCTAGGACATCCTTGAGAAGTTTTTGGAGTGCTTGTTCAGTGGTCATGAACCTCCTAAACTGTTCATTGTTGTGGAAAGAACTTATTTCTCCATAAGTTTTGAAATATTCTTTTGGAGTCTGGATTTGAGCTTGTTTTCTCTTGGGGTTAGAAACACTTTTTTTTTTTTTTTTTTTTTTTTTTTTTGGAAATTCTCCAACACTTTAACTTTTATTTTCAGAGGGCTGCTGTAATTTTAATAGGTTTAACTTTATAAATGATTTGTTGATTTTCTCTAGTAGTTTTTAACATTCTATCCTCATGCTGTGCTTGTATGATTTTGACTATGATGTGTCGTGCATAAGTTCTTCTCTTATTGTGGCTTTTTGATGTTTATGTGCATCAAAAATCTGTATGCTAAATTATTTCTGCATATTTGGGAAATTTTCTGCTGATGTTTCAATTAACAGTAGTTTATACCCTTTGTGCTATCTTTAAGTTTTTCACTAACTCTAATTAATCTTAGGTTAGTCAACTGGACACCATCTAGCAATGTTTTGACCCATTTTTCATGGCTTGTTGCAGCTTTTAAGGTATCTCTTCATAAATGATGGCAAATGTCAGCCCTTTCTTCTACTTCTGACACTTTCTCCACCCAGCAAGTAGTCTGTTCCTCATGTATTCAATAGTTTTTAGTCTTCTGGATTTCTATTTGCTGCTTTATCATGAACCAAAATTCTTGCTAACTTTGTTAGTCATGGGCCAAGGAGATGGCTCAGTAGAATAAGCGCTTGCCTGGCAAGTGCAAGGGCCTGCATTCAATCCCTGGTTCTGCAAAAGAAATAAAGAAATAAAGAAATAAATATGTCAGTCATGATTTTTATTGTTTTATTTACCTCATTTCATTTTGTAGTAGTGTCTGCTATAAAATTGCTGATCATCTTTTCCATGAAGCTCATTATATTTTTAATTATATCTTCTTTGAGCTCACCAAGCATGTTGCTGATCTGTTTTTGAATTGACTTTTTTATCATTCCACACAACTCATCCGGGTGGTTTTTAATTTTTTCCCTCTTTGATGCACAGGGTTAGCTTTGGAGGAGTTGGGAATATTTGTAGACATTTGTTGCCTTGTCTTTTCAGGGTTTTTTTGTTTGTTTGTTTTTGTTATAAAGAATGGGAAGCGATTATTGCAAATAAAGATAGCTCTTCAGTTGTCATATAATTTTCAGTAATCCATTCTGGGTGCAGTAGACTATAGGCTTTTGCCTCTGTACTATAATCTGACCACCTCCATTTATTTAGTAGGGAAGAAGCCAGCATCATTGCCCCAGCACCTAGTTTTCTGGGAATACACCAGAGTGTTTATAATGACGCAAAAGGCAACCATATATTGGAACACAGAGAAAAGCAATTATTAGCAACAACTATGCCACACCAGTAATAGCAATTGAATAAACAATAATGATAGCATGAAAAAAAGATTAGGCATTGAGATAATCTAAGAACTAATAATGTACCACCTGTGAGCAGAGAAAAGAGATCTACCATTATAGTACAAACACTAAAATGAACCAGATATTGACATAAAGTAACTATCTACTAAATTCAGCCACTATGTCTCTACTAACAATAGAAAAGAAACCAGCAGTCATAAGTATCTAAACAATAATAACTACTTTGAAGATAGCAATACACAATGTGCTAGCCATTGTTACTCTCCTACAATCCTTGTTTGGAAATTTTATACCACTGTTTTCATTCTTTTTTCTTTAAAATTAAAAAATAAATAATAATAATCAAAAGATTAAAAAAAAGCTAGTGGTTGTATTAGTCAAATGGTGGTACAGGGAAGGGGAGAGTAAAAAAAGCAAAATGTGAAAAAGTAAACAATAGAGAGTGAGAAGAATAGGGGGCTGGGGAGATGGCTCTGTGGAATAAGCGCTTCCCTGGCAAGCACAAGGGCCTGAGTTCAATCCCCAGTTCC
>NW_004524626.1:3160397-3161366 GCF_000260255.1 Octodon degus
AATATGCAATGTGTTAATTATTGAAACTGTCCTACCAATTTGATTTGAAACTGTCTCATTGCTATTTGTCTGTCAATAAAATTATGGAAAAACTAATGATAATTTAACTTCTTCCTTTCCTGTATGTATTCCTCTTATTTCTTTCTGTGGTTAACTGCTCTGGCTAATGTTTCAAATAGTGTGATAGATTGAAGAGGTGACAGTGGATATCTTTGCTTTGTTCCTGATTTTAGGGAGAATGCTTTAAGTGTTTCTCCAGTTAGTATGATAGTGGCTATTGGTTTGTCATAAATTCCTTTATCATATTCAAATATGGTTCTTCTATCTGTTTTCTTCAAGGTTTTTTTTTTATCATGAAGAGAATTTGGATTTTGTTAAAAATCTTTTCTGTATTAGTTGATATAATCACATAGATATTGATTTTGATTCTGTGTGTGATGTATTATATTTATTAATTTATGTATGTTGAACTATTCTCGTGTCTCTGGAAAGAAATGTATTTGATCATGATAACCTTTTGGGTAATGTGCTACACTCTATTTGCTAATATCATGTTGAAGATTACTGGATCTACGTCAGTTAAGAGATTGGTCTGTAGCTCTCTTTTTTAGTTGAGTCTTTACACAGTTTTAGGATCAGGGTGATACTGACTTCCATAAATAAATCTGGGACTACTCCAATCATGTGAATTACTTTGCATAGCTGGAGGAGAGTTGCTGCTATAACATCTTTAAAGGTTCTATAGAATTCAGTAGTGACTCCATTTGGACCTGGACTTTTTTTAGTTGATAGACTTCTTTTTGCTGCATCAATTTCATTGCTTGTTATGGGACTGTTAAGTATATTTATCTTTTCTTGGTTAGTGTCAATAATTTTTATGTATCTAGAAAGCTATTCATTTCTTCAGCATTTCCTAATTTTTCAAATATAATTTTGACCTACTTATCAATTAATTTCTTGATTTAAGGG
>NW_004524626.1:3161466-3171442 GCF_000260255.1 Octodon degus
TGGGACAAAGTATCCTATGAAAGAGTAAGAGAAAATTAATAGAATTAGATAAAAGTGAAAATGAAACAATAGAATAGAAAGAAAAGGCAAATTAAACAAAAATTCCAAAACAGTGGCAGGAAAAAGATAAAAACTAAAAGAAAAAACAAAATTAACCCTGAAACTCACTTTAGAAAAGAAAAAAGAAAGAGCAAAAAAAATTTTCTCTGTAGTTTTGAATAAATGGCTTATTTCCAGAATCTGCGTACTTGGCTGTTGTGTGTAGCCAACGTAGCAGAGGACGAGAGATGAAACTTTAGGCCAGTCAAAGAAAGGTCCAGAAAGCTTGTCTCTTCAGCACAAGAGCGCTTCAGGGAAATAGCATAAGCTGAGACCTCTGCAGTTACTTATTTGTAGCTCAAGGACATGAGAGCAAAGTTGTAGAAGAAAAACATTTGCGACATTTCTTATACTATGTTTGGTCAGGAGATAGGGAAGAAATGGGGTGGTTTGTTACATGACACATGTTGACCTCATTTCAGCCCTTTAGCAATTTTATCAAGGTAGAGTTAGCACAACAGCCAGAGCAAACATGTCTTCTACAATTTATAATAATTCTTCCTACTGTTGTCCTGTGGATCTACCCTAACCTTACCCATGCATCCCAAGAGCCTGAGAACTGTTGTTCTCAAGACTTATCTTTACATTCATTCCAAGTACACTTCAAACCATAGTTGTCCCTCACTTGGCATCCAGTAAGTCACAGTTTTCTCTACCTAGCTCTGTGGTCTGTGGATTTGTAAAGTGTTTCCCCAACCACCACTCCAGTGGCACCTCTGTCCATGCACCCTGGGTGGTGTCAATCACCCAAGCTAAGGTATGCTCTGGATCACACTGGTAGGGTAGATGGGGAGGTAATCAGATCAGTGATTTTTGCTGTGTGTAGACAGCAAAGTGAGAGTTCAAGAAGACTCCTGGGATTAATGCCGGAACTTTCAGAGCCAGCCACAACTGTAGCCACATGTGCTGGTCCTGGCTTCTCACCATGGAGAGTGAGACCCTGGCTCCTTTATGGCCAGAGCTTAGACTTCTCTAAGTCTGGTCCACATCACCTCCATGACTATCTCTTGTGGCTGTGTCTCCCCAAGTCACTGTTGGGAGGGAAACACCAAAAAACCTTTTCTCCCTGGATGTTGGCCTTGTCTATAATCGAATTTGTCTATTCTTCCACTTTCACTTTTTTTTGTTGCACATTTAACACTGTTTCTACGTCTTGGCAATTGTGAACTGCACTGCAATAAACTACACTGAGGTATACATGCATTTGTACCTACACTAACTTAAATACTTGCTGAAATATAGCTCAGAGTGGTATAGCTAGATGAAATGGAAGATTTCCTTTTTGAGGAAACTCGATTGTGATTCCCACAATGACTGTACAATTTTAATTTCTTGTAACAGTATAAAAGAGTTCTATTTTTCCCTCATCCTCACCAAAATTCATTGTTTTTTGTGTTATTGATAATAGTCCTTCCAACTGAATCTCAATGTAGTTTGATTTGCATTACCCTATCAGCTAAATGTTAAGCATTTTTGTTACATATTTATTGACCATTCATACTTTTTCTTTTCAGGAGTGTCTGTTTAAGTCATTTACCCTTCAATTGAATAAGCTATTTTATTTATTGATGCAGTGCTGGGGAGATAGCTCAGTAGAATAAGCGCTTGTCCGGCAAGTGCAAGGTCCTGAGTTCAATCCCCAGTACCGCAAAAATTATTTATTTATTTATTTATTTATTTATTTATTTATGCATTTGTGTATGTATGTATATATGTATTTATGTATCTATATGACTCTTTTTCTGAGTTTTTTTTGTATTCTTGATATTAGTCTTCTCTCAAAAGAGTACTTAGCAAAGATTTTTCTTGCATTCTTTGGGCTGTTTCTTCATTCTGTTATTTCCTTTGCATGCAAAGCTTTTAAATTTGATATCTTGGGGCCGGTCAAATAGCTCAGTAGATTAAAGCACCTGCAAGCAGGCACAGGGGACAGCAGTTCGACCCCCAGGACTGCCGTGCTGGCCCCACCCTCAGGGCACTTTGAGGCAACAATTGAGACTGTGATAGTGCATGCCTGTAATTCCAGTACTTGGAAGGCTGTAAATGGGCAGATCTCTACAAGTCTGATCTAATAGTATACCCTGAACACCCTGTAGACCCTTTTCTAAAATATAAAATAATAATAATAATAATAATAATAATAATAGCATAAAAATAAATTTGATATTTTATTTATTGATTGTAGGATTTTTTTTCCTGTTCCATTGGAATCTTAATCAGAAAATCTTTGCCTGTGCAAACATCTCAAATTGTATCCCCCCTGTTTTTATTTGGAATCTTTTCCTGTCCCTAAGATTTGAATTGTTTCCCATATTTAATTCTAGCAATTTCGCAATTTGGGGCCTTATCCTTGGGTCTTTGATTCATTTTGAATTGTGGTTTATGAGGGATAGAGAACTAGTTTCAACCTCCTACAAGCACAGATCCAATTTTTTCAGCATAATTTGCCAAAATGTTTGTCTTTTCTCCAACATATTTTTTGGTCACTTTGTCACGAATCAAATGGTTAATGTTGTATGTTGAAATTGAGAAGTGACATCCAACATCCCCAGCACTTCTCTTTTTGCTCAGAATTGTTTTGACTATTCTGGGTCTTTGTGGCCTCATATTAATTTTGGGATCATTTTTTTCCTCATTCTGTGAAGAATATCTTTGGTGTCTTGATTGACTCTGTGGATTGCTTTCAGGACTATGGCCATTACGACACTGTTAATTATGGTGACCCATGCACGTGCAAGGTGTTCCTGTCTTTTAGTGTCTTAATTTATTTCATTTCCAGTGGTCTCTAATCTTCATTATAGAAGCCTTTTGCCACAATATTTATATTTATTCATAGGTACATTTTTAAGTTATTGCAATAAGAATTGTTTCGTTTATTTTTATGAGCAGGTTCATTGTTGGTGTATAGAAAAGTTAATGATTTTTTTTTGTTGACTTTGTATCCTGTCACTTTATTGAACTTGTTCATTGGATGTCAAAGTCTGGTGGAATTTTGGTGATCTTCTAAATACCTGATCATATCATCCGCATATAGGGATAATCTGAATTATTCTTTGCCTATTTTTATTCCCCTCTCTTTTCTAGACTTTCAAGCAGTTATTTCCAGAAGTAATGAGAATGGATATATTTTTATTTTTCCTGATTTTAGTAAAAATGCTTTCTTTTTTATCATCCAGTGTGATGTGGTCTGTGGATTTATCATCTCTAGCTTAAATTAGTATTAAGGTAAGATCATTTTACATCTACTTTCTTCAGGATTTTTATACACAAGATAGCTAAGATAATTGCACTACAAATTTGTATTGGTTTGTTGTAAGGAACTGTGAACACCTAATTATTTGATTAACTTTGTATGCCTCTATCTGGTAATCTGAACAACTACTTGGAAGTAACAATATGTGATATATCAACCATTGTTAAATTCAAATCATCTTGTTTTGAAATTCTATATCCCTCATTGTTCTTTGTCCTCTGTAAATTACAAACCAAGAAGCCAGTTTGAATCTTGTTGAATACTTTGTGCATGTACTGAGATAACAACACAAATTTTATCCTTGATTCTGTTTCTGTGGTTGTTCTACATTTTTTTATGTTGACATATTCTTGTATGGGTGGAAAGAAACCACCTTGAGAACGATATATGATTTTTAAATCTGTTTTGGATTCTGTTGAAAGATGTTTATTGAGGGGTTTTGCATCTGTATTCATCAAGAATATTGGTCTGTAGTTCCTTTTCTGTTGAGTCTTTGTCTGGTTTTGGCATTAAGGTGATACTGGTTTCATAGTGTCAGCTTGGAAGTGTACTTTGCCTTTTTGTTTGGTAGAATGGATTGAGGAGCATTTGTTTTAATTCATTAGAGTTTTATAAAATTCCAGAGTAAATCTGTCTAATCCTGGGGTTTCCTTTGTTTGGAGATTTTCATTTATGTTCAAATCTTACTGCTTATTAGGGAGCTTTGGGTTTTTTTTTTTTTAATATCATCTTGGCTCAACAGGTCCTGTGTGTCTAGAAATTATCCTTTTCTTCCAGAATTTCTAGGTATTGCAATAGATGCTTTCAGGATGATTTCTAAAAATCCTCTAGAGTGCAATGTACATTGTGCAATAGCACAATGTTAGCCCCTAATTTTATTAATTTGGGTCTTCTCTCTTTTGGCTAATTTGGCTAAGAATTTATCAATGGTGTTTCTCTTTACAAAGAGCCAACTCTATTTCATTGTATCTCTGTATCATTCTCTTAATCTCTACTTCATTAATTTCATCTTTTATCATTTCTTTTACTTCTTCTATATTCTTGTTTTTCCATGACTTGAGATGCACAATAAAGTTATTTATTAAAAAGCTGAGAATAGGGGCCAGGGAGATGGCTCAGTAGGATAAGCACTTAACTGGTAAAAAGCTGGGAATATTACTCAGTGGTTTAAGCACCTGCCTAACAAAGGCAAGGTCCAGAGTTCAATCCCTGGTACTGAGAATAAAATGCATTTTGGTTATAGGGGTGGGGAGATGGCTCAGCAGAATAAGCATTTGCCTGGCAAGCACAAAGGCCTGAGTTCAATCCCAGGTTCTGAAAAAAAAGAAAAAAGAAAAAAAAAACTTATTTTTTTAATACTGGGAATCAAACTTGGAACATTTTGCTCACCAGGCAGGTGCTGTGCCACTGAGCTCTATCCCTGGCACACAAGGTTATTTATTTATATGTTGCTGAATTTTATTTATTCATTTATTTATTTGTACAGGGTCTCACTACACAGTTCAGATTCATAGTGATCCTCCTATTTTTAGCCTCCCCAACAGCTGGGATTGCACTCTTGTACCACCATGCCAGGACTCCATCACTGGCTCAGTGTGCCCTGGGGACAGGCCCAGTGTGGCATGTGGTACCAGGGATGGAAACACAGTCTCTGAGCATGTGTTGCTGAATTTTTTAATACCCATCAACTTCTCTTAGTACTGCCTTTACTCTATCTCAGTAATTCTAGTATGTTATGTTTCCATTTTTATTTAATTCCAGATGTTCAAACATTTCCCTATTTCTTCAATGATCATGGATCACTCAAAAGTAAAATATTTCTTTCTTTTTTTCTTTTCTTTTTTTTTTTTGTGTGTGTATTTTAGGGGAGGGTCCACAGGGTGTTCAGGCTCTCATTACTAGATCGGACTGGAATCATAGTGGTCCACCTGTTTACAGCCTCCCATAAGCCCAGCATCAATTGCTGTCTCAGCGTGCCTCAGGGGCAGGCCAGCACAGCAGGCCCTGGGATTGAACCCCTGGCCTTTGCACCCGCTAGCAGGCACTTTAATCTGCTGAGCTACTTGGCCTGCCCTTCAAAAGTAAAATATTTCAATGTCCATGATATTTATATAGGTTATATTTTTCTCTTGTTGTTGATTTCCAGTTTCATTCTATTGTAAATGACTTAAATTTTTTGTTGGTTAAATCTTGTTTTAAAGATGCAGTTTATTTTGAAGAAAGTTCTATAAGCTTTTGAAAACTGTGTATTTTAGCCAGGTATGGTGGTACATGTCTATAATCTCAGCACTCTGGGAGGCTGACACAGCAGGACACCAAGGTGAATTACAGCCAGGTAAATTGATGACCTAGGGAGACCTTTCTCTAAATAAGAAATTAAAAAATGGAAGGGAATACAGGACAACACAAATGTCCTGGTTTCATTCTGTAAAAGAGAGAAAAAAAATAGGCCATTGTTGTTAAACAGAATACTCTGTGGTATGTGATTTCCATTTGATATTTATTGTAGTTTACGTAGGCTACGTCTTTGTTTGAATGACCCACCTTTTTATGAAATTGGGGTGCTGAAGTAATCCACTGTCTCGGTTACTTTTCTCTCACTGCTGGGACAAATACCTGACGCTCAAACTTAAGGAAAGAAAAGTTTACTTAGCTCACAGTTACTAGAGGTTTCAGTCCATGCTTAGCTGGCTCCAAGGCAGAGCGACTTATGGCAGAGAGCAACCTTTCATGGCAGTGGCAAAGATCAAAAGCACAATGGAGTAGCAGCAGCAACAATGGCAACAGACAGGAAGCCTGTCTCTCTGTCTCTCTTAGATTACGTTCAAGCTATGTGTCTCAGGCTGGGTGTTGCACTCACACGCATAATCCCAGCAGTACTCAGACCCATAATCCCAGCCTTGGATCACCCATAATCCCAGTGGATCATGAGTTCATCTCAAACTCTAGAAGTCCCCGCCCCGTGACTGCATGAGGCTTTGGGTGGACAACTAGAAACAAATCATAACACCCACTATAATGTATTTGGGATCTATTTGTCTTATTATGTTAAACAATGTTTGTTTTATACAATTTGGTATGCAGAAGTTTGATGTATAAATGTTTATCATCATTATTTATTCTTGGTGAATTATTTCCTTTTCCAATATATAGTGACTTTTCTTATGGGACAAATTTTTCCCTTCTTTTAGTATATATTTGTAATACAGAATAAATAATCCACCAAGGGGAATACTCCTTTTTACTTTCTTTTCCACTCCCCTCCCCTTACTTGCCCCCAGGCCCAAATATTTTTACCAACTCTACAATGTTTATCTCCCTATTTTCTATCATTAATTTTGTTTTTGCTCCTTATTTTCAATTATAGCCTCTCATGCAAGATAACTCATGCAATATTTCTGCTTGTGTGTCTGATTTATTTCACTTAACATCATGTCACTAAGGTGTACCAAATTTTCCTATGAGTGATTGAATTATATCCTGTACAGCAAAGTTTGCATAAATATCAAAATTCACCTATTCAGATGTTGATTGACATATAGGACACTTGTAAGATTGAGCTCTTATGAATTGTACTGCTAGAAAGAAGTATGTATGTACCACTATAATATAGTATATTTAATTCTTTAGGGAAGATATCTAGAAGGGAATACTGGGGTAAATGGGATCTCTCTCTTTTTTTTTCCTGAGAAATCTCCATACTTCTTTCCATAGTGGCTGCAGCAGTCCACATTCCCACAAAGGCAGGAGGGTTCTTTCTAGATCACAGCCTCTCCAGCATTTGCTATTACTTTATTTCTTGATGATAGCTATTCTTCTTGGGAGAAGATGGACTCTCGGTGTTGTTTTAATTTTTATTTCCTTAATGACCACAAATGTTAGACATTTTTTATGTATTTATTGACCACTTGTACTTCTTCTGAGAATGCCAATTTATTTCAACTGCCCGTTTTTGATTCATTTTTAATTTTCAGGGGTCTAATTTATTTTACTTCCTTATATATTCAGGTGTTACTCTGTTTAAGAAATAGCAAGATGATTTTTTTTGCCATGGCACAGGTTGTCTCTTCTCTGTGTTGGTTCTTTGCTTTACTGTATAGAAGCTTTTTAATTTTGTATTATTCCATTTGTTGATTTCTTGGGCCACTGAGGCTTTACTCAAAAAGTCACTGCCTACACTTATGTCTTCAAGAGATTTACTGACTTGATTTTTCAAAGCATTATAAATTTCTGTTTTCATACTTAAGTCTTTGATCGATTTTGATTTGGTTTAGTACATGAAGAGAGATTAGAGTCTAGATTTATTCTTCTGCATGAGGTAAGCAATTTTCCCAGCATCATTTATCAGAAATTATCTGCCCTTCAGTGTATGTTTTTGGCCTCTTTAAAAAAATTCAACCACTAAATGTGCCTCTCTTTTTTTGTATCTTCTATTCTGTTCCATTGATCTACATGTTGTGTGTGTGTGTGTTTGTGTGTGTGTGTGCGTGTGTGAGAGAGAGAGTTATGTTTTTTTCTTAAAATCATTTCAGTTTTGTAATATAACTTCATATCTGAAATTATACCTAGGATTGCTTTTGCTCTTCTGTGTTTTTTTAGACTCCATATGAATTTTGGAATTATTTTTTTTAGTCCTGTAGCAAACAATGGTGGCATTTTGATGGGGGTCAGATTTATGTATGATAATTGGAAGTATGATCATTTTTGTTTTCAAAAGAAAACTGCCAGACACTGGAGGAGTCTGCCAAATACAAACATCTGGGGAACCATGTTTTAAATCTAATTTTATTTCTTTATCATTGCAGTTCATGTAGTTTACAATCATCTTGGGGAATAATTAAATGTGCACATTACAGCATGTTTCTTTTTGAAAGTCTCTTTCCCCTTTTCTCCTCTCTCCTCCCTCTCTTCTCCCCCAGTTCTCCCATCCCTTTTAAAATTCTCATTGAGGTCATTTGTCTCAGTTTGTCTGAGGGCATATGATGTTTATAGTAATTGAGGTTATTAGGTTCCTATACACGGCATAAATTCATTCTCATTTCCCCTCCCCCTCCTGCTCACTCCTTGGCCTTGATCCCTTGGACCACTTCCCTACTGCAAGATGCTCACCCTCTCGTCCCTTTCAATCCACCCTTCAACATATTCTTTGTACTTTACCTCACTCAAATGAAAGATACAATGTGGTACTTAAGCTTGTGTATCTGGTTTATTTCATTCAACATTATATTTTCCAGGTGCTCTCATATTTCTAAAAATGTCTCAAATATTCCACAACATATAGATACTACAATTTCTGTATCCAATCATCTGTGGATGGGTATAAAGGCTGATTTCAGGATTTAGGTGTTACAAATTGTGCTGCTATCAATGCTGTTATCATGTACTGCTTGTACTGCTCTCACTTGATGATTTAAGTTCTTTAGGGAAGATGCCTAGTAGGAGGATGGCTGGGTCACTTGGAATTGCTGAGATGACATCTTTGAGAAATCTCCTAGCTGATCATTGTAATGGTTGTACTAGTTTGCATTTCCACCAGTAATGAAAGAGAGTTCCAGTCTCACCACCGCCACACCAGCATTGTTATTGTTTGATTTCATAAAGATTGCCATTCTTTATGGTTTAAGACAGAATCTTAATATTGTTTTGATTTGCAAGTTTTTAATGACCAGAAATGTTAGACACTTTTTCACATAAGTATATAGATTTTTCCACACAGAAGAGCTTTCGTCTGGTATAATCCCATTTGTTGATTCTTGGTGCTATTTTTTTGTGCTACTGAGGTTGTTTAGAAAATTCTTTCCTACACATATGACTTCAGTCATCTTACCTATTTCATCTTCCAGTAGATTTAATGTTTCTGTTTTAATGTTTTGATCTTTGATTCATTTTTATTTTAATTTAGTACATGGTGAGAGGTAAGAGCTCACTTTCTTCTGGAAACAGATAACCACTTTTCCCAACACTACTTGTTCAATAGGCTATCTTTCTTTTAGCATATGCTTTTGGTACCTTTGTCAAAGATCAAATAGTTGAATATGTCTGGGAAGATTTCTGTATTCTCAATTCTACTCCATTGACGCACATATCTGTTTTTGTCCCAGAACTATGCCATTTAACCACTATTGCTTTGTAGGATTGCTTGAAGTCAGGTATTTCTATCTTGTTTTGCTCTTACTACCCTAAACTTCTTTGGATATTCTGAGTCTCTTCTGACTCAATATGGATTTTAGGACTATTTTCTCTATATCTGTAAAGCCTGCTATTGATATTTTAATTGGATTATATTGAATTTATGTAAAATGTGGGGAGTATGGCCATTTTGACAAATTGATCTGTCTATGAAGAAGCAACGGATATCTTTCCATTTTTTGATGTCCACTTCGGTTTCCTTCTTCAGTGTACAGTCATTTTCTTTGTATAGGTGCTTTCCTTTCTTGGTTAGGGTAATCCCTAGGTATTTCATTTTTTACAAAGCCATTATCAGTGGTATAATTTTCTCTTTTTTTCCATAATTTCATTGAGAGACAAATAGCAATGACACAGTTTCAAAACAAATTTGTAGGACAGTTTCAATAATTAACACATTGCATACAGTCTTCCTAGTGGTTATTTGCTGTACAAGAT
>NW_004524626.1:3175677-3193509 GCF_000260255.1 Octodon degus
TTATAAGTTAACCTTTTACATTTCTTTTTTTGGGGAGGGAAGGATCTACAGGGTGTTCAGGGTCTCACTACTAGATTGGACTCCTACTGATCTGCCTGTTTACAGCCTCCCAAGAGCTGGGATTACAGGAGTGCACCACCACGTCCAGGCTCAATTACCATCTCATCTTGCCCTGGGGATGGGGCCAGAAAAGCAGGCCTGAGGATCGAGTCCCTGGCCCCTGCACCTGCTTACAGGCTCTTTAACCCACTGAGCTATTTAGCCAGCCCTACCTTTTTCATTTCTAATTGCATTGGTGTGGTTCTTTTCTCTATTTCTTTTGGTGAGTTTGGTTAGTGGGTTATTTATTTTATATGCACTTTTAAAGAAACAACTCTTTAATTAATTTACTTATTCTTACAAATTTTGGTCTCAATTTTATTAATTTCTACTCATCTTTATAATTTTTATCCTTACTTTCAGTTTGAGGCTGGTTTGTTGTTTCTCAAGTATCTTCTTGAGAATTCTCATAAGGCTATTTAGGCATATTCTGTTTTCCTAATGTACGCGTTAAGTGCTACAAATTTTCCTCTTTGAACTGCTTTCGTAGTGTCCCAGATGTTTCACTGAGTTGTAGTCATTATCATTAACTTCTAGAAATTTAAAATTTTTCTCTGATATTGTTTGTGACATTGTGTAGAAGTACACCATTAGCTTTCCAGGGGCCTTTTCGTTTTTGGAAATCTCTGTCATTGATTTCTATTTTCATCACATAATGGTTTCATAGTACGCATAGAATAATTTCAATTATTTTTATTTACTTAAGTAGCACTTGTGCACTAGTGTGAGCTCTGCTAATATCTATTAAGTCTAGATGTTCAAGGGTGTGGTTTATCTTTGATATGTCTGTGTTTTTTGCTTAGTTGATCTTTTTGTGAAAGCAGGGTGTTAACATTTCCTACTATGATTGTGCTGGTGTTTATTTGATCTTTTATTTTCTGTAGTCTTTGTTTTATGAAGATAGGTACCCTAATATTTGATTCATAAATGTTTATCAATGTTATCTCATTGCTGAATTGTTCCCTTATCTATTTTGTAGTGACTTTCTTTGTCTCTTCTAATCAGTTTTGGCTTGAAGTTTACCATGTCTGATATTAAAATTTCTAGACTTGTTTGGGGGCTCCAGGTGCATGAAATATTTTTCATTCTTTAATTTTTAATCTGTGAATACCTGTTTGGATTAGATGAGTTTCTTGAATGTGATTTGCTGTTAGATTCTGCTTGTGATGCAGTTTGAGAATCTCTGTCTTTTAATTGGAAAACTGAGCCTAATGTTGAGATTTATCACTGAAATGTGCTGATTACTTACTATCATTTTCTACTTTCTGTTCACGAAACTTCTTTTCCTTTTACTGAGGGCTTTGTTGTTGTTGCTTGCATTGATTGTTCTCACTAATTTGCTTTGTGCTTTTACCTGGGTCCATTCCATGATTTCTGTTTAAAATATTCTTTTTCTTTTTAAGAACAGAATATTTATTATAGGAAAGAAAGCTTCTGTAAGAGAGAGGGCCAAAAGGGGACCCAAGTGGGTTGCCCAGGGACCTGCCTTTTCTAGGGATTTTTATAGAGCAAAACCATGAGGTGCAGTGGGTCTAAAGTGGAAAACAGGGGAACTTGTACATGAGGTGGTACAAAACTATGGTCATCCAATAAGAATAATTGCTCAGGTAAAATGTTTTAAATCGAGATCAAATGGGGAAGTGAGTCACGTAGCAAGCAGCCAGGAGTACAGAACAGGGGCTTTTCCCACAGGGGATTGCGTTAGTCACTCTTTCTGGCTTCATCAAGGTGATTGCTATCTATTTAGAATATCGATCCCTGCTGTCCCTCCCCAGAGAAGCATGTGGCTGCAATTGTTTGATCTTTTATCTTGAGGTTTGGCCCACAGCAGGGAGTATCTGTCTTTCCTACTGTTGCAAGGTCTTGTCTTCCATACTGTCACCTTCAAAGGCCCATCCCTGTATTTCTAGCTAACTCAACTGCTTACAATTCTTCCTCTGAAGAAATAAGCTGACCTGCTCTGAGGGAAACATGGGTGACGGCTGCTCTGGTTTCTTCAGCCTGAAAAGGCTTGTAGCTGTTGACAGGCAATCAGAGATATTCTTCAGAGGTTCTATCTAAAGGACTTTGATAAATACCAGGCATTTTCATCTTGGGTAGCCTGTCTAAAATGTTCTTAAGTAGTCTCAAGTGCTGTTTATTACTTACATATCTTTTTAGCTGCTTATTTTTCATGAAAATAGCTTATTTCTCCATCTATTTTGAAGGCTAACTTTTCTGGATAATATAAATTGGATTGAAAGTGTTTTGCTCTTAGGGTTTGCAAAACTTCACTCCAAGCTTTCCTGGCCTTTAGGATTTATGTAGAGAAATCTGCTGTGATTCTAACTGACTACATTTGTATATGATTTTTTCTTTTCTTCTAGCCACATTTAAAATTATTTTTTTTTTCTGGATATTTGGTAATTTCATGAGGATATGCCTTGGTGAGTTTTTTTTATTGTTGTTGTCTTATTTTTTGTGTGTGTTATAAGCATTATTTTTATCTCTTATATTAGGGAAATTTCTATGATTTCTGAAAACATGGTAGCAAATCCATCTGTGTCATCTTTTATTTTTTTCTAACTCCAATTAGCCTTAGATTGGTCCTTTACTGTCATCTAGTAGTTGCTAGATAATTCTCTCTCTCTCTCTCTCTCTCTCTCTCTCTCTCTCCCTCTCTCTCTCTCTAATTCTCTCTCTGTCTTTCCTTTGAGCTTTTCATTGTAATTCCCCATTTTGTCCTCAATACCAGACACTCTATTTTCCTATTTGTCAATTCTGCAACTTATGAATTCTATATAGTTTTTGTTTTAGATATTTCTGTCTGACTCTTTTTGAATTCTTATTTTTGTTGAATCAGACATTCGAATATTTGGAAAAGAATTTAACATACAAATAAGTGAGGCATACAGAATTCAAATTAGCCACAATAAAAGTGAGGCATATAATACTCAAGATTCCAGAAAGTCAACACAAGAAAGGAATATTAAAAGCTGTTAGACAAAAGAAACAAAGCATCTATGAAGGAAAGGACAAAGACTCACAGTGGACTTCTCAACACAAACCTTCAAGTCAAGAGGAGCTTGGAGTGAAGTTTTCCAAGCCCTAAAATAAAACAGCCTTCAACTTTGATTTATGTGTTTTGCTAACCTTCTTTCTTTTCGTACAACACAAGTAATATTTTTCAAAATTGATGGAGAAATCAGATGACAAAGAACACCTGGGGAAATTCATGAATGCCAAATAAACATTCCAAAATATTCTGAAGGACATCCTAGAATGAGTTAATAAGTTGTTATACTTACCTTCTTTTAAAAGGAATGAACAACTGGAATGGAAGAAAAAAGAAAAGAAAGGAAAGATATAGCTAGAGAGGTAGATACATAGATACATAGATATATAGATATTAGCTAGATTGCAGTACTAGTAATTTCTACTGTTTTTTGAAAGGAACAATTAATGTTTCATTGTTTGATCAATCTTGCACTCTTAAATCTGCAACTATATTGAAGACAACAATATGCAATATACTAACTATCGTTAATTTGCTATCTTCACGTTTTGAAATTCTGTATCTTTGTTTTTTTTTGTTTTGTACCAGAGATTGAACTCAGGACCTTGAACTTACCAGGCAGGAGCTTAAGCCATTGTGCTATCTCCCTAGCCCTGTATCTTTTGTTTTTGTTTTCGTCTTTGTTGTTTTTATTTCATTTTTGTTTTTTTCTCTTTAAAATTAAATAAATAAATCAATAAATGAAAGAGATAACAAAGACTATAGCTCCATGACCTTCAATAGAATGGATCGACCAGGCAAGGTAAACAGCTAAATAGAGCAGACAAAAGGGAGCCTATAACAGGAAAATAATATAAAAAGGAAAAATCAATATTTATCAGTTATAACAATCAATGTTAATGGTCTCAATTCACCAATCAAAAAAGAAAACAGACTGGAAGAATAGATCAAGAAGTAAAATCCAACAATGTGTTAACTTTAAAAAAAAAAAACACATTGAATTCAAAAATAAACTCATAGACTAAAAGACAAATTATGTAAAATAATTAAAGTAACCTGGAAAAAAGTGGAGTTAGCTATTCTACTTGCAGATATGCTAGATATCAAGCCAAGACTAATTAAGAGAGAGGAACAAGATCACTATATACTTGTAAAGGGAAAAATCCAAAAAGAAGATGTAATCATCAGATACCAGTACACCCAACTATGTAAAAAAAAAAAAAAATTCATGAGCATAAAAAATAAAATAAACACTAATACAATTCTATTGAGGTACTTCAATACCACACTGTCACAAACAGGCAGATCAACTAGGAAAAAAATCAACAATGAAATATTAGAACTGAAACAAACTTGTGAATAAATAAATGAAGTAGATGTCTACAGAGTGTTCCACTAGACAATATCAGAGTACACATTCTTCTCGGCTGCACATGGGATATTCTCCAAAATAGACCACATGCTAGCTCACAGAATATAGTTAATGAAGTGCAAAGGAATTGAAATTATCCCAAGCATATTATTAGATGACAGTACAATGAAATTAAAAACAAATAGCAAAAGAAACCACGAGAACTTCATAAACACATGGAAATTAAATAACACCATCCTGAGAAACTAGTGGATCACAAATAAAATTAAAGAAGATATTAGACAGTTTCTACAGTTAACTGATAATGCTAATACAAGATACTGGAACTTATGGGATACAATGAAAACAGTTCTATGAGAGAAATTTACAGCAGTGACTACCCATATCTGGAAAATAGAGTAAACTCAAACAAGTAACTTCATGTTGAACCTCAAACTTCTAGAAAAACAAGAGTAAGTCAAGCCCAAAGCTCACAGGAGAAAAGAAATTATGAAGATCAGAGGAGAAATTAATGCAAAAGAGACTAAGAAAACAATACAAAGAATTAACAAATTGAAGAGCTCATTATTTGAAAGATTAAATAAAATCTACAAACCCTTAACCAAACTGAAAGAAAGAAAGAAAGAAAGAAAGAAAGAAAGAAAGAAAGAAAGAAAGAGCAAACAGAATGAAGCAATCCATCAGAAGGTCATATACTATGACTGGGCCAGTGAGATACTTCAGCAGTCTAAAGCGCCTGCTTAGGCAAGCTTAGGTAAGCACTCAGGGACCATGGTTTGACCCTGGCACCACATCCTATGCCAGACCCACCCCCAGGGTGGGCTGAGCTGGCCACACACACAAAAAGATTATATACTATGACCATGTAGAATTCATTGCAGGGATGCAGGGATGGTTCGATATATGCAAATCAATAAATTTAATACAACATATGAACAGAATCAAAAACAAAAACCATAAGTCATATCAATAGATGCAGGAAAAGAATTTGACAAAGTCCAATACCCATTCATGATAAAAAAAAAAACCTACAGAAATAGGAAACAACATTTTTCACAATAGCAGCCAACAAAATGAAACACCTAGGAATCAATCTAATGAAGGCAGTAAAAGATCTCTACAATTAAAACTACAGTATTCTGAGGGGAAAAAAAGAGGAAATGCTACCACAATAGGGCCCTGGTAAGATGGGTTTCTGAGTGATTCTGTAGTCTTGGGCCTCATGTCAACCAAAAATGAATGCATAACCAAAAGATTTAAGATTTAGTAACTAAATTCAGTAGCATAAATGGGAACAAAGCCAACACTCAAAAAGCAATAGCATTGTTGTACACAAACAACAAATGCACTGAGAGAGAAATTAGGTAAAGGACATCTTTCACAATAGTATAAAAAATAAAATACTTAGAAACCAATCTAACAAAGGAAGTAAAAAAAATCTTTTTTTTTTATTTTTATGGGTCTACAGGATGTTCAGGGTCTCACTACTAGATCGGACTGGACTCATAGTGATCCACCTGTTTACAGCCTCCCAAGAGCTGGGATTACAGGTGCGTGTCACCATGCCCAGTCTCAATTGCTGTCTCAGCGCACTCTGGAGGAGGCAGGACTGGTATGGAAGGCTGGGGGATCAAACTCCTGGCTCCTGCACCTGAGCTATTTGGCCAGCCTAAAATATCTTTATATTGAAAATTACAGTACTCTGAGAGAGAGCGCGAAGAAGATATCAGAAAATGGAAAGATATCTCTTGCTCTTGGGTTGAAACAAACACGTAGTTAAAATAGCCATACTACCAGAATTCTTTTACAGATTTAATGCAATCCAAATCAAAACACCATTAGCATACTTCCCAGAATTAGAGAAAGCATTCACAAAATTCATTTGAACCAGAATAGACCTAGAAGAGCAAACACAATTCTGGGTGACAAAGGCAATTCAGGGGTCATAACAGTTCCTGACTTGAAATCATGCAATAAAGTTACTCTGATAAAATCTACATGGCACTGACGAAGGAACAGACCGGAAGTTCAAAGGAACAGATTAGAAGATGCAGAAATAACTCCAGGCATACTTTGCAGAAGTATCTTTTACAAAGGTGTCTGATACCTTTGGAGAAAATAGCTTCTTTCATAAATGATGCTTGGAAAACTGGCCTCGCACATGCCAAAGGTTAAAATTAGACTTGTATTTTCCACATACACTAAACTAAAATTGAAGTGGATCAAAGATCTAAATATTAAGATAGAAACTTTAAGTCTGCTGGAAAATAGAATACGTAGAACACTTGAAGACATTGGTGTAGACAGAGAATCTATGAACAAAATCCTGATAGCACAGGAAGTATCAGCATCCACAATTGGGATCTCATTACATTTAAAAGATTTTCAAAGCAAAAGAAATCACCACGAATGAAGAGACAACCCACAGTGTGGGGAAAACCTTTTGCCAGTTGTTCCTTAGACAAAAAATTACTATATAGATTATATAGAGAACACAGAAAAATCAGATTCTTCCAAATTATAAAGACCTATCCAAAAGTGGGCAACTGAAGTAAACAGACACTTCTCATAAAGAAATAGAAATGGTAAATATATGAAAAAAATTCAACATCATTGTAATTTGCAAAGTGCAAATTAAAACAACCCTGATGGTCTGTCTCACCCCAGAAAGAATGGCTATTATTTTAGAAATCAACCAATAACAAATGTTGGCAGGGCTGTGGGGGGAAAGGAACCCTTCTTCAATGTTGGTGGGAGTATAGACTGGTACAATTCCTCTGAAAAGATTCTTGAATAAACTAGGACCAAAAATTCCATTTGACCTAGCTATTCCCCTGCTTGGTATCTTCTGGAAAGCATTAAAAGCCTCATACCACAGTGATATATGCGCTATCATGTTTATGAGGTACAGTTTGTTGTAGCTAAATCATGGAAACAGCCTCAATGCCCATCAACTTGGTGAATGGATACAAAAAGATGTGGTGTTTTTATACAATGGAATACCATTTAAAAAAGGATAAACTTGAGACATTTCTAGGTAAATGGATGCACCATATTCTTCAGTGAAATACACTCAACACACATGTGTAAATACTATATTGTTTCTCTGGTGTGAGAAACCAAAAGTTCAAATAAAGGCCAAACTTTGTAATAGATAATGTGAAATGGGAAGAAAATATTCAAATGTTTGGGGGGAAAAGGGAAATGGAGGAGGAAAGAGAGGAAGGAAGAGAGGGAGGGAGGGAGGGAGGGAAGGAGGGGGGAGGGAGAGAGGGAGGGAGGGAAAAGTGAAAAGGGAAAAAATAGGAACAAAGCTTCTGTGAATAAGGAAGGGAAGTAGGTTTGAAGGAAAGGTAGGGGAATGAAGAGGAAGAAAAACAATCAACTTATGACATGTACAAGTACAAGCTCCCTATGATAAATGTGACCATGATGTATTCCTAAAATGTACCAATAAGTCTTTTTTTTTTTTTTTAAGAAAAAATTCGCCGTGTTTTGAAATGCATGCGTGGTTTCTTTCCGTGATCTGTAGGTTTGGAATCCAGCAAGTTAGGATTTTCTCTGCCTCACTTTACAACCTGTGGATTTGTGAAGTGTCCTCCTAGCTCCAGGGATCTCTCTGTTTTGTGTAATCCAGATTACAGGTGAAAGTACGCCTTGCTGGGTCAGGAGATAAGAAAAACAATTAACCCTTTGTTCTCTCCTTGCTGAAGGGTGTAAAATGGGCATTCAGTCACACCACCAGACCTAATCACCACACTTCAGATTCAGCTTCCTCTCTAAACCACAATCACTTAGGCCTGGTTTCTCCCTCCAGGGCAGGGCCTGTGTTCTCTCCGGGCTCACAACTCACTTGCATCTTCTCTGTGGGTCTCTCCTGCGGATGTGGGATGTTGGATGTCTATTATCCAGACACTGTGGCAGGGAAACCCTGGAAATCCTGAAGTGGAGTTGATCTGTAGTCGTTTGTGACTAGGTCGAGGGCAGCTCCTTCCCCAAGCGGCATATGATTAAACACTCCTTGGCGATACAGCACGCACTGCACTGGGTTTCTTCTCCAGCTGTCAAGCAGTCACTTTCAAAAGTAAATCCCTGCTGATTGGTTTGTTTGTTTGTTTTTAGTTTACAGTAGCCATGGACTTTGCCTAGAGCTAGAATTGCTGGCCAGGTGTGTTATTTCTCTCTGGAGCTGTCAGCTCTCCAGATCTTACCTTTTCTCCTGGGCCTCATTCACAACCAGATTGGCTAATTGGGCAGCTGCCCGGTGGGTAGGATAAATAAAACCCAGAACTGGCTTTCAGCTCCTGGATGTGTGGGCCTAGAATTCAGGAGCACAGGATTGGCGGGGGCACACTCCTCTTTTCACTTTGGGTACAGGGCCAGGTTCCTCCCCTAATGTCCTAATTTTGACAACTATATCATTAAGTAAAATCTCTTCTTAGAAAATATAAACAAAATATTTAGATAAAAATAGGTGTAATATGTTCAACTTACTCTCAAATTACTGTCCATAAAAACAATATAGAATGGTAGGAGAAATATGATACGCATCATACATACGCACATATGCACACATACATATACAATATAGTATAAATGGAGCAACATGTAAACATTGTAATGGGTATATAGGAGCTTTCTATAATGCTTATTCAATTATGTACATTCGAAATAAAGTTTTACCAAATACATTTTGAAGTTTAATTTTTTAAAAAAGCTAAAAAAAGCCTTACATAATTTATTACAAAATGAAAGGAATAAAATGCAAATAAATTTAAGAATGAGAAAGTGGATATATGCATGATTTAGATAATAGTGCTACATGAAAAGAAAATACCAGCACAACTCTACTGATAAATTTAAGATTAATTTTCTAAAATTACATGAAATATTAAGTAACAACAAAAATTATGCTGATAGTAATTAAAATATGTTTATGACCTATAGGGTTTTTTTTTGTTTGTTTGTTTGTTTTTTTTGTGGAATCAGGGATTGAACTCTGGCCCTTGCACTTGCCAGGGAAGTGCTTATTCCACTGAGCCATCTCCCCGGCCCCTTGACCCATAGATTTTTAACATCTAGTTACAACAGGTCACAGAAAAATAGATATAAAAGGACCAGCCAGCTAGATCAGTGGATTAAAGCACCTTCCTAGAAGCAGGGAGCAGGGCTCTATCCCAACCTGCCATGCTGGCCCTGTCCCTGGGGCACCCTGAGATGGCAATTGAGACTAGGTGTGGTGGCGCAAGCCTGTAATCTCATCACTTGGGAGGTTGAAGACAGGAGTTTCACGATGAGTCTCATCTGTGTGAGACCCTGTAGACTCTGTACTAAATACAAAAAAAAAAAAAAAAAGATATAAAATCAAAACTGGAATAATATATATAAAATAATCTAAAAACTGTAATTCTGTGTAGAGAGATTATGAGTACTGTATTTGGGGAGTTTTTCTGTGTTTTTCAAATGTTAGAATCATACATTGCTTTTTTCAAAAGCCACAAGAAGTACTCAATAAATCTTAGGAAATATCTATGAAAACAAATTAGAAAAACATGTGCAATGCCTCTGGAAACGAAAGATTAGAATTCATCATATGTCACAATCTTGGAAGGATTTACACTAATTACAAGCAGATGCTAGATTTAAACAACTCTAATCACAGCCAATGAACACTTGAGCTTTTGCCTTGAAACGGGGAGGCCGGGAATGGACACGGCCAGACAGGAAGAGGGTCAACCACACAGAACTGGCTGAACACCGCTTTCTCCTTGCAGGCTTTCCGAGGGAGGAAACCTGTCTCCCCAGGCCTCATTAGCTCATTCCTTGCGCATTCGTTTATGATATCTGAGAGCCGCTGAGCACTGCGGGAGTGCGCGTCTTGTCTCCACAGCTTTGCTTTCTAGCGTGGAGGCCCGCGATCTGCAGGAGCAGGCGCTTGGAGGCAGGAGGAAGGTCACCCTAACTTCATGTGGCATATCAGCCAGAGCAGCGATGGCAAGCCTATCAGAGACGAGAGCCTAAACTGCGCCCCCAAACTCACCTATTTATCGCCAAGTGCCAACACGGCAGTTCGACCTGAATGCTGAGGTTGTAATGGGAAGAAAAGAAACAAGCTGTAACACGTACAGGTACCAAGTCCCTGTGATGAGTGGGGTCGCTGTGCATATCTAAAATGTACCCATAGAATAAAAAGTAAAACAAAGAAATTAAGATCATAAAGAAAACAAAAGAAAAGCAATTCATTTTAAAATCTGTGGTCTTAAAGACACAGTAACAGACTTTTCAATGATGCAAAGAGCTTTTTATCGAAAAGCACAAGCTTATGTTTGGCTTGCTTTCTTACAGTTAATGTCACCTTCGCTGCTGCACGTATGCTGATAATTGTCAGTCATTGGCTCATGCTTTATCAGTCTGAGAGCAACGCGGGTAGCAGCCGGGTCACCTACTGGCCTGGGGTGACTTCGCTCGTGCAATGACCGAGAGGGCTTTGTGTGCCCTCTGTGGCATTCATGCCATAGTTTTGCCACTTATGTCCTAGGGGCTTAAATCTGATCCAGTAAAACAAGTTTAGAATATACAATAAATTACTAAGGAAAATAAAAAGAACTTTTTAAGAGCCTGGACCACAAAATATAAAGAGAATAAAAGTATACCTCAACACACTACCCCAAAAAGTAGACATAAAATAAGTCAGATGACATAGATTAATTTGTTTAGAGCACCCCAGGAGGAGGCAGACTTTCACATTTGTTGAAGAAATAAAATATGACTGGGTGGCAATCTGGGCCCCCAGCCCCACCCCGTGGCCAGCCCATAGCCTCCTACCCCCCAGTTCCCGTCTCTGCCTTCTGTGTGGCTAGCCCTTCAGTGAGTAAGCACGTTCCTCACCTCTCTCTGCTCAGTCATGCATTTTGGAGTTTGTGAAGGGCAGTGGAGATTCCACGATTTCATTTCTGTGTGTGGTTAGGAGATGGCGTTGCACTACCCCCAGCTTGTCCTAATTCTGTCAAGTCTAGAATACATAACAGCATATGCACAAGTTAGTTTCAAAATTGTTGACCACACTACTGAGAAAAATATACCCACATGGCACAGTATGAGGTACCTGGGATTGAACAGGTTTATTCATTTTTAGGTAAAGTATATGTACAATAAATAAACTTTGTTTTAGTTTGATTTTTATACAAGGTCTCATTATGCAGTTCAGACTTGTAGTGATCCTCTTGTCTCAGCCTCTTCGGTGGTGAGATTACAGGTGTGTACCACCATGCCCAGTATTGGGGCCAGCATGACACGCCCAGGGTTCTGGGGCTGGCACGGCTTGAGGTACCTGGGATTGAACTCTGGACCTTGCACTTGTCAGACAGGCACTCAGTCTACCAAGGTATCTCCGCAGCCCAATAAATAAGCATTGTATGGCCTTAAACTAATGAGATTTGACAAATGCATACATACTTATAATCTACATCCTCTCAAAAGGAATTTCCATCACCCTAAGAATTCTCCACATTCTGCTTCCCAGAGTAACGGCAGAAGGACAGGCTTCTCTTTACCCTCTTAAATTTCACTAGAAGAACAGATTGAGTAGGAGAAAATAACTATAGATTATTATGTCCAAGGAGGCAAATACAAAGGACTTTGCCCAGCATGAGGTAAATGACTAGGAACTCCTTCCATAGGAGAAAGAAAGACAAGGTACATACACTACAATTTTTAGTGGGACAATGAATGACTTCAGGGCAACTCGAAAGGTCTGGAGAAGCACACAAGGACCTGGGCTGAAGTTCATTGGATTGCAGAACAGATAGCGGATTATTCTCTGAAGTACTGAGTGGGGCCAAAAGAGAAGAAAGTGATGTGTGACAGAAGTCTTTCCAGGTATATTAAAGGACTTCAATCTTTCTTCCTGGAATATGAGCTGAATTAATGAAAATTTGGGAAGGTCACTTTCTTCCTCAGCAGGTCTAGACTTTAAGCAGTCAAGGAAACAGCGGAGTAAAGCCTCTTCCAATGTCTTCCAAAATCCTTCAATATAAAATAACTAGTAATTAAAATAGCTTTTTTTGTTTGCTTGTTTTTGGTTTTTTGAGCCAAACCGGGGATTGAACTCAGGCCCTTGTGCTTGCCAGGCAAGTGCTTATTCTACTGAACTATCTCCCTGGCTCCAAAGTAGGTTATTTTTGGATGACAATGCTTGATTTTTCTTCCCCATTTGCTGATTTTTCATAATATAAAATTGAGTATAAATGTAATCTTGGAGTTTATGTTATTTTTTATCATGCAGGATTAAATTATGTCTTTAAATATTGTGACAGAATCTTATCACTATATAAGAAATTTAGAAAGATTGTGTGCAAAATACTTACATATTTTTTTAAAATCTTTTTTTTTTTTTTTTTTTTTTGGCTGTATGAGGAATCTAACTCAGGACCTTGCACTTACCAGGCAGACACTTATGCTGCTGAGCTATATCCCTGGCCCCAATATATTTTTAAGATTATACAGAAACAACATTGCAGGAACTAAACACATTTTAGAGTTTAGATTTTATGTGGTTTGTTTATGTAGTTACCTGCCTATTCCGTTTACATTTCCCAAATTCATCGCAGTATACATTTATTTTATACATATAGATGGCTGCAGAAGCACGTGTTATTAGTATCTCAAGGAAAAAAAAATTTACAGGTAATATAATGCTTGCCTTCCCGGATGCAAATTAACAAAATAGGTTCAAACAAGAATGAGAAGAGGCTAACAAATATTTTCAATAAAATGTTGCCATCATCTTGTGCAAAACATGAAGAACATGATTATAGAAATATTTTTAAAAGATAGAGATGCTGTACAATTGTAGCTGAGATAATTCTTAATCACAAAATTTCTGAAATTCTTGTAATTTTTCCCTATCAGTTGTTTACTGCTGTAAACAATTTTGTTTGACAGCAATTAACCACTAGGAAGAATGTATGCAATGTGTTAATTATTGAAACTGTCCTACCAATTTGGTTTGAAACTGTCTCATTGTTATTTGTTTCTCAATAAAATTATGAAAAAAAGTATACTCACAACAACAACAAAAATAAATAAATAAACCAGTCCAAAAAAAAAGCTCAATTATGTACATGCCTGCAACTCTCTCAGTTAAATCCATTAATTGGTATGATTAATATAAATTAATAAATATAACAATTTCTTAAAAAAATTTTGTTTGAAGTGTGACTTATTTTTATCCTCTTTGCATCCAATTCTGTGACAAAAGATGTGGATGTCTGCTAATCAATTGGGCAGATATCTAATATTTTATATGCTTTCCATCTGTATAACTTAATACTTGGATACTTGATGAATTGTTTCATGATGTAATTGGTAAAATGATATGCATTAATATTTGTTCAATCATATATTTTAGTTATGTGGTTAAAATTCTGTAGCTGAATAATTTTTCAGGGTTTGTCAGCTTGTAAAAATATAGTGTGAGTACTCAGATATGTAAATAAATAATGCAATACATTTATAATAAAAAAGACAGTTGAAATCTACCCTTATACTGACTATGAGAACCAACAGTGAAATTAAAGGGATGACAAATGATTCATTGGTTAATACAAATTAAAATATCAGAGAATATTAATATCAATGTCATAGAATTCAAGGACACTCAATAAAGCATATGTATAGTGGTAAAGATAAAATTGATACAAAAATCACTAATATTTATTTCTCAAATAATTAAGAATAAAATTTTGGATAGAATAACCACCATGCATATATGTTTGATATTTTATATCTAGCTCTATCCCTGAAGTTCTTATTTTCTTATAAGATAGTTATAAAAGTTGATCTGAAAAATAAAACACTGAAAAATAAATGAATTTACCAAGAGTGCTCATTAACTAAAATGTGGAAAACACTAATATCAGTAAGAAAAGAACAGACACTTACTTTCTTTGTAATGCTAAGCATCCTTTAAGCTTATCCCCAAAAGAAATTGAATTTTTATTTTTTTAATTTAATATTTATTTATTTATTTATTTGGTACAAGGTCTCGCTACACAGCTCAGGACTCATAGTGATCCTCCTGTTTTCGGCCACCCCAACACTTGGATTACAGGCGTGCACCACCATGCCCAGTCTTGGCGGCTGGCTCAGCGCACCTGGTGGTGGAGCCAGCACAGCACACGAGACCGGGGATGGAACTCGGATTCTTGCACTTGCCAGGCAGGTGCTTAGACCACTGAGCTATCTCCCCAGCTCCTTGTTTGCATCTTGGTCACAGGTTCCTAGATATAAAGGTCTTTGGTGTAAATTCTGTAGTACAGTTCAGCCGTTGAGCACAACTTCTTTTCCTACATCCCTGACATGTCAATGACAGCCGTGTTCCAGAGGAAAGAATGCTTGTTCTAGACATGACAAAAAACAGAGCAGAGCTGCTTCCTCTGGCAGTTCTGAGCCTGGGGGGTAGGCCACACGTGCAGCTCAGTTCTGCTGTGGAGCACGCCTGTGGTGGGACCTCTTTTTGAGGCAGGCAGCTCACACAGCCTGATATGGGTTCGAAGGCAATGGCAGGCGCTGCACTATCTCTGGTTTGGGAGTTCCCCTGCTGTGTAGTTGGGCGCCCAGTGTGGGTCCTCCCACCCCAGAAGGACCCAGTTTTCAGTAGGAGACAGGCAGCCTGACCTAGGAGAACCTAACTAGACTCTTATCTTTCCTCTCTCTTTTTTTCTTTCTCTTTCCAAAACTACACAAGATGGATTTCTAAGGCATATAGTGAAACTCACATGATTATGGTTAACTCAGTTTATCCCTAAAATTTCACCTTTATATTGTATGAATATGGGACCAATCCAAGATAGAAGATTCTAAAAGGTTGATTTTCCCCCAAAGGTGAATTAAAGAGTAAAAACACTAAGGCTCAAGCTTGGATTGTGTAAGGGAAAATACTAGATCCAGTAATAAAGAAAAATTAATAAAGGTTCCACCTAACAATCTACAGCTCTTCTCTCCTTCCCTTTCTCACACTGGTTATAAGTCTTTAGGGTTAACTAACAAAAAGGGGACTGAGGGTAGCTCCAAGTACTAAAGTATTAAAAGAAATACTGTTGTGACTTACATAAGAAAAAGAATTAATAACCCCTGCTGGGATTAGAAATGACTAGTCTATTTATACTTATAAACCCACAAGAATAAAAAAGATTATTTTAATTGAGTATGACCAATACCTCTAAAAGTGCACTTTAATTTAATACCTATTTGATATATGTTTTCTTGTCTATTTTTCTGCCCATTAGTCTGTTCTACTAGTTGGTTAAAATAATCTGGAGTTTCTTCATTAAAAAATGTTTTATGAACCCATCAATTTCCTTTCATTTTTATTTTTTGCCTTAAAATTTTTTGGAGCTATCCAGGCAAAACCAGTTTTATGGGTTTTCAAACTCAAAACATTTGAAGACAAGATATAGGCATAGATTTTATGTTGTTTTTGTTGTTGCTGTTACCATGACCTTGTACTTGCCAGGCGGGTACCGTGCTGCCGAGTTATGTCCATGGCCCAGGCACAGACTTCCTAACTAAAACCCAAATGGCATGGAAAATACTCCAAAGAATCAACAAATGGGGTCTCATCTTATTAAGAAACTATTGCACAAGGAAGAAATCATCAACAGAGTGAAAAGAAAAGCTACAGAGTAAAAAAAAAGAAAAACTAGCCAACTATCCTTCAGACAAAGGGCTTATGTCTACAATATATGAAGAATTTAAAAACTCAGACCCCACACAAATTTAAAGACACAATTCAAAAATGGCCATCTAAGGTGAAAACACACTTCTCAGATGGAGAAATAGAAATGGCAAGGAAATACATGAAAAATTTCAACATCATTGGTCATTCAAGGGATGCAAATTAAAGTAACATTAAAATTTCATCTCACTCTGGAAAGAATGGGTACCACTGAGAAATCAATAAGGGCTGGGGAGATAGCTCAGTAGAGTAAGTGTCTGCCTGGCAAGCGCAGGGTCCTGAGTTCAATCCCTGGTACCGCAAAAAAGAAAGAATGAATGAATGAAAAAAGGAAGGAAGGAGAGGAAGGAAGGAAGGAAGGAAGGAAGGAAGGAAGGAAGGAAGGAAGGAAGGAAGAGCTGACCAAATAGCTCAGTGGATTAAAGCACTTGCAGGCAGATGCAGGGGCCAGGAGTTTGATCCCTGGGACTGTTGTGCTGGCTCCATCCCCCTGAGAGGGCAATTGAGACTGGGTGTGGTGGCATGCGCCTGTAATCCCAGCTCTTGGGAGGCTGTAAACAGGGGAATCACTATGAGTCTGTTCTAGTAGTGAGACCTGAACACCCTGTAGACCCTTCCCTAAAATACAGAAAAAAATAAATAAAAGTTCAAAAAAACATAAAAAGAAAGAATGGCAGAGGGGCTATGGGAGGAAAGAAACCCAACTCATCTGATGGTTGGAGTGCAGACTGGTACAACCACTGTGGAAATCAGTATGGAGAATCCTCAAGAAACTAGGATTAGAGGTCCCACTCAGCCCAGGTATTCTCTTTCTGGGTATCATCCTGGAAGAATTAAAAATATACCACAACAATATATGTGTATATATGGACATAGTAGTGCAATAAGTAATAGATGAATCTTGGAAACAACCCAAACAAATGCCCATCAACTAAGGAAGAGATTTAAAAAAAAAAAAAAGATGTGGTATTTCTATACAATGCAGTACTACTGCTTAGAAATACAGAAGGATAAACTTGAGACTTTTATAGACAAATGGATGCAACTAGAGGCCATACACGAGAAGAAATATAACAGAATCACATGTGTAAGCATTGTATTGTTTCCCTAGTATGAGAAACTGAAAGAGTGAGTAAGGTCCCAAATTTACACTAGGTATTGTAAAATGAGATGAAGTTATTTAAAATGGAAAGGGAACTAGGAAGGGAGAAAGGGGAAAGGAGAGAATGGAAAAGGGAAAAAAATCCCAAAATACAGTAGAGGTAGACTAATAGTTTGTCTTAGTTCATTGGAAAGAAACGTTTGTGCTAAAATAGTCTGGAGAATTCTTTATGCTATATCTTATATTCTGAGTAACTGCCCTAAAGATAGCATCAATGTATGAACTATTGGTGTTCTATTATTTTGGTATGAAATATTGTTTACTTTTTTCCATAAAATAAAAAAGGAAAGCAGGAAGGCTTAAGATAGCAAGGTGCTCTTGGTTAAGCCTATAAAACTAAATTCAAAACACAAAGTTTCCATATTTTACTAAGACAGTTTCTTTCATTTCCCATAGATAGGCTTTTTGTTACTAAAAACTGAGTTTTAAAAGTAAATGGTTATTTAACTGTTAGCTTATAAAATGTT
>NW_004524626.1:3193609-3200178 GCF_000260255.1 Octodon degus
ACAAGATATATATTTTTAATTCTTTTATTTTTTAAAGAGTATACAAAATAATAAAAACATTAAGAACAGTATAGAACTTCATTAAACAAAATGATACAAATTCATCAATATTTGTTGTATTGCATAGTGTTGTCTTCAAATTAGTAAAACAAGATATATTGTGAGTCTAAGATTTAAAATTAAGATTACACAGTTAAGACTACCTAGCTAATACCTGTAAGTGATAAGTGCGCTTTCATACAATATATGTTATGTGTAATCTGATCAAACTAATAGATATAACATGTATAATATGATCAAAATTCTGACACCTTCTACAATTTAGTCCTGCCATCTAGAATTTGATTTATTAGCTTTGATTAAATAAATGTTTTGTTGTTGTGTAAAGAAGATACACTTGTATATTGAATAATACTGGTATTGGTATTATATATTACCCAATATACAACTGTATCACATTTGTAGGCAGTAATTCTGTTTCCTAAACTTATAAATAGTCCAAAGGAACTGTAATCCTTCTCAGTGCAGTTAGACCATATAAACCTGTTTTTTTAAAAAAAAAAAAAAAATCTAAGTTTTGCATTTAGAGTAAAAACTAAATATATACACATAATGATTTCTATATAGCTGATCATTATTTCTAACTTCATGAGATATTTTTTAAAAACTGGTGTTTCCCAAGGATACAAATTTGCTACAACACAGAACTTAAAAAAGACTGATAACCGCCAGCCCGAGTTGTTCATGATGACTTTCTCAGGTTTATGTCTCCGTGATTTTTCTGTAACTTGGTGCGATAGTTAAATGTTCCTAAGTCCTCTGTAGTCCCGACAGAGTCACTCTGAAAGGAAAAGACTGGATAATAGTACTTAAGTATTTAAAAGGAGCAGTTTCTTTCCCTTTCACAATATCGAATGTACTTGTGGATTTTGCTATTCCTTCCTGTCATACACAAGGGGGACAATACAATGTTTACACGTGTGGGTCTAACTTGTTTCACTTATGAGTGTGATCTCTAGTTGCATCCATTTACTCTTAAAAGCCTCTCAAGTTTATCTTTTATAGCTGAGTAATACTCCATTATATAAAAGTACCACTTTTTAAAATCCATTTCTCAGTTAACGGGCATTTGAGTTGTTTCCAATATTTAACTCTGACAAATTGTGCTTCTATAAACATGGGTACACATATATTATTGTGGCATAATATTTTCAGTTCTTCTAGAAAAATACCCAGAAGGTTTATAGCTGGGTTGAATGGGACATCTAATCCCAGTTTGTTGAGAAATCTCCACTCTGATTTCCACAATATTTGTATCAGTCTACACTTCAACCAACATGGGAGAAGTGTTATTTTCTCCCCACAGCCTTGCCAGTACTTGTTATTGGTGGATTTCTTGGTGATAGCCATTCTTTCTAGGGTAAGATGGAATCTGTTAATCTGGTAATCTGAACAACTACTTTGAAAACAATAGTATGCAATATAGCAACCACTGTTGATTTCCTATTTTCTTACTTTGAAATTCTGTACTGTTTTCAAATTTTTATTTTTATTCTCTTTAAAATTAAAAATAATTTACAAAGATACTTTGTTAAAAAAGAAGGTCACAAATTTAAGCAAAAGTTCATTTAGATAATTAAATAAGATGACAAATTAAAAGACTTTCATGTATTAAAATGAAAATTTAAGTAAACTTTTAACTAAAAAATAACCCAATGGTTCTGGTATAATAATGCCAACATAATTAATTGTTAAACTAAGATAACATGTTTGCTCTTGATTTTAGATTTTCCTTATAGGCATTTATAACTGTTATCTATTAACATTCTATAAATATTTGAATTCTGAGATAATCATAACTGATTTTTAAAAAATAGCAGTTCTCTGGCCATACTTTGTATTTTCAGGTGCTTGATATCCAGATGAAATAGTTGATCTATGGCTCCCACTTCAATTCTGGTGCATCTGATGTGGGTGTTCAACAAAGCAGGCTTAGAAAGCAAAGCCAGAAAACGATCACTAACAGGACAGCGGATACTTTAGCTGTCACTGTCCAAGGTCAACAAGGATGCGAGGGGGCCTCTACAAAGGGCCCTACAAGTCCACAGGAATCACTCAACCTCTTGAACAGAGAGATTGTTGAACCTCAGCAGATGAGAGTTAACCAGTGTACATTGTGCTTAAAGGAGGGTCACTAAAGAGGGGAATGAATATCTCCATGCTTCCAAGGGAAGCCTTGTATTCTAGAAAAGACCATGACCCAGCCTGACAGATGACAGAGATAGAGGAGCTGAGTGATTCTGCACATGGTCTTAAAAGTAATTCCTGAGGGGACTGAACTGACCTTGATGTGTTTACATGATATATACTGCTGTATGACTCACTTATATAAGTACAATAGCAGAGCCTTAAAAGTTTTTATTTCAAGTCTAAAATCAAAACACAATTTTTTTCTTAACCCTTATTAGACAAGTCAGCCAACTAATACCTCTTTGTTAAGGACAGAGTTCCACACTTAAGACAAATACAACAATGCCACCCAAAATATGGAATAGCTTCCTACTCAGGGCTGTAATTATAATGCTGAGGTGAGAGATACTGACATGTTTGCTACTGACTAAGCAGCCACACAAGGTGAAACCTGTTCTGTGACCGAAACGGAATGTTGTGGGTACATTCCTGACAACTCCACGACCATATCCTCTACGTACAAGATATATGCTCACAATCAAACAAGGTCAAACTATACCATAAGTTTTATTAACTCACTAGCATCCTAGTTCTCTAAAAGTACTTGGTTTTTTTAAAGTTTAAATTTATCTTAGGTTATGGTTCTGGGCATTAAAACTCTTTTAGGTAACATTATCCATTGTTGCTCGGGGCTAACGTGTCTTGCACTCTTTTTCAGACTGTCAAAAGATGATCATTCGTCAAAGGAGAAGCACTAGTATTCCCCAGTCTCCTTTAGATTAGACAAGAGGACAGTTTCAGCCCCTGGATGGGCAGGATCAGAGCCCCTCCTCCACCTGGAGCAGGTCCATGAAGTCAGACCGGCAGGCTTCTGCTATCCCTTAAAAATAAGGGACTGAAGTCTCAGCAAAGAAAGTAGGTAGGACAAAAGAACTAAAAAAATAGGTGGAAAGGAGAAAGACAGAGAGAGAGAGAGAGAGAGAGAGAGAGAGAGAGAGAGAGAGAGAGAGAGAGATTAAAAAAATACTTGTAAGAAAAATTTCAGCTTAAATTTTTATTGTGCTTCTGGAGGCCCCCCTATCTTGTGACCACCCTCCTTCCACTACAATTCTCCTTCCTCCAGCAACATTCCCTTCCTTGGCGAGGGTGTATCCCAACTTCAGCGTATGGATGGCTTCCTCCATACCTGACAAACAGTTAGCACATGAAATCTAGACCAGCTACCTTAAAGACATCCTTCCAAATGCCCCGTTTCCATTTGTAATGTGTCTCAATTCCGTTCTTTGAATGTGTCTATCTCTTTATCTAATAAACCTTGTCATGTCTTTTTTATTGATGCATTCTAAAATTATTTTTCTTCAGTGATAGTCCCTAAACCTATACATTTTTAAATTAATGAATTAATTTATTTTCTGCAAAGCTTTATTCCAGAGGGGCTCAGTCCTTCTTGGCAGCTGCCTTCCTCATGGCGGCCAGCACGTTGCTCAGCTCCTCGTGCTTCCTCTTGGCGTGGATGCGTGTCCCCACCTTTTGCTTGATGAACTTGAGGGCGCATTTGTCCTTGGAGACTTTGCACAGCTCCGTGGCCCGTGGCTCGCAGGGGATGAAGCCACACACCTCCCGGATCATGTCTCGCACGAACTTAGTGTGTTTGGTGAGACGTCCACGATGGCGGCTATGCCTCGGTTTGCTCACATTCTTAGTCATCTTGTGGCCCTTGTTCAGGCCCACTGCCATGGGACATCGGAAGGCCATGGCTACTGTTCTTCCATGGTTGCTGCGGCAGAAGGTACACATTTATTTTAAAAGGGTGGATCAAGTTCATTAGTTTGGCCTCAGGGGTCACAGACCCAACTGGGTAACAACAGGAAATTTAATTTTTATTCTAAGGCACTAGGATTTACATTAGAAAGGCAATTATGGTTAAGGGATTTATAACCTTACATCAATTGGTATCAAATGATCTTTTTAAAAGTCAATTTGGTAAAATACAGTAGGCATTCCTAGTTAGAATTCTAAACAAAGAAGGAATAGAAAGAAATTCTTTTAAGGCAAACTCTTTGCCAGAAACTATCACCAAAAGCATCTAGACACTATGAAGTCTTTGGAAGGTTACTGTTTAGCATCCATTCCTACAGTACAGTCAGTTTTCACAGGCCAGTTTGCAGACTGAGATGACCATAATGTGGTTTAATTAAAAAAAGAAGACAGAAAAAATGACTAAAAGCCTTGACTTCAGATCTTTGTTTGGGATTAATTGATAACCTCCTCACATTTTTGGACACACATAAATGGTATATGCTTACATATTTCTTTTGTAAGATAGCAGCTTGCCTACTATCTTTTGTACTAGTGGTTGGACCCAGGTCCTCATACATACTAGGCAAACACTTTACCACTAAGGTACATCCTGAGTCTTTTAACAGATAGATAGATAGATAGATAGATAGATAGATAGATAGATAGATAGATAGATTATTTATTTATTTATTTTGGGCAGTGTCTCACCATGCAACTCAGACTCTTACTGACCCTCTGTCTTCAGCCGTCTTAGTGCTGGGATTAGAGGCATGCGCCACCATGCCAGAGGTCGAACCCTGGCCCCTGTGCTTGTCTAAGCAAGCACTTTGTCCACTGAGCTATCTCGACGGCCCTAACAAATATTTTTATTTTGAACCAAGGTTTGGCTAAATTGCCCATGTTGACCTTGAACTTCTGATCCTTCCTCAGCCTCCCAAGTAGCTGGGATTACAAGTGTGTACTACCACATGTGTCTTGTAGCTTTTATGTAGATGTATGGACTCAGAGGTCAGAATCAGGTAGCGTAATTCTTAGTCTGGATATAGATGTGACTGGCAGTCCTTGGGAACATGTCATAGCTAGAAAACAAAATTGTTCAAGTGAAAAATTTTTAGTAGAGGGAGCAGAAATAAATAGAGACAACTCAGTTGAGAACAGAAGCCATTTGCCTAAAGCTTGCTATAACAAGGGATTCATTCTCTGACACTCAAATCTGCCAGGGGCTTGAAGGCAGCAGGAAGTGCAAAACCTTTATATTGTGGAAAAAAGGGAGGCTTCAGATGTGCTTTGAGTGGAGGTTGTTGACATGGGAAACTGGTGACAGGCTGATTAGCAACGGGGCCCCCTATGTAATTTAAGGGAGGCTGTTCAGCACTCTCTGAATCATCCTGGATTGAGAAGCCAGGCAAAAATGAGGGAAGCTAGCAATCAATGGTCAGGTTCTATAATTGTAGGCTGATTGTAGCAGAGATTTGGGGTCAAAGCTGAATCGCTTTATCTTCTGGCCATTCTCTGATGGTGTATTCCCTGCTCAATCCCATCTTTGGTCATTTTCCAATGTGTGAGAGATAGACTGATTCAGCTAAAGCTAGGTAGGAATCCAAATTGTCACTGCCTGGAGATGATTCAGGCATTTCCTCACTTCATTCTGTCACAAGATGGTCTTTAGTTTATAAATAGATATCTCAGGCCCAGAAGCATTCATCATTCAATGTCTGCCAAATAGACACTATGAAACTTACAAATTCTCTCAATTGTTGTTCCATAAATGTGGTAGGATAAACTGGGGTAATGTTTAGTCTAGGGGTTAATAACAAATGTCCCCTTAAGTAGGTCATTCCTGAGCTGTGTTGGCAAAATTGTAACAACTTTTGAAAGTTTATGTCCCTTTTTTACTGTGGCAACAAAATAAGTGGAATCCTTTTTACAGGTTTCCTTGTTCTCTGAATGCTAAGTACAGCAACATCATGTGCATACTGAATCAGAACTGAATTACAAGGGAAATTACGATCTTTTAATTCTTTCCTGAGCACCTGGAAACTGCAAGAGGGTGCTTCAATAAATCATGGGACATGACAGTCCAGGATACTGTGGTCATTCTAGGTAATGACAAAAGGATGCCGCCTGTCTAGATCTACAGGCACATGAGGTGAATTGATGCAAGTGAATCCAGGGTGGATTGATGACAGGATGCTATTTGAGATAGGTTCTGGGATAATATTTTGTTGATGGCACTGAAGTAGTAAAGAAATACAGGTACATTTGACTAAATTACTGGCAAGTTGAAAATTTTATACAACCTAGTGGAGACCTTTTGCTACAAAAACTACAGCAATAGATGTGAGCCTCTCCTTGGCTTCTGGATGCTGGTGAACTCTTTGTAATGGAATGGTGAGAACTACTTCACTGGTCCAGTCATTTTTTTCTATCATTGGAATTTTTAGCCCATGGAATATCAACTACAATGTCCTGATACTGATCTTCAATATATTTGGAATACAATAGAATATTCAGAATAGGAAGAATTTGATTATGAAGGGAGGAATCCGCAAGAATCTTAAGAATCTTCCCAGTGTGCA
>NW_004524626.1:3201163-3206276 GCF_000260255.1 Octodon degus
ACATCCATCTATCAATAGCAGCTGACCTTACCTGGGTTTAGAGAAGCCCTGAATTCTGGCTCTTAATCTTCCTTGGGGCCAAAGTTTGATTCTGCAGTTGCCTGCCTACCTGACTTACAGGATGGATGGATCTTGAGAAACAAAATATGTGTCAAAGTCCTTGCAGAGTTGTTAGCAAAAGGATGAAGGTACCTACTAAGGAAAAGAGAGGATGGAATGTATGTGGGTGCAAAGGAGAGAGATCACAGATAAAGGGGAAAAGAAAGAGCTGAATACAAGAAGGCAAATAGAGGACAAGGGTAGGGAGGATTTCCTAGGAAAATAAGTCTAGTTTCTTTTTGACTTAAGTTTGCTTAATGTTCACTGTCTTTGTTCAAAGCATCTCTCAGTAGATCAATTTTTAATTCTGAATTTCAGTTAGAGGACTCTGCATACCAATAAAAAAGATATAACCTATTTAACTAAAGAAATATTATTCCTTTTCTTTCTTGGTGAGTCCCAAATGAATAATTTTACTCATGTCAGATGAAATTCAGATTCTTAGTAATTATACTCCTTTTAGGAAGATTGGCACGGTAATCAGGCTTAGAACAAGAGTACATACAGAAACATTTCTCTAAGAGGGAAGAGTTGAGATATAAACGACCCCACCAGAGCTAGTAGGTAGAAATGCAATCCTTACATATCTCATGGTTTGGATCGCTGGCCTGGATCGCTGAACTCTGTCTAATCACTGTACCTCCTTAAACCCCATGTACAGAGATAAAATCAGAAAATATTCTTTCTGTTTTTCACAGTATCTATTGTACCTCACCTGGGATGATGATAAGAAAAAAAGAACAAAAGAAGAAGGGGGAAAATGTATTTATGTATGCATGTTGGATGGCTTGGATAACTGCACTGCTGATTTCTGCTGGTCTACTGAAAGAAGTTTAATTCTTCTACTTTTTAATATCTTATAGTTTTTCTTTACCACTTTTGCATGCTTATATCTGGTAATCCTAACAACTAATTTGAAGACAATATTATGCATTATAATGACCATTGTTGAATTCCAATTATTATTTTGTTTAGTGAAATTCTGTATTGTTTCTAATGTGTTTTGTTGTTGTCATTGTTTTTTGCTATTTTTATTCTCTTTAAAAATAAAAAGTGGGGAAAAAATAAAAAGTGGGGCTGGGGAGATAGCTTGGTGGCATAAGTGCCTGCTTGGCAAGTGCAAGGTCCAGAGTTTGAGCCCCGATACTGTATGCATGAGGGCCCTGGAACAGGGCATGTTGGTGCATGCCTGTAATCCCGGTGCTGGGGAGGCTGAGACAGGAAGATCACTACAAGCCCAAACTTTGTAGCTAGACCTTTGTATCAAAAAATAAAAAAGAAAAAGAAATTAGTATTATTTTAAAAAAGAAAGAAAGACAGAAGAAAGAAAGAAAGAAAGAAAGAAAGAAAGAAAGAAAGAAAGAAAGAAGATATTCTCTGTGGATCAAGTCAAGCTCTTAAGGCAAAAAGCCTTAATGGAGAAACCCATCTCGTGACCACCTGATTTATCCACACAGATGGCAGCCCCTGAAGAATAGCAAGTTCACGTCTGTGTGGTCAGATGAAATCATGGGTACAGGGTCTGTGCCTGTGTCTGAGCTGTAACTCCCCTTCTGGTGACAAGTGACACCTGGAGACAACACAATACCAAGCAGAAGCACAAAGTGCAGTAAAAGAGAATAAACTGATTCCACGAAAGAAGAAAAATTATTCTTGTCCTCCCCCCAAATGATCAAATGTGTATGTCTCTGAGCAGGAACCAATAACAAAATCTGCCTATCAGACTGGGAATAACTAAGGAAGCAGAGTTCAGACCGCGCACAGGCTTTTCTCATCTCTGTGTGCCCCACAGAACAGGGGCAGCAAGGCATGAGGGGAACCTGCGGTTCTGCATCTGATTGAAGGCCAAGTTCCCAAGCAAGAGGTAGCATAGAACGCATCTAAACGAGGCCTCTGGTAACACTGGAAATGAAAGAGCACTGAAGTCAGAATTTTAAAAATGTTGTTTATTCAGACCTTACCATGGTGAGGGAGTCAGCCAACAGAATTTGCATTTTCCTGGCATTCCAAGGCAGTCAAGGAAGCTTTACAATAGGGGAAAACACCCCCAAACAGGAAGCTTTTGGGTATGTTCTGATGAGAGGGTGCTTGCAGGGAAAGCTGGAGGGAGGCTACCTAGTAGTGGCCTATCCTATGTGATTGGTTTGAGGATGTGTGTGGGTTTTTGTGCTTGTCCTTAGCTGGAAGCTGGGCAAAAATTAGGGGAAGCTGGCAGTTATATCTCTGTTTTGGCCACATCTGTTTTGTTTGCGGCTGACTGCTGCAGCAGTTGCAATTCACACCTGTGCTCTCATTGTATCTCGCCTTTGTATGTCTCAACCTCCTTAAGGAGAGCAGTGATTTTTCTTTCAGTCTAAAAATTCTTCATTGAACGGATAGTTGGATCAAGTCTAGAGATTGGTAATGGATAGTTTTGGATGAGAGTCTCTAGTCCCCACATGTCATATATGTGGAGGACCACCTGGACAACTCTCCTTAAAAGAAGAGCAATTGGCTCCGTTTTGTCTGAGCCTGACCTTATTCCCATATACTGGTATGCACAAAGCTGGCTAGCATTTTTCCTTATCCCTTCAATGGGCATTAAGCAATGCATATCAGTCTAGCCGAGGTGCTTGTGGTAGTCTTTGAAGATGGCAGGAGTGTTTCCTCAGACGTGCCACCTGCTGTTCCCTAGTGTGAGCCAGGTCAAGATGGGATGGAGAGCCACTGCTCTTCAAGATATGGGCTATGACTTCCTGGGGCTTGAAAGATTACACCTCAGAGCTGAAGCAGGCCTCCTACCTAGCCCAGCTAATAGCACTCAGGTACTTCCTGCCCCTCTCACAGCCATTCATTCTCAAGCTACTTCCTTCTTCACAAATGAATAAAATGTGGGTTCACTCCTGGGTAAAGGCCTTTGCTCCAGATAGCCATCATGGTGGCTGGACTTAGGACCCCTGGGCTCCCCACAACTACAAATCTACCTTACTGTGTTCATTCTCACTGTGGGTTGCTCTGGGTGTGGTAGATTGGAATTACCTTGACTGGGATTCCAAAAATGTATCTGTGGGATTACAAATATAAACTTCCCGGGTCAAGATGAGGACCCGGAAGGGCTCTCTATAATATGTTCCATTTGACCACTGGTCAGATTGCTCTGGAGGCAATGTCCTTTTTGTATCTGACTCTAGTGCTCATATCCTTTCTTCTTTCCTGCCAAGTGGCCTGGTGCCCTGACGCCGGTGCCTGGGCACAGCGTGTTACCTTGGTTTTGCCTACCCAGAAGTGTTCCATATTCTAACAAGGCTGTTAGAAACTCTTTGAAGTTCAAGTCCTTCCCTTCTGCTCTTCTTTTAAGTTGTCAATAATACTAACACGGCAACCTGTGCACAAAGGGCGATCGATATGAGATTCTGACTCCCTTTATAATGTACCACACATACACCAAAGCCCTGGGCTTATTCAGAGAGAAACGGGCTCATTAAAATGGTATCACACCAGGTCATCCTTGTTATCTTCCTCCCAAATTATTAAATGTGCATGTTGCTGAGCAGGGTGCTTTGCCAATTACTTAAAAAGAAAAGAAAATCTATTTCTGATTGTGGGAAAATCTTTAAGAGCCAGAGCCAGAGTCAGTTTCAAACTGCTTTTTCACCTGATGAAAATTATAAGTGACTCCACTTCCCAGAAGAAGAGAGAATTAAGCAGCTTGTTAGCAAGGCTTCTTGTAGTCCTGGCCCCACAATTTCAGACCTACCCAGAACTCACAAATTGCCTGCTGGTGTGTGAGTTAAGAATAAAGAGTTGAGTAAGGACTTGGAGGTTAAAAATCACAGGAAAGGGACTCGATATAATTTAAATACTCTGCATCTACATTTTTAGCTAGAGTTCTCTGCAGTCATTGACTTTCGCTGTTTCTGTTCTGTAGAGCACCCAACTCCCTCCCATCTGTCAGGGGTAGTTCACAACCACTTGTTAGCTCGCGCATCCCACTCCCATTCTCTTTGCCTCTGTCAAAGATAAACACAGCTAGATATTAGTTTCAAAGGGTAAGGGCAGATTTTAATCAGTAATATACGATGGTAGTAGGGAAGCATCCAGTGTGGCCTGACCTCAGTATGTATTACCCAGAGGTCACGGGCCTCGGAGAGGCCTCACGGGCTGTGGAGGGGAGAGGAGGATGCTGGAGAGCTGAGGGATGTGGGGAAGCAGAAAAGTGCGGAAAGAGAGGCGTGGTCTGTGTGTAACCTATCTGGGCTTAATACTCGCTGGGATTTGGACTTGGGCTCATGCATTCCCATGGAGCTGGGGGCAAATGCTCCTGTCCTCAGGTGCTGGCTGGGCACTTCTTATTTTCATTCAGTAAACCCTTTTGGCAGGCTTCGGGTTTCTCAGGCAGGCTCTGAGCAAGGACAACGTTATCCCAAGGACAGTCTTAAACTGTTAGCGACCAGGTTAGTGTGTGCTTGAGGCCAAGGCTGGGGGCTGGGAGGAAGGGGATGGGAGGATCTTCGCTGGGGCTGGGGGGGGGGCGGGGATCTTGGCTGCCTCAGTACCCTCATCAGTGTCACAGTGAGGTCTGGAAGTCACGAAAGACAGTTTTGAGCTGTAGAAGCAATCATTGCAAAGTATAGCTTTCTTTTTAAATAAATGTTATTTACTTAATTCTCTTAAGTTTTTAAAGTGCTGTATAATTTTTAATTGCTTTTAAAAGTTTAGTAATATTTTGTGTACAATTTCTTTTAAGGAGGATTTCAGAGCCCTTATGAAGTTTCCTTAAACAACTAAACTTTACATTCCCTTTTATATTTGACATTTTATGCTGTTGAAGTAATGATCAGTTTTCCTTTCAGTAACGTGATTGTTTAAACAGTCTTTTGGACACTTAATTTTTATTTATCTCATAAGTAAAAACATGACTATCTTAAAGTTTTGCAAGAATGTACATAGGTGGGCCAGGGATATAGCTCAGCGGCATAAGCATCTGCCTGGCAAGCACAAGGTCCTGAGTTCGATCCCTGGTGCCACAAAAAAA
>NW_004524626.1:3206376-3208714 GCF_000260255.1 Octodon degus
ATTGAACTCAAGACCCTTGAACTTGCCAGGGAAGTGCTTATTCTGCTGAGCCATCTCCCCAGCCCTCAGAAATTTTATATATCACCAGAATAATTTCTGATGAATTTATTATTTAATTGATTATTTTTATAAGCATTCATCACTACATAAGTCAAAATTCTTTATAATTTGGTTACCTTCATCTATGTTTACTATTAAACATGATGACAACCTTCATCAGAAGATCAAGCTGTCACCATACCTGCAACTCCTATGCTCTTGTATCAATCAAATGAGTTTTTTCTGATATTTTTTTTCCTCAAGATGAGTTTCTGAATTCAGAAAAAAAAAAATAAGAGAAAACTTTTTCATTTTTTCCATACTAATAAATATGCATAACACAGAAGTTGTACTGGGGCTACTTGCAAGAGTACTGTTCTGTGGAGCCGAGCAGTCCCACGGTGAGCACCGCAGCCCTCCGTCTCCCTTGCTCTCTGACTGACATTCCAATCCTGTTTCGCAGCAGCTCCCCATCTCTCTGCCCTCCAGCCCCTTTATCAACCTTTCCCCTTTCTGCCTCTAGGTATCTGACTATCCTGGTTGGCTCATCCAAGTGAAATCATACATTTTTCCTTTGGTGACTGATTTATTTCCATTGTTACGTCTTCCTGGTACCTTTATTATTCACTGTGTGTCCTAATTTCTTTTTCTATAAAAATGGAAAGCTTTCACTTCAAACTCGGGAACAAGGGCCCGGGAGATAGCGCCTGCGTGATGAGCCCAGAGACCAGGCTTGATCTCCAGTACTGCACGCCATGCGGGCCCTGAAACCCCAGACATGCGGGCGCCATCACAAGCTCTGGCTTAAAATTATGCTGCAAAGCTACTGTGATAAAATCAGCATGCCACTGGGGGGCAAAAAGCCTTAAGACCTCAGGATCAACGGAACAGACTTGCAGCACACTCAACCACCTTATCTTTGACGAAAGGGCCAAACATGTTTACTGGAAGAAAGTCTCTTTAATAAACGGTGCTGGAAAAACTGGCTTTCCACAAGCCTAAGGCTTAAAAGGGACCCTTGCCTACCACCATGTATAAAACTACAGTCAAAATGAATCAAAGATTTAATTGTTCAAACTGAAATTCTAAATCTTCTGGAGGAGAAAGTAGGTAGAAATCTTAAGGATGTAGGGATAGGTAGAGAGTTCATGGATAAAAATCAAAATGCACCGGAAATACTTCAAAGAATCAACAGTTGGGATCTCATCTTTTCAAAATGTTTCTGCATGTCAAAAGAAATCACCAAAAGGATAAAAAGAAAATTCACAAATTGAGAAAAAAATTACAGTGGACTGTCCCGCAGACAAAGGACAAAGAATATATAAAGAATTAAAAAAAAAAAAATTAGGCCTCCAAAAGTCAAAGAACTAATCTAAAAATGGGTATCTGAGACGAAAATACACTTCACAAATGAGATACAAATGGCGAATAAAGATATGAAAAAATGTCCAACATCCGTGGTCATTCAAGAGATGCAAATTAAAACAAGGCTGAGATAACCTCTTAGGCCAGAAAGAGTGGCTATCACCAAGATGTCAACCAATAACAAATCCTGGAGAGGCGGTGGGGGAAAAGGAACCCTTTTCCACTGTTGGTGGGAGTGCAGGCTGGTAAAACCATTATGGAAAGCAATAGAGAGAACCCTCAAAAAGCTAGGATTGTGGGTCCCATTCAAGCCAGCTATTCTCCTCCTATGTATTTTTCCAAAAGAACTGAAATTGCCATACCACAGCCATATATGTGCACCCATGTTTATAGCAGCGCGATTTATCATACCAAATCTTGGAAACAACCCACGTGCCCATCAACTGAGGCATGAACAAAAAAGCTATGGTGTTTAACACAATGCAATATTACTCAGCTATAAAAGAAAATAAATTCAAGGCTTTTGTAGATAAATGGATGCAAGGAGAGTGTGTATCGGTAAGCAAAATAAATCAAACCCACATGTGTCTCACTAGTGTGAGAACCTCAAAGAATAATTAAAATCTGAAAGGTACAACAGATACTGTGAAAGGCAAAGAATCTGTTCAATCAGAAGGAAAAACTGGGATGAGGAAAAGGACAAAAGAAAGAAGGGGAAAAGATATATTTATGTATATATGCAGGATAATTTGGATAATTGTACCATCAATTTCTGCTGGTCTTTTGAAAGGAGCGGTTTATGCTTAAATTTTTTCTTTTTACTCCTATATTTTTTTCTTTTTAATTTCTTATGACTTTTTTGTTGTTGTTGCTTTTTTTAATGATTTTTGCACATTTATATTTGGTAACCTAAACAACTAATTTAAATATAACG
>NW_004524626.1:3208814-3212938 GCF_000260255.1 Octodon degus
ATGTTATTTACTTAATTCTCTTAAGTTTTTAAAGTGCTGTATAATTTTTAATTGCTTTTAAAAGTTTAGTAATATTTTGTGTACAATTTCTTTTAAGGAGGATTTCAGAGCCCTTATGAAGTTTCCTTAAACAACTAAACTTTACATTCCCTTTTATATTTGACATTTTATGCTGTTGAAGTAATGATCAGTTTTCCTTTCAGTAACGTGATTGTTTAAACAGTCTTTTGGACACTTAATTTTTATTTATCTCATAAGTAAAAACGTGACTATCTTAAAGTTTTGCAAGAATGTACATAGGTGGGCCAGGGATATAGCTCAGCGGCATAAGCATCTGCCTGGCAAGCACAAGGTCCTGAGTTCGATCCCTGGTGCCACAAAAAAAGAAAACAAAACAAAAATGTGCATAGGTTTAGTAAGAATTTAACTTAATACCACAAGCCTCACCAATTAAACTAGTATACTTTAGAAAGTAGAATTAGAAGGCTAATAAGAAAAATAAATAATATTATAAGAAAATATAGTGGTAAATATTCAATATTCCTTCATGCAAGATATTAACACTACAGAGCTACAGATTTTAATTTTTAACTTTTTTTACATACTCCTAATTCTTCCTGGGTGAAAAAAAAATTCATAATCATTGAAGATAAGGCTGTAATGATCACCCTGCCTTTACATTGTGGTAAAAAAAAAAAAAAATCTGCAAGGTAAAACTTACCATCTTCCTCATCTTGAAAGTGTACAGTTCAGTTAAGTTAAACATACTCCTGTCTTTGTGTGTCTTTTTTTCCTTTTCCTCTCCTCCCTCTCTTATTCCCCTTCCATTTGCATATTTTCTTCCTGTTTCTCAATAGCTATCATACACTTTGATCTTTTCTCATACCAGTGAAATAATATGGTATTGAAACATGTCTTCCACCTTACTGGAAGAAAAATCATCTCTTTAATAATGGATCTGGGAAAACTGGCTTTGCATTGCTGAAGATTAAGATTATACCCACCAGGCACTAAACTAAAATGATATGGCTCAGGTCAGGGAGATAGCTCGTAGAATAAGCACTTGCCTGGCAAGCACAAGATCCTGAGTTCAATCCCTGGTACTGTAAAAATAAATAAATAAATAAATAAATAAATAAATAAATAAATTAAATTGATATGGATCAAAGGTCTAAATATTAAGCCAGAGAGACTGGCTATGGTGGTGTACGCCTATAATCCCAGTACTTGGGAGGCTGAAAACAGGAGAATCACTACAAGTCTGATATACGTAGTGAGATCATGTAGACTCTGTCCTAAATAGAGAAAAAATAAAAATTAAAAAAAAAATTAAACCAGAAATCTAAATCTGCTAGAAAAAGTAAAACTCTGTATGACATGATCTAGGCAAAGACTTTATGAACAACACTTGGTTGGACAGGAAATATAAAGAAGCATCATTTGGGATGTCATCTTATTAAAAAGCTTTTGAGCAACAAAAGAAACCAACAACAGAATGAAAATACAACCCGTGGAGGGGGAGAAATTCTATTAGCTGTTTCTCAGGCAAAAGACAAATGTCTAGGGCTGGTGAGATGGCTCAGTGGTCTAAAGCACCTACTTAGAACAAGCTTAGCAAAGCACATGGACCGCAGTTCAATCCCCAGCACCACATGCCAGCCAGCCCCGCCCCCAGGCAGGCTGAGCTGGCCACACACACACATACACATACACACACACACACACACACACACACACAAATATATTTTTTTAAAAAAAAAAGGAAATCTTCAAAAGACAAATGTCTAGAATAGAGACCCCTCCAAAATGGCCACTTGAAATAAATAGAAATGGCTCAAATGAAATTACAAACTGGAAATAAACAAATGGAAGGATGTTTAGCATCACTGGTCATTCGAGAAATTCAAATTAAAACACAGATTTCATCTCACTCCAGAAAGAATGGATACTATCAAGAAATCAACCAAGGACAAATGCTAGTGGGACTGTGGGGTGGGGGAAACATCCTTTTTCTACTATTAGTGGGAGGGTAGATTGGTGCAACCACTGTGAAATCTGTGTGGAGAATCTGCAAAATACCAACACTAGAGATTCAAATGGACCTAGCTATCCCCCTTCCTACCATCTTCCTCAAAGAATTACAAATAGATACATACGCATACCCACATTTATGGCAGCACAATTTGTCATACCTAAACCTCAGAAACAGCCCGAAAACCAATCAATGGATGAATGGATGAAGATACAGTTTAGTTACACAAAGAAGTACTACTTGGCCATAGAGAAGGATAATCTTGAGACATTTCAAGTTGGAATGGGCGCATTCTGAGATCATACAAGCATTCTCACAGGTTGGTCTGGTTTATGCGCTCTTGAAATTCAAGATCTTTTGTAAACACTGTATGCACAGTATGATCCTGTTCTTTATCTCTCTGCTTTGTTTTGTCTCTCTTTGCTTATTGGCCTGGCTGTTCAAATGGAAAGGTCCTTTCAGATGAGTGAGAGAAATGTTCCTAATATTTAGAGAGTCAAACTAAAGGTTTTATTTTTTTTCTTTTACTGCATGCACAAGGCAAAGTATGTATTTCAAGGCATCTGTTCAAATTGCTTCACTGAATTTCCACTAGCAAATCATTTTGCTCCAGTATTTAAAATAATAAAGTAGCTCGTAGTGCAAACTGACCAGCCAAAGTGATTCTGGCTTCTGTAATCTCATTTTTAATTGTATTAATCACAATTGATGGAAAATCATCAACTGCGAGGGTCTAAAGGGTAAGCTTTCTCATTTCTCAGCCTAGATTCTTGAGAAATAAGTGCAGGTATGAATGTCACAAGAAATGTTACTGGCCCTGGAAGCTTGATGAATAGGAATAGGCCAAGGAAGGACAGATGCAAAAGGTCCCTTCTATGGAAGGGCTGTGTGTCCAAGGAGCCTGCAGGAATCAGACTGACAGAACCTGGCAAAGCCTAAGAACTTGAGTTTAACACCCAGCACTCCTTCTGCACAAAGTGCAAACAGGTTTGTTAACAGCTCAATAAAGGATAATGTCATTGTAAAGAAAGGGTACATTTGGATATATGAGAAAAAATTTTTCCTTTGGAAAAATATATGATTTTTCTGGGGGAGATACTCAAGGCTGGGTAGACTTGCTTACTCTACAGCAGAGGTCACCAGACTAAAAGTTTCTGAGGCCTCTGGTCACCTGTGTCATATGACACAGAAGTTTGCTACAGAGAACTCCAGCTTATGGAGATAAGACTGCCAATGAGTAAACTACTATTTCATAGGGGATCCCTGTAACTAATTTTGTCCTGGCAAATACTTTGTTCATTTGAAAAAATAAAGATTGTTCCTTTAAATAGTCAGCTTGCTTATCTGACAACAGACCATCCAAACACTTTGCTCAGTCCACTAATCTCCAATTATTTTTAAAATGTACCTGTTGCAATCAGTTACTTGCTAATGTGAAAGAAATTGCAAGTTGTTGGAATCAAAATGGAGTGCCCTGTGTCAACCCCAACCAAAAGAAAGGAAACAAAGCTAGGAGGTTAGGAAGAAAGGCTCCTCGGGCATGGTCATCTGGGAGTAGACCCCGCTAGAAGCCTTAGCACGTGCAGAGGTCACTACGACCTTCTACGAAAGCACTTGTACAAGGACATCCATGGAGTAGCTATCTCTTCAGCCTTGGACTGGTGCCACAGTGTGTACTTGCATCAAAGATCATTGTTTCAAATGTTTATGTTCTCTACCTTATTTGTGTGTTTAAAACTTTCTTACCTCAACGACCACACATGTAACTACAGTCTCTGTAACCCTGTTTTCCCATTTGGATGCTCCGCCATTCCCAGGTGAACAGCATTATTTTATTGGCAACTCTCTCCGTGTGCTTCTTTTATTTAGATTGCCACCACACGGGACTCATTCTACATCTCACATGAGTCCTGGAAATCTCTCTTCTGAGATACCAACCGTTGCAAGGCAGCAGCCTGCCTCGTCATAGTACATCTAAAAAATAATCTAGTTTTGTTTAATCAAGAAGTGTTTTTAGATGCTATTTGAAGGAGCTGACAACCGACAATCATGGAGATCAGGAAATCTGACCTGGACTTCTTTCCCAGCTGCC
>NW_004524626.1:3213168-3213826 GCF_000260255.1 Octodon degus
AGACAGACAGACACACAGACAGGCAGGCAGGCAGATACATACACTTCTTCAAGCTCACGTTAAGGAGTCTTTCCTTCTATTGGGCCTGGGGTCCAAGATATTTTTTTGAAATCCTTTTAACTAAGTTCGTTTTGTGTCCTGGGAGTGGAGATTCTTCCATTAGGGCCTCTTTGACTCTCTGATCAGATTTAGTTAAGTGCGTCTCCCACCGCGTCCCCCAGTGCTGACAGTTCAGGAGACCTCACCATATTTGTCTTCCTTACGGGACAGCGCTACTGCAGTCTGGCCTTTCTTTCCTTGATAACTATTTTGTGATGTTTCTTTGGCTTGGGCCAGAATGTATCAAGGCTGCAAGACCTGTCAGCTGACCAGGTTCTCAGCCGTGGCGGCAGCTGGCACGAGGCCTTCCGTGGCAGTCGAGCCACATGTGTTTTCATTCATGTGCATATTCCTCTGGCTTCATTTCACCAAACATAATTTGAATAGCTGTGACTGCTATGGGAAATTTCTCATGTAAACAAGACCAATCATTGGAGGGACAGATGAGAATAAATGGGAAGAAAACCTAAGGAAGAAATTTTCTGACTTATTTGTCCAAATGAGTAAGCACCTTAAAAATGAGAGATTTTGGGCCGGGGAGAGGGCTCAGTGGAATAAG
>NW_004524626.1:3213926-3221384 GCF_000260255.1 Octodon degus
TTTTTTTTTTTTTTTTTTGCAGAACCAGGGATTGAACTCAGGCCCTTGCACTTGCCAGGGAAATGCTTATTCTACTGAGCCATCTCCCAGGTCCCTACTTTTACTTATTCTTTTATCCATTTATGAACACTTGGAATATTTCTACCTCTTTGCTATTGAGGATAATGCTGCTGAACGTAGGAGTACGAAGTCTTTTTAGTATCCTGCTTTCAATTCTTAGGAGCTATGTACCCAAGGATAGAATTGTTGGATCATATGGTGATTTCTGCTGGACAGCTTTGAGAAACCATGTGAACATTGGCCGCTCATATGTTTCTTGGAGAAATGTCTGTTCCTATCTTGTCCCTGTTTTTGCTCAGGTTTTCCTGTTGTTGATTTCAAGCATTCTTGGACATTAAGCCTTATCAGAGATACAACTTGCAAATATTTTCTTTCCTTTCATGGGCTGCCTTTTCACTCTGTTGGTACTCTGTTTTGGTACACAAAAGCTTTACGTTTTGGTGTGGTCAGATCTATCTACATTTTCATTTATTGCCTGTGCTTTCAGTGTCATATCCAAGAAATTATTGCCAAATCCGAGGTGATGAAAATTTCCCCTATGTTTTGTTCTGAGAGAAATAATTTTAGTTCTTGGGGCTAGGCAGATGACTCAGTAGAATAAGTGTTTCCCTGGCAAGTGTAAGGGAAGGACTGAGTTCAGTCCCCCATTCTGACAAAAAAAAAATTTTAGCTCTTAAATTTAAAGTTTTGACTCACACACATAATTTTTGTGTATGGCATCAGATAAAGATTCAATTTCGGTTTCTTTATGTGTGCAGGTATGGAGTTATTTCAACATTATTTGTTGAAAAACAGGAATGCCTCATGAATCTGTGAGTCATGCTTGCTTAGAGATAATACTAGTCTCTAGGGCTGGGGAGATGGCTCAGTAGAATAAGCGCTTGCCTGGTAAGTGCAGGTCCTGAGTTCAATCCCCGGTACCACAAATAAATAAATAAATAAATAAAAATAAAAAATACTAATCTCTGTCCAATTCCAATTTTAATGAATGTACTACTGAAATCAGCATTAGTGTATGACTAGACATGCTAGAAATACTTCAGGTTATTTTGACACATGTGCATTTGTACATCAGCTCACCACTAGTACAAGGATTCATGAGAAGAAACAGTAAGTTGCAAGATAAATTTATATAGACAAAATATTATATAAAAATTTTTAGGATTATATCTTTTGCAGAGTAGGCTCACAGCTCAAGAACCTTATTGTCCATAGTGCAAGTCATCCAAGAGAAGCACGGATGAAGGTCTTATGAAATGAGTAGGTATCCACTACTACTACCGGGGGTGTGTGCTCTCTTTGATATGAATAATTTTTATTACTGTGATAAATCAAACATCTCCATTTCACTACATTAAACTACACTTTACTACAGTTCCTTGTTTTATGGTTACCTTACAAAACTGTTCTTCCTCTGGTTAAGAAGCTATACTCTTAAGTAATTATTCAAGAAAATAACTTGAAAGATTCATGTTAAAAAGAGGAGATGTAATATATGTATAAACCATGAATTAAAAATAAGTATCACAATTCGCAGCAATTTTTTTAATCTGGGGAAATACCTTCAGGATAGCCCAAAAGCACTATTTTTTGCCTCTTCAATGCAAAGTGACAAGAAACCTAAATACAGAAAAAACAAAAACCAAATTAGTTGATATTTTCAAGAATATGGTAAAATTTCATGCACCTGAACGCTATTGTTATTTTTTGAAGCATAACATTTAGTTTCATATCAATGTATTTTTTAGATTCATTCAACCCTAAAATAAAACATATTTCATTTTAAATACTATTATTGACAAAGTGGCCTCTTTTTTTGTATTTTTTAGGGAAGATTCTATAGGGTGTTCAGGGTCTCGCTGCTAGATCAGACTCATAGTGATTCTTCTGTTTCCAGCCTCCCAAGTGCTGGGATTACAGGCCACACGCCCAGTCTCAATGGCTGTCTCAGCGTGCCCTGGGGACAGGGCCAGCAGGGCAGGCCCAGGGATTGAATCTGCGGCCCCTGCTCCCGCTTGCAGGTGCCTTAATCTGCTGAGCTATTTGGCTGGTCCATGGCCTTTGCATTACATAATTTAAGGGAAGTTAAGTAGCATTATTTTTCTACTGAATAGGAAGAAGTCTGCATTTATCCTTATATTTTAAAATTATTGTATATTAAAAATTTAAATATTTTAAAGTACAAAAATACAATTTCAGGTAAATGGTATTTGTATTCTTTGTTGATATGCTAATGTAAGAGAAAACATTTCTTTTCAATTCAATTTTTATTACACATAATACAAAAATGAACAAAATGATTTATAAGACTTGCAGACTTTCTAAGTTATAAAAAGATTGAAAAATGTGGGGTGGCATAATTATGCCATAGTTTATGTATAATTTTCTGAATGAAAGCTAGCAATCCACTCAGCTGTTTCTTCTTCTATACCCTGCTAACAGGTTTGGGTTTCATTGGTAGAGTTCTGCTAATTTGAATATCCTTACACTATAAACTTGAGATGAAGAGCAAATTATTCAGTGGCCCTGAGTGACCCCTAAAGAAATAGAAGAGAAGAAAATAGAGATATTATCAAGCAGTGAGCTACTGCAAAAGCACTTCAACTTGGCGCGTGAGAGCAGATATATTATTGCTAATGTGAGGAATGGGCATATTGCATTAGAATTTTTATTAGAAAAAGTATCATTAAACTGTATCCTAGAAGCATTGTTAAGAACAGCCTTTCTAGAGTACCTTCCTACCATTTCAAATGCAACTGTTCTCATTATTGGCAATTACTATTTTGATTCTGAATTTTACTCCAGAAACTCTCATATACCACTAGATCTTTGTTATAGCAATGATGGCCCCAGACAAGACAAAAGGAAAGTAAAGAATGAGTTTAAAATGTAATGGAGATTGGTTAGAATACAAGAAAAAGTGGTTTGGGAGAATAAAATAGAATAGACTCATGACTCTCCCACAAATATAAAATTACACTTATCAAAGATTGTGTTTAACTTACTAATTAATGCAGGAGCCATTGATATTTCCATTGTTATGGCTTGTGTCTAGTTGTCCCCCCAAAGCCTCATGTGGTCATGAGGCAGGACTTCTAGTTTGAGATTAATTCATGATCATGGCTGGGATTGTGGGTTTTAGTACTGCTGGGATTATGGGTAAGAGTACTACACCAAGCCTTGGGCGGATAGCCTGAATGCACTTAAGGGAGACAGACTTGCGCTCTGTAGCCATTGTTGCTCCCATTCCCCAGTGCTCTCTTGCTCTTTGCCGCCACCATGAAAGGTTGCCCTCTGCCATGTGCCACTCTGTCTTGGACCCAGCTGAGTATGGACTGAAACCTCCAGTAACTGTGAGCTAAATAAAACTTTCCTTCCTTCATTTTGGGTGTCGGGTATTTGTCCCAACAATGACAGAAGAGTAACTGAGACAACAATCCATTCAAATAAAAATCTAAGAATTACACACAAATAAAGAGTAAGTATACTGGAATAAGTTTACAAGTTGTTGTAAAACTGAATTATTACATAAAAAGAAGGGAAAACTCAGTTTAATTTCTCCCAGAGAAAATCAATCCACAATAGTAGCTAGAAATCATTTGCATTATTATTAGTTATTTGTAACTTACAATAATTATAAAATAGTTCAAGGCTAAGGAAAATAACAGATAACTTAAAGAATCAAACAACAGAAATGGCAACCTCTGAGAAGGGCCTTGTTCCTCACTGAAGACACTCGCTGCCCATACCATTTCAAGCTCAGTGTAGACATTTTGGGGCTTAAGTTTCTTCAGAAAGTCTAAACATTGATAAACGTTCTTTAGAGCTGAAATTTAGTAATCAGTGTTTTCTGAGAAAAGACAGAACAAAGCTTAGAGTCCTAAGGTTTACTGAGCTGCATGTGCCAAACGGGACACAGTCCAATAGGAGAAAAATACGAGCTTTCAAAATCAGGCTGTTGAAGTTCAAATTCTAACCCCATTACTAACTAGCTTCTCACTTTGAACACGTTATTTTCTTTCTAGAAACTCAGTTTCTTCACTGCTAAAATGAAAAATCCATCAGTACTTCATATATAGGACTGCTGAGAGGATTTAATAAGGTAATGAAGTCATGGGCCTGACCTACCACAAGCAGCCAGTAAGGACTATCCATGCATGGTAGAAAAACTATTAACATTGGCAGTCTTCTTATAAAGAGCACATCTCTCAATGAATAGAAAGATTTGTACTAACAGTGTTTGTGGACAGGATATCATATCTGCATCTTGGACTATGAATAACCACTAAGAAGACAACAATATTCAATGTATTAATTATTGAAACTGTCCTATTAATTGGTTTTGAAGCTGTCTCATTGCTATTTGTTTCTCAATAAAATTATTTTTTTAAAAAAGAGTACATCGTGATGGAAGCTTATGTCAATCCACAATCTTTTTTTCTGATTACAGCATTTCCCAGTTCTCTGTAATTTTCAGTCACGCCCACTGTCAGCCCCATCACTGTAAGAGCCAATCACATGAATGGTAGCTAGGGGTATGATAAGAAAAGTGGAAGTGAAAAGTAGCAGGGTATGCCACCCCAAAATATGTCACATTAGCATACCGATTATTTTGAGCTGAAGACAATGAAAAAGAAACAGGTACAAGAAAAAAACTCTACGCTCTCCCCTATTTGATTAAAAGCAGGACACAGATTTATGAAGGTGCCTCCTTTTCCTGTCCACCAGGAAGGACAGAATTCAATTGTTAGAGACGACATTCAACTCTTCCTAACCTAGAGACATCACCAGTGGGATCCATGATCTGTATAACTTATCCTCCATTAGTTTTCTTATTTATTCATTTATTTATTTACTTATTTATTTGGTACAGGGTCTCACTATGCAGCTTGCACTCTTAATGATCCTCCTGTTTTCAGCCTCCCCGGTGCCGGGATTACAGGCGTGCACCACCACAACCAGCCTCAGTGGCTGGCTCAGCATGCCTGGGGGTGGGGGCAGGGCCAGTGCAGCATATGGTACCGGGGATCGAACTCTGGTCTCTCCGCTCGCCTAAGCAGGTGCTTAGTCCACTGAGCTATCTTGCATGCCCTCTCATATATTTACTTTCCGACAATTTGCTGTCCTGGAAATTCAGTCTTTTTCCTTTGTCTTATCATATTTCTAAAATATACTGTCATAAAATATGTAAAACACTACACAAGCTCCCATGTTAACCACCCGTGTGTGCCACTCACCACCATGTCCATGTGTGCTGTGTATGTTAACCAGTAACCAGTCCAATTATTTAAAGACAGGATTACCAAAAACTGAGCTTTTTTTTTCATTAATTTTCTCTGATAATAACAAGAAATATAAAAAATGACAATTTAATCAAATTTATTTAGTACAAGAATCAACTGGTGGAAATGACACCTGCCTGCCTGATGCTTGGGGATAATTAGTACATGCACAAAAGTGCTGCATGCGTGACAGTGGAGATAAACTGTTGAGTGGTTAATAAACTCCCATTTTTCTCTTGTGAAGCTGTCGATTGAATTTGTAAGATCCCAGTCAACGGAACCAAGAGGGGGATAGAGTAGGAAGGAGCAATGATTTCCTCATATCTCCCATGAGGAGAGGAAGTCTCATTTCAGCATTTTATGTCTTTCTGGCATCTGAAGTGTCATAAGATTTACCTCATTGGTGAATATCCTCCAGAGAGATTCATACTTTGACACTCCGTCATCAAAGGCATGTCTTGGTTTTGTAATTAGACATGGGTTTCCATCTCAGTGAACGTACAGCCGGAAAGCACAACCAAGTAATAATAGAATGAAGAAAGACTGAAGACTCACAGTGCGTAGGGGGAACACTGGGCTTACTGCAAAGCCATAGTCTGTCTGAAAAAATAAAAAGCAAGCAGGGAGATTTTACTAGGGAGAATGTATGAGTTCATAAGGAATGGTGTACATGTGCACGGGGGGAACACACATTCCTCAGCATGCCCAGTTTAAGGTGTTCGCTTTCAGGCATATTCACTCTAGGTCACAGGTCTCATGTTTAGGAAGGAAAAGTGGCGGCTGTCTCTCCTTGTATGCTGAGTTCAAAGTCACAGGGCACAAGTTCAAAAATGAATGGAGGTAAATATAATAGTTGTGGGCATGCTTAATTTAGGATTATGAGTTAAGTCACCAAAAAGAAGGCATCTGAGTGACTCAATGTCCCTGGTTGATTGTTTATAAGTTTTCCAGAATTTTAGTAAATAAGAACAATTTTAAAGATACCTTAACAATCATACAAGGGACCAGCAAGGAGTTTGCCCTTCACTGCCTTGTTTAGCAACTAACTAAAGTTTTTTCCTTTTTTTTTTTTTAACTGTTTTTTTCTTATGCCAAGCATTTACAGATCCAATGAATTCCAGAATTTTGTGAACTCTCTTTGGCACATAGGAAAAATAAGCATTCTCAGATAAATGTAAGAGTATAACTGGTCATATTGAGTAATAGAAGTTGTTCTAAAGAGTAAAAAAAATACTAAACCAAGTGCAATCATTTAATTAGAGAGTACACAATTCCTTTTATAGTTGTGGTCAACTCCATCAATAATAGGTTTTAAACGGATTAGGAAATAACACATGCATAGAATTATTATACACTAAAGTTGAGTCAAGATAATGAGCTTACGGCTTTGTTACATTTGATTGTGCTACCCAGTTTTGTATAATGAATTACTTCAGTTCTTCATAAAAATGAAGGGAACCAAAACATCACAAAAATTCTCAAGGTTGCCCTTTTAAAGTTTGAAGGAAAGGAAACTATGGAGACCCATGAGAAAATATAATTGTTTTGATTTAAAAATTTTATTGTCTTTCGTACTACTGTGTTGAAGTGACATTTTCCTACTCAATGAGGCAGATAATACTGTCCTCATAGAAGCAATGCAGTTGGGGTGTTATAGAGCATCTGGTAACTGAGAAACCGGAACCAATACAATAGAAAGTCCTATTTTCCCTCACGGTAAATGTAGGACTGTTAGTAGACTAAGAAATCCTGTGAAATTATGAAGCTACTTATTTCCCAGTTTCTATGATTTTAACCTTTTGGAAGTATATTAAAAAAAATCATACAGTGATGCACGGGCATTCTTCCAGAAGTAGATTCCAGAGCCCAGAGCTGAGAGTTGAGTGGCCTGCATTTCAATCAATCTGAAATGAATCGACACTTCTGGTCTTTTTGTACTAATCACAATAGTTTTCCTCACCGAACTAAAGCAAGTAGTGAAAATGAAAAAAAATCGTCAAAAAAATAAAAGGATTTAAATTCAAAAAGGGAAAATACTCTTAAAACTGACATTCCAACGAATGAGAGCTAAAGAACTACATAAGTAGCTAACTCAGGAAATGTACAATTACATACA
>NW_004524626.1:3221484-3223764 GCF_000260255.1 Octodon degus
ATTTTATTTATGTGTGTGTGTGTGTGTGTGTGTGTGGCCAGCTCAGCCCACCAGGGGGTGGGGCATGTGGTGCTGGGGGATTGAACCGCGGCCCCTGTGCTTTGCTAAGCCTGTTCTAAGTAGGTGCTTTAGACCGCTGAGCCATCTCACCAGCCCCTCCTCTATTAGTTTCATTCAGTAACTTTTTTTTCTTTCCATTAGTTTTTTAAGATTAAAAAAAATGAAGTTTAAATGAAAATGTAAAGAGAAATGTCTTAAGTATAATTTTAATTCATGTTGTCTGGCAGAAGATGTATATATTGCCAAAGAAGAGAAATCCTTATTTAATTAAACTTAAATTATAAATCCAATTTTATTTGTTCAGTGTTTCATCTTGATTATGTGGATCTGGATTCTTATATAAGATTATTTTTGAGCTAAGTTTCTCTAGAAAGAGAGTTGGAAAAGACTAACATATTCAATATATTAAAAATTATTTTCTCTAATTTCTAGAAAGCCTAGATTTATGAGATAACTTATGAACTGTGTAAACTAATTAGACGAGCTCTTTGCTTTGGTAAGACCTAAATACTTACTTTATTAATTTTCTTTGGAGGTAGGAAAATATGTGATATCACCCAACAAGTGCTGAAAAAATTTACTCAACATAGAAAAATAGGGCTTATATCCTTAATCTTACAACTTAAGCCACAAGTAAAACACATGGCACAAGAATGCCACAGTCCAAAAATCAAAGAACTAAGCCTTCCTTTGAGTGAACAAGAAAATACTTTCTTGTCTAAGTGTACATGTGGTCAAACAGAAAAGCCAAACCCCCCCCCAAAAAAAAAAAGAAAAAGAAAAGCCAATATATTGTAAATATTCTCGCTATTTTTCAGCTGACAAAGAGCAAATCCTACTACATTTACATAGATTATGATAAATCAGAAAATGATTCTAATGTTAGAATCAAGAAGAAAATATTTATTGGCTGCATACAAAGACATTTTATATACATCTGACCATGCAGTCAAGATTAGCCTACTAGACCATTAGGCCCTCTCCTCCTGGTTGTAAAAAGTACTTTGCCCAATCCTCACTTGGTAATGCCAGCAGCCAACTAATAAACTTGTGTAAAAATAAAGGGAGGGGGGAGAAAAACAAATATGAAGAGGAAAATGAAAATTCCCAAAAAGCAGAATACCTCCCCAACTAGAAAAATTGAGGTAGCCATGGTGAGGCTTGACTAGGGTGGCAAGCACTCTAGAATGCAAGGACAGACCCAGCTTCCCTTAAATAGTGCAGCAAAGTCACTTTCTGAGAGTCACTAAGGCCACTAGGTGTCTTATTGGATGACTCAGCAGCTTATTGAAATACAATTTTCAAAGAATTGAAGTACAACCTATGCGGCTACTGGAGGACCCACCACTAGTTCCTTCAGCTTTTTAAATAATCAAATCATCAAAATGGTGAAGGATCTGAGATTTCTACCCTACTTTCAAACTAGAAAGTTATCTGACAAAAATTTAAGGATACTCAATGAAGACTTGGGACTTTCGGGTCAGAGACAAAAGGAAACTGTATGTCTTGTGCCACAGCAGCAGTGTGAGCTGAAGGCCAGTATTTGGCTCTAGTTCTGCAGACTAAAATGTCGGCACAGTGACGGGAAGACAGTCAGGTGACATCTGCATTTTAGAAGTCTAAGTGCAGGTAAGAGGATATCCCATCAGACACAGTAAACATTCTGGCCCCTGGCCTGGAGGGAGACTGATGGAAATCTTCCACTGCCTCTGGACAAACCCGTACTTTGCTCTGGAAGAAAATATTCTTACCTTTGATGATCAGAATGGTAATGCAAAGAAAAAGAAGTCAGTATTTTTGTTGGTAAGAAATGCAGAAATGTGAGATTATACAAGAAGAACTGTGGCTTAACACCAACAATTAAAGATAATTTAAAAGTATCCTAAGTAACTATTATGTACAGAAGACAGTTGAGTAAAGAAATAATTATGCTAATAGGCTAGATTGAAACTGGCTGTAATCAACAAAACTGAAGATAATGCTGGGAGTTGTCCATCACACAGAAATCTACTAGATAGCATGAATTTCACAAGTCTCTTGGGCTCTAATCAATTAGTAAAGAACAAAGTAAAATACAACTAAAAGTGATAGTTTAATATTTTTGAATAATCATTACATGTTTTATTAAATGACACAATGTGACATTGAACAAATAGTCTGTACTCTCTTGGCTTTATTTCCAAATCTTTAGCTAATTTTCATATATACTAATTAAGTTTT
>NW_004524626.1:3225995-3227388 GCF_000260255.1 Octodon degus
TAGGCTTCACCAGATGGCCACCATCCCTTTATCAAGAACCTTTGCTTCCTGCTCCTGTTTTTCCCATATTCTACCAAATCTCACACTTAACAGTATGCCATGAATAGTCCTAAAAAGACAGATATTTGGTTGTAGGCTAGTAGGTATTTATTCATGACTGGGAATATACCACAGGAATGATGGTACCCAGGAGGCATTTATGACATCAAAACAGTGTAAAAAAAGAGAGAGGATGAGAAGACAGTCTATGCTGAGCCTGGAATTATACCCTGTAGTTACCTTCTATATTTTTCTATTTTGAACTTGGTTTAGAAACTCAGAAGATCGACCAACTTAACCACTTGTAGGTGTTTAGCCAGAAGGGTGAAGTATACGTGTAGCTGCAGTTGTAAGGCAAAGCCTCAGCTCTGGGGATCCCAGCATCTCAGCTGTGTGTCCCAGTGGTAAGAGTTGAAAAAGAGCTTCAGTTAGCATGATCATGGTGGTAAGCAGAGGCAACCAGGTTCAAGATCATCTTCCACGGGTTGATAGAAACACACAAAATTTATGGAAAAGAGGAACACAGTCAAAGTGTGGGAGCTTACACAGCTGGCAGGTAGCTGATCCTGGCCTGCAGTGGTCTGGTTCATTGGTTTCTCAAGACTGGTTCTGTAATGTTCAGTGAGACCTATCATTGTGTGTGTGTGTGTGTGTGTGTGTGTGTGCGTGTGTGTGTATGTGTGTGTGTGAGTGGTGTGTCAGGAGCATATTCACTACCTATCCTGAGATAATGGCAATTGCTCTGAGGGGCAGTCTCAGTTTCAATCATGTAGGGTAATAGCTCTTGCTTGGGGGGCAAGGGCATGGATGACCTTACAATGGAGTGGCTCTACTTTTTCTGGAGTCCAAGGTAGCTGCAGATCCAGAACAGTGACTTTTAGATGTCTAGACTCTTCCGTGTCTAGAATTGGATGTTAGAAAAGCTGTCAACTAGGTGTTCCTGTAAGTCCTGAAAATTATTTCCGCTCCGTTTTCTTACGTCGACATCTTCTGTCTTGAAGGGAAGTGACAGGCTAGGTAAAATTAGGGCTGATAAGTTCTGTAATTCTCCTTTAGTGAGAATTACACACCTGGCACAAAGCTAGGCAGTGTTCTGACCCTGAAATTTTGAGGTAATAAGGGAGCCATAAAATGAGGATAGAGACGCCAAGCTTTGTCCTGCTGGAATGGCTAACTGTTGTCAACTTGAGGAAGAAACCAGTCCAACTGACCAGGTGAGCACAGCTCTAGGTACAGATGACTGGGAAGACCCATCCCCAAGTGAGTGGTGCCGACCATGGGCTTATGACCAGGATGGAATAAAAAGGGCAAGAGAGAAGTCTAGTTTTCAGGTTCTTTGGAGGAGCTCCAGTCT
>NW_004524626.1:3228353-3232081 GCF_000260255.1 Octodon degus
CACATGGCAGAGAACAACCTTTCATGGCAGTGGCAAAGAGAAAGAGCAAAATGAAGTGGCAGCAACACTGGCAACAGAGAGCACGTCTGTCTCCCTTATGTTGCATTCAGGCTGTCTGCCCCAGGTTGAGTGTAGAACTCCCACCCATAATCGCAGCGGATCATGAGTTAATCACAGACTCTAGAAGTCTGTCCTATGACTGCAGGAGGCCTTTGGGGGACAATTAGTCACAAACCATAATAGTTCATGTAAAAATTATTCTTTCCAAGACTCTTCAATGAAACTAAAGAGAAAATTATGCTTAGTTATAAATTATCATATTATGCTACTTCTTGATAAAGTTTCAAGAAAATGTAAACACATAAGTTGAAGCAAAGAAAGGAAGTCCATTGAAATAACAAAAAAATTTCAAAGTAATTCAATGAATTTCACAAAAATGCTGTTTTCATTTAAAAGATGTTACCTGGATATGATGTGTGCAATACTTGATGAGTTATATAACATCCAGAAAAGCATTAAAATTCCATAAAGATGATTCAAATGTATTACAGTATAATTTTCACAAAGTAAAGCCATGACTCTCATGAACCTCACAGAACTCACTTCATGAACCAGTAAGCTGCTTAAGCCAGTTTAGACTGGTTCAAGGAAAACTTAACACCAGTTCAGGGAATACTTAGAAAGCTGCTGAACATTCACGTGCCAGTGTGCACATGCGTCCAGAGCTGGAGAGAAATGTCCTAATAAGATGGCCGAGTCAGATGGAAAGCGAGTGATGTCTTGTAGGGCAAATGGTTGTCTATTTGTCTGGCAGAAATTAATTCCATTTTTGTTATATATAAGTCTATAAAGTAATGCATGGAAACTTCAATTCATAGTGTCCACTAAGTCCAAGCAGTATCTTTCAGCTCAGTTTTTTGTTGTTGTTGCTGTTTGTTTGTTTTATTTTAGGGAAGGGTCTACAGGGTGTTCAGGGTCTCACTACTAGATCGGACTCATACTGATCCCCCTGTTTAAAGGGCGGGTCAGCATGGCAGGCCAGGGGTATTTTAATCTGCTGAGCTATTTGGCCAGCCCTTCTCTGCAGTTCTGAAGGGATAATCCTCAGACCATCAGCAGGGGGTCTAACAATGTTCTGGGTTGGAAATGGACACTCTCAGGCTCCATGCCGGATCTCCCAGAATCAGAAACTGGTTGGGCCCAAGGGCTCACGGTTATACCCAGAAGCTTGAGAGCCATTTCTTTAGCTGATCCTTGGGTCACTGTGAGCCGAGTGTGATATTAAAGGGGTGCACCGCCCAGCTTTTCACCTTGCTTTCGTTATGCCTATTTTTTTCCACAGAAAATAAAAATATTAATACTTTGGACTCTAGTTTTTCCAGATTTCCAAAAAGGCATTCAACGGCCATTTGCACAACTCGGGCCATTTTCTGTCCCTGACTGTAGGTGCCCTTATTAGAAAAGTCTCAAACATTAAACATGTAATTCACATACAAGTTACGAAGAATTTACAAATAATTTTAAAAATTTAGCAAGCTGAGAGTTATAAGCCAAAGCGTGCTGTAGTCCACAGAGCTCTGTATTTGCCATGTGAGGCTCAGAAACTTAGACAAGGTCTCGTCTTATCATGCTGGTAATGTATTATTCCTTCTGCATAATAAATGTTAGTGGTTTTGTTTGTTTGTTTTTTTTTTTTTGCGGAACCGGGGATTGAACTCAGATCCTTGCGTTTGCCGGTCAAGCGCTTATCCTACTGAGCCATCTCCCCGGCCCAAATGTTAGTGTTAAATGAATAGTTAACACTGATTCTCTTGTTGCACATCTGTAACAAAATTATAGTCCTCTAAAGTGTGCTGACAGCATTAATTTCTAATAATTTTCACAACTTTGTTCTGCTTTTGTATACTACTGTCAAACAGCACCAAGGTGTCTGAGGGAAAGACTTCTAGAAGTAGCACATCCTATCTTACACTGACTCTCGTGGCTCTTCTTTGTAATCTGTTGTTTTGAAAGTTAGCAGCTGATAGGAAAAACCACACACACTAAAATGTTCATACAAACTGTGACTATGAGACAGGTTAAGCTTTTGGATCTTTTGTATCTGAAATTTTCTGTATTAAAATATAATTATTAGGGCTGGCCAAATAGATTAGTGGATTAAAGTGCCTGCCTGCAAGCAGGCGCAGGGGCAGGAGGTTCAATGCCTGGGCCTGCCATGCTGGCCCTGCCCCCAGGGCGTGCTAAAATGGCAATTGAGACTGGGCGTGGTGATGTGCGCCTGTAATCCCAGCTCTTGGGAGGCTGTAAAACAGGCGAGTCACTACAAGTCCAATCTAGTAGTGAGACCCTGAACACGCAGTAGACTCTTCATTAAAAAAATACAAAAAATAAATAAATAAATAAAATATGATGTAATTACTTCTCTGTATAGCTAGGGGCATGACGTTTGTCTAGAAACCTGAAAGAAAACAAAATCAAATACATTTATGTTTAAATATCCTCCTTTTAACTGCATGCAAGCTTATTGTAGAATATGTAGAAAACACAAAAACATCACATTACTCGTGTTTCTGCTTCGGTAATAACCATAGTTAATGTTAGTAACTTCACATGAAAACGTATATTTATATTGATGCTTTATGATAATTTTATCTCTTAGGAGAACGCGACCAAAATAGCTTCTTAGCTGAAATACTGACTGAAATAAACATCAAGTAATAACTTGCACTTTTAAGTATTACGGGAAAGATATGCTCGAGATTCTATGAGCATAAATACAAATTCTAAGGATATCAACAAAAAAATGAATTAGCCCGTCAGACCATTGCATCTTTATTTTATTTCACTTAAACTGGCCAGATAATTTCTAATTTTAACCATTAGCTTATTCATTCTCAGGTACTGGGAAAAAAAAAAACCAATGTATTCACTACACCAAGGACAAAAATATTATTTCCTATCACCCATCAAGTGACCTTGAAAAACAAGAGTGACAGAAGAGAAAGAACAAGTCCACAACAGACCTGAACATAAAATAGGAGCGTCATTGCCATGCTGAACATTTAAAGAATTTCTTTAAAGATATACGGGCTGACTGATAAAACCCTCAGAGGAATGCTGAGCATTAGTCTGCTGGCTCTTCACAGGAGCCGTTGGCCCCGATGAGTAAGTGAGCCAAGCTGGGCAGGAATCTGGACAGTCCCAGCTTGAACGGTGCCGAGCACGCAGACCCCCATCAGAAAATTAAAGTGAAAGTGTAAAATTAAAATGGATCACGAATGATTCTATTTCATCTTTTAAGGAAGGTCACCGCATTGTTCATCTATTCCTGTGAATGGCTACCTTCCACACTGATGGGACCCTTAAATTACTTTTGCAGGTTGAGGGTGGGTGCTACGTGGGAAGGAAAAACTGAAGACAGCCAAGGAATCCCAGGACACTTATCCTGGACTTGTGCAACAAGTTCTTCATTTATGAATACAAAAATGCAGATAAAAGTTTTTTTATTCTCATTAAGGCGATATATTCTGGAATAAAATGGAAGGTTTTGTGTACAGCATTAAAAAATGCAGATAAAGAAGGTTGGTGTATTTCAGAATTCAAGTGGAATAAAGGGGTAGGAAGAGTTTCTTCGGATTAAATTCCTTAGATGGGGGCCGGGAAGACAGCTCAGTGGAATAAGCGCTTCCCTGGCAAGCGCTAGGGTCTGAGTTCAATCCCTGGTTCCG
>NW_004524626.1:3232601-3238721 GCF_000260255.1 Octodon degus
TAGTTATATCAAGATAGGCATTAACCAAATTATATGAATAACCACTTTAAACATGAGCACCAAATAGAAGACGAAGATGGGGGAGATGGCTCAGTAGAATAAGTGCTTACCTGGCAAGCACAAGGTCCTGAGTTCAATCCCTGGTACCAGGGGGGGAAAAAAAAAATGAGATCACAAGAATTGGAAAAAAAAAAAAGTAGTAACAACTCAATTATAAATAACATGTGGATGAATAAAGAAGCCTCTGAAAAATTAAAAGAATATTTTAATTGAATAAAAACAAAAACAAAAAACAAAACAAAACAAAAAAACCCAAAAATACAATTTTGCAATGCTGATGAGATACAGCAATACAGTTTTTAGAAGGAAATTTTTGGCACTCAATACTGTGAAAAAAATTTAAAAATTATAAGCTCAGAAAGCTAGCAAGAGAGGGGTAATTTATACACAAAGCAATCAGCAGAAGAAATCATAAAAAGGAGACACAACAAAGCAAACAATTAGCAAAGTGAAAACACAACCTTCAGAATGGAAGAAAACTACACATATGCAAGGGATTAGAACAAAAAAAACCTCAGTAGCAAAATTAAAATAAAATAAGAAACAAAAGCTCAATTAAAAATAAACAATACAGTGGACAAAACGCCTGCTTAGGCAAGTGCGTCAGGACCAGGGTTTGATCCCAGGCACCACACACATGCCGGCCCTGTCCCCAGGGATGCTGCATCGGCCACCAAGTCCAGGTGTGGTGGCACACGCCTATAATCCCAGCGCTGTGGAGGCTGAAAACAGGAGGATCAATATGAGTCTGAGCTGCTTAGTGAGACCCTATACATTAAAAAAAAATAAAAAATGAGCAATAGCTCTACGCAGATATTTATAAAAAGAAACATACCAATGGCCGCCAGCAGGTTTATGGGGGAAGAATGTTCAGCACCACTGATTGTTAGGGAAACACAAAATCAAATCCATAATAGAGACATCACCGCACTCCAGTAAAACCAGCTGTTGTAAAACAAAGCAGTAAAAGATAAGTTGTGGCACAAATGTGGAGAAAGGGGCACACGCGGACACTGCTGGTAGAAATGTAAATTAGCACAGTATAAATCAGTATTAAAAATAGAACTACCACCTGATCCAGCTATCTCATCCCTGGGTTCGTCCCCAAAGAAAATAAAATCAGTATTGTTATTTTTAGTTCTTATTTCCATTCCCTTTTCCTTTTCTTTTCTTTCTTTCTTTTTTTTTTTTTTTTTTTTTTTTTTTTTTTTTCCTTTCCCTTTTCTTTTTTTTTTTTTTTTTTTTTTTTTTTTTTTTTTTTTTTTTTTTTCCTTTTGTCTGGCCTTGAACTCACTACGTAGTTTAGGCTGGCCTTGAATTCACAGCTATCCTCCTGCCTCAATATCCCTCGTGTTGGGTCACGGGTGCCACCAGGCCCGGCTGACAGCAGCGTTTCACATGCCCTTCCACATTCACTGTACCACAATTCATACTAGCTAAGAAATGCAAACAACGTAGGTGTCTATCAAACAATGTGTGGATAAGGTAAATGTGTTATAATGACACAATGGAATGATATTCAACCATAAAGAGAATAAAATCCTGTCATTGTGCTCACATGGCTGGAACTGGAGAGTGGCAGGTTAAGCAAAAGAAGCCATGAACAGGAAGATGAGTGCCATATGCTTTTACTCATGTGGAATTTTTAAAAGTTAAATTCAGAAGTTGAACGAATGCTGATCATTTTTAGACAACAATCTGTTTGGGACCTTTAAATGAAAAGTTTAACTAACTCATATGATTTTAAATGTATATATTTAAATTCAAATTTCCATGAAAGGTCTTCTGTAGTGTTTGCTCTGGTATAAATTAAGAATTTTTGGTTCCTCCAAAAATTCCTAAGTTGAGACCTAACCTTCAAAGCGATAGTAGTAAATGGTAGGAAACTCTCACTCAGCTCTCCTGAGTGGGATTAGCTTTTAGGAAGGAGGCTTATGGGGACCTGTGTTTTCTCGTATGTGATTATGCAACTCCAAACGTGCCTTCTCTGAAGCATCGTGAATCTCATCAGACTGAATCCACTGGCACACAGGTCTCAGAGTTCTCAGCTTCTAAAACTGAACGATATATTTATGTTGCTTATAAAATATTCAGACTATTTGTTATAGCAGCCAAATGGACCGAGATGCTGTTCAAAAGGGAGTCTTGTTCGATCCCTGGGCCTGCTGTGCTGGTCATGCCCCCAGGGCGTGCAGAGAGGGCAATTGAGACCAGATTTGGAGGTGCATGCCTGTAATCCCAGCTCTTGGGAGACTGTAAACAGGCAGATCACTACAAGTCTGATCTAGTAGTGAGACTGAACAAACACCCCGAAGACCCTTCCCTAAAAAAAAGGGGGGGGGAAGTCTTTGTTATTGTGGATATTTCTGAAAGTGTATAACTTGTGTCCCCACAAACACCTAAAGCTTGTTCTCTAAGAAGCCTATAACTCTTTTTGCTAAAAGTAGTGATATCCTGCTCTAATGCTTTTATCTTAATTTTTAATCTGAAGATTCAGAAATCCTTTTCTGCTAAAGTTAATCGCTACAGCTGTTGAAAAACTTACTTCAACTCTCTAGGAAGTTTTGAATGAAACTTCATTCATTTCACATGAATGTGTTATATAATGTTGTAAAGAGCATCCTTTTGCCTGAAAATAGTAAAAACCAGAAGCATTACCAAATATTATAGGGGCTCTAGTTGTGCAAAAAATATAAAACTTTTTTAAAATCAATAAAGATCATTTATTGTCTCATTAAAATATCACAAATTGGCTTTCCAATCCAGAAGCTTGTTTCTGTGGCTGGGTTAACTCTTGGATCTTACCCATCTGGCGGCTGAACTGTTCCCTTTTCAGGAACATAAACACCATCCAAACATTTTCTGATGTCTGTGTTTTTGACTGCTGTGGCTCACTGAATCAAAGCAGCTGAATTTGAAACAAGCTCAATGCCATTTCCTTCAAGAATTAACTCATTTTTCTGGGCTTGAGATACAGAGCAAGCAGCATCGGCCCTCATATGAACTTGGCGAATGTATTTTTCACTCAAATAATTGCATATTTGGACAAGAGACCCATTCTCCTGAATGACGATGTTACTGGGGAAGTGAGCATACACAGACCTCACCAGCATGACCAGCATGATCCCTTTGGTCGTGTTCTACATGGCTACAGATCATGCGGACAGTCGCCAACTCCTTTCTGTTTCCCCACCATTTGTCAACCTGGAGGTTCTTCTTTTTCTTCCCCAGGAGACTGAGTTCCACATTGATGTGGTTGAAGTCCCTCCTCAGGGTTCCTCTGGGGCCCTTTACAGTAACTGCATGTCCCTTCCAAGGGATGTCGACATTTTCTGGAATGTCGACAGTCTGGTTGCTAAGAATGGTCTTCGTTCTTACAGGAGATGCAGCAAAGAGACAAAACTTTACTTTCTGGTATAACTATTTTGGGCAAAAGTTAAATAGCAAGCTTAATAATTGCAACAATTTCAAAGTAATAATGAGTGAAAATAATATTTCAAAAATACCTGCAAAAAATGTTATTTAAAGTGAAGATTTCTAATTTTATTGGTAATTTAATTCAGGATATTGCCATTGCTGTAGCACTGTTTCCTATATTCATTATTGAGGGAAATTATACATATTACGTGTTAGTGAAAATAAAAGGTAATATTTTTCCATCAAAGTACACAAATTTACCTTGAATCTGTATATTCTGTCTGAGTTTTTTTTTCTTCAGATAAACCATGGATCTTATAGCTCTGGTAAAGAAATAGTGACAAAAGAAAGGCACTAACCTAAAACAAACATTTCTAATACACCAATAAAATATTTTCTGAAAAAGTAAGCTACCTATATTGCAAAATTTCAAAAAGCTCTTCTGAGTTCAAAGCACAGAGATTATCAAAGAATTAATTTTAAAAAAGACAACACACCAGGCTTTTCAAAGAAAAAATACAAAAAGTCAGCAAGAGGAGAAACTTAATGTTTCAATAATAAAAGAAATAAAAGTAGGCGGCCATGGGCTCTCTGGTCGAAACCCAGACACGCCACATGAGTGAGACCCTCTGCTATGCTCTTGGGACCCTGCCACCACTCCGGAGCTCCTCCCTCCATGCCTGCCCAGTGAGTGAGAACTTCTGCCATGTTCTCGGGACCCCCAGATCCAACCCAAGCCAAGGCGCAGCGAGTGTGTGGGAGAGCTTCTCCTCTCTCCTAGGCCCCCTTGTCCCCTTCAGACCCAGCTCAGGTCTGGCACACAGTCCTGGGGTGAAACTCTGCAGCTGCAGTCCCTGCAGAGAGAGTAGGGAACAGAACCACCCAGCTAGTCCAGGAGCAGAATATCTTGCCATAGGGGCACAACAGGTTCACTCGCAAGGGCTGAAGGAGCTGAGCACAGCAGCGAGACCCAAACTAGGCACAGCTGGATAATTTCAAATTTTTAAGATCTGCACCCAAATTTCAGTAGGTGCTAATGTTGTAACTGTGCCAAAACTCTACAACAAGGGTCAGAGGACAGAGCTATAAAAAATAACAACATGAGGAGCAAAACGCAATCTCAGACCCAAAGCTCACCCATAACAAGGGTCAGAGGACAGTGCTATAAAAATGACAACATGAGGAGCAAAACGCAATCTCAGACCCCAAGCCCACCCATAACAAGTGCAGAGGTCACTAGCACAGAACAAATTGGGAATCACACAGCTGAAATCAATGAATCAATGGTGTCTGAAGTAAAGAAACAACTGCAAAAAGGTATAGAGGAATTCAGATCGGAAATAAAAAAAGAAATCACTGAATTTATAGCATCTGAAGTAAAGAATCAAATCCAGAAACATATGAGGAAACCCTATCTGAAAAAAATTGTGGCAAAAGAATTAATACCTGCTTCTAAAGAAGACATTGATAAAAAAAAATAGAGATTAGAAAAATTAAGGATTCCTTGAATGAGCAATACAGCAAAGAAATAGATCGCATGAAGCAGAGTCAAAGAGATATAGAGGAACTTAAAATCTCAATCACAAGCTTGAAAAATCTTTTCAGTGAAAGTGAAGACAGAGTTTCAGAACTTAAAGATCCTGGTGCAGCTAATGAAAAGGTATGAAAAGATCTCTTAAAAACAACTAGAATGCAGAAAAAAAAAATAATTCATCACCTGCAAGACGATGCAAAGATGAACAATGACTAATAGGCATCAATGAGAATGAAGGAGTCAATACAAATGATATAAAAAGAATATGGGCAGAAGTAATAGCAGAAAACTTCCCAAATATGGGGCAACAATCTGACATTCAGGTAACCAAAGCATGCAGAATGCCAAGTAACTTCAGCCCAATTAAAAACACACTGAGACATAAAAGTCAAGATCCCAGAAATCCAGCACAAGAATAATATACTGAAAGCTTCTAGAGAAAAGAAACAGATCACAATCAAAGGAAAACCCATCAGAATAATGGCAGACTTCTCTTCACAAACCATGAAGGCAAGAATAGCATGGAACAGAGAGTACTTCAACTCCTCTATGAAAACAAATTCCAGCCCAGACTACTATACACTGCAAAACTTCCTTTCAAGTTTGATGGAGAAGTGAAATACTTCCATGACAAAGAACAGCTAAAGTATTTCATGATGACAAAGGGAACCCTACACAGGCTACTGAAAGATGTTCTAGAGAGGGAACAAAATGATCAGAACTCCTCAACCGAGAACAGAAGGAACCCACTAAATAGGGCAAACAATTAAACACAGACAAAAGGGAAAAAGGAGTAAGCAACAGCCAGTTAATAACATGTCGATCATAAGTCAATATGGCTCAATTATAACCATCAATGTAAATGGACTCAATTCACCAATTAAAAGAAACAGACTAGCATAGTGGATTAGTAAACAAAATCCAACAATATGCTATATACAAGAAACACACTTAACGCAAAAAGAAATTCATAGGCTGAAAGTCAAAGGATGGAAAATTATACTACATGGCCCAGCACCTCAGAAAAAGCAGGGGTAGCAATCCAGTTCTCAGACAGCCTCAACTTCAAACCAAGAATGATCAAACAAAGTAAAGAAGGCCACTATATA
>NW_004524626.1:3239899-3307556 GCF_000260255.1 Octodon degus
GCCTATACTCCTCAAACTTTTCAATGAAATTGAAAAGGAAACAATCTTCCCAAAATCATTCCTGGAGACAAGCATTATACTGATACCAAAACCAGGGAAAGACGCAACTAATAAAGAGAACTACAGGCCAATCTCCCTCATGAAGATGGAAAAATCCTCAATAAAAACCTAGCAAATAGAATACATCAAATCATCAAGATCATACACCATGACCAGGCAGGATTCATCCTAGGCATGCAAGGATGGTTAATATATGCAAATCTATAAATTTAATACATTATATCAATAGAGTGAATGCTAAAAACCACATGATCATCTTCATTGATGCAGAAAAGGCTTCAGACAAGGATGTCCTCTATCACCACTCCTATTCAATATAGTTCTGGAGTCACTAGCTAGAGCCATTAGAAAAGAGAGAGAAATAAAAGGGATAAGAACAGGAAAAGAGGAAGTTAAATTATTCTTATTTGCAGATGACATGATACTTTACTTGGAAGACCCAAAAAACTCCCCCAAGAAGGTACTAAAATTGATACACAAATTCAGTAGCATAGCAAGATACAAAGTCAATACCCAAAAGTCAATAGCATTTCTATACAAAGCAAACAAATACACTGAGAGGGAAATTAGAGAAACAATACCTTTTACAATGACACTGCAGAAAATGAAATATCTCAGAATTAATCTAACTAAGGAAGTCAAAGATCTTTTCAAGGAAAATTACAATAGTCTTAAAATAAAGGAGATCATAGAGGATTTCAGAAAATGGAAAGATATTCTCTGCTCCTGGATAGGAAGAACCAACATCGTGAAGATGGCCATACTCCCAAAATTGCTGTACTAATTTAATGCAATCCCTATCAAACTACCACCAACATACCTCACAGACCTAGAGAAATCATACCTAGAACTTATTTGGAACCAGAAAAGACCTAGAATAGCAAAGGGTATCCTGGGCAACAAAAACAAGGCAGGAGGCTTTACAATTCCTGATTTGAAATTATACTACAAGGCTACTGTGATAAAATCAGCCTGGTATTGGCAATGAAATAGACCTGAGGATCAATGAGATAGATTAGAAGATGCAGAGGCCTCTACGAACACACTCAGCCACCTGATCTTCAACAAAGGGGCCAAACACGCTTACTGGAAGAAAGACACCCTCTTTAACAAATGGTGCTGGAAAAACTGGATTTCTACAATTCAAAAACTAAAACTTGATCCAGGTCTATCACCATGCATTAAGCTAAAGTCAAAATGGATTAAAGATTTAAACATTAAAACAGAAACACTATATATCCTGAAAGAGAAAGTAGGAAAAACTCTTGAAAACATAGGAGGAGGCAAAGAGTTCATGGTCAAAAATCAAACTGCACAAGTAACACTTGAAAGAATTAACAACTGGGACCTCCTCATATTGAGAAGTTTGGTACGTCAAAAGAAATTACCAACAAAGTGAAAAAACAACCCACAAATTTGGGAAAGATCTTGACTAATAAGCACTCAGACAAAGGTCTGCTCTCTAGAATTTATAAAGAACTAAAAAACATTAGGGCCCCAAAATTTAAAGACCCAGTTCAGAAATGGGCATCTGAGATGAATATAAACATCTCAGAGGCTGAAATTAAAGAAGCGAATAAATATATGAAAAAATGCCTCACATCACTAGCCATCCATGAAAAGCAAATTAAAACAACACTGAGATATCATCTCACCCCAGAAAGAATGATTATCATAAAGAAATCTACCAACAACAAATGTTGGAGAGGATGTGGGGAAAAAAGAACCCTTCTACACTCCTGGTGGGAATGTAGACTGGTGCAATCATTATGTAAATCAGTGTGGAGACTCCTGAAGAAACCAGGACTGGAAATCCCATTCAAATCTGCTATCCCCCTACTGGGAATTTTCCCAGAGGAACTGAAAATGTCATATCATAGTGATATATGTGTACCTCTGTTTATAGCAGCACAATTTGTGAGACCCAAATCTTGGAAACAACCAAGATGCCCATAACTTGAGGAATGGATGAAAAAGATGTAGTATTTTTATACAATGGAGTACTACTCAGCTATAAAGAATGATAAACTCAAAGCATTTATATATAAATGGATGCCACTTGAAGATATAGTCATAAGTGAAATAAACCAGACCTACATATGTAAATATCATATAGTCTCCCCAGTATAAGAACTCAAAAGAAGAAATAAAAATAGAAAGGCATAACACAATTAAAAGGAAAGCGTGAACTTCAGGATTAGTTAACGAAGAGATGGCAAGGAGAAAAGCTAGAAAACGTGACAGAGGCAAAGTCATACATTTATATGCACGAGATGGGAAAGGCAATGGTCCTGAGAATCTTCAGCATGTTTTTGAAAAAAAGCAGTTAATTGGTAGGTCTCTCACCCTGACTATATATGCTGATACCTGTGAACGAAGAAACTGCACTGAAGAAAGCAATGTGTAATGGTAGGGTCATGTTTGGAATGCCTGTCATTCTGGTCTTCTAATTACGTGCTACTTGTCATGACATACCAATTATGGCCATACTGTCTCTCAAGTAAAGGTTTGTTTAAAATAAAAAGGGTAACAAATGAAAACATGAGACAAAAAAAGGTCACAAGACTGTCCTGCTACAAGGCTGTATACTGTTGGATTTCTAAATTTCTGTGTAAAAATATGTAAATGCTTACTCTTATTTTTTAAAATATTTTTTATCTTTTTAATCTTTTTTCTTCCTATTCTGAAGGGACTTGAAGTTTAACATATCAATATTTGATGGAAAATACCTCCTCCATGTTATGTCTAAGATATTTCACATTCAGACAGATAGTGAAGTTAAGCTCAACTGCTTATGTTATAGGGTAATAATATCATTAAGCTTCTCTTCTGGAGGGTTAAAAACCTAAGTTTGCAGACCAAAAATTAAAGAAAAAGAAGGGATACAAGGACAGTCAATATTTTGGCCCTAGCCTTTCAAGGTCAGTAAGGACTCAGGAAATAGGAGAACCTATACTGTAACATTCTGTAACCCAATTGTGTCCCAAATTTTCTGATCAAGGAGATTTTGGGGCCACAGAGGAAAGTGATCGATGATGTAGAGTGTATCTAAGGAGAGTCACCTGGAGAGAAAACATTCTCTCAAGCTTTCACAGAAAGCAAATTGGTTAAGCAATGGCCATGACTCATCCATATGGCTGACACTGACAAAGGATCTACAAACTGAGGTAAATGGTTTCAGGTTAAATCCTGACGGGATTTGACTGACTTATCAGGTACAAATGTTACATTTCTTGTTATATAGGTCTTGCTCTTTCTTGATCTTTACCATCCAATAGAAAAGTATGAAAATGAAGTATAAAAAATAAAGCCATATTAATATGATGTGCTGTAAAATGCTCAAGTCAAAAACTTCAGACATTGACAGTCTTATGGAAAACCCATTATTATTATTGGACTATGTTGGGATAGTTTGCTGAATTCATGCAGCTACAGTATTTAAATGACAATGGAATGCCCTTCTCTGGCAAAACTAACCAAAAAAGGGGGATACAAATGAATGACTATTTTGTATCTGTATACTCAAAATAGTTAAGATAGATATACAGCTCCATTCTCTTAATTCAGTGAATAGAGAGGTTTGTTCTAATAGTGTTTGAGACAGGATATCAGGTTTGCATCTCATACAATGAATAACCACTAAGACAACAATATGTAATGTATTAATTATTGAAAATGTACTAGTAATTTGTTGTGAAATTGTCTCATTGCTATTTGTTTCTCAATAAATATATTTTTTAAAAAGAAATAAAAATAAAGAAGCAATTGGATTATACTTTTATGTATTAAATTGGTAAGATGAATCAGATTAATAAGTTTTGGAATGAATAGGAAATCAACTACTCTTTGTTGCGTGTTAGTTTGGACACTTGTACAACACATTTTGAGGAGGAGTCAGGACTGCTCCATTGTGAACTCTCCCTTGCCCCTGATTATTATTATACATTTTAAATCCTATATACTCTTTCAGCTTTTCACACTAGGGAGACAATACAATGTTTTCACATGTTACTCTGATTTATTTCACCTATGAGTATAGTCTCAAATTGCATCCATTTACTTCTAAAAATCTCAAGTTTATCTTTCTTACTCTTAACATTCTGCTCCTAAATCAAATGGACCTCTATATATCCTGATAGAACGTTGTTTTAGCCTATGGTTAGGAAAGAAAGACAGGTGGAAGAGTTACTAATACTAATTAATTAATAAAATGTCTGTATGCACATTGTATTGGTTACATTCCCATTCCTGGGCAAAAATGCCAGACAGCTGGACTGTAAAGGAGGAGAGGCCCGTGTGGCACCTGGCTTTAGTGAGTTCAGTCCATGGCTGTCTGGCTATCAGGCAGAAATAGGGTGGAAGTGCCTGGTGGTAGAAAACTGCTTATCTTGGTGGCCAGAAAGGAGACAAAGTGAGAATGCAAAAGATTTACAGAGTACTGGAGCTGCAAACAGGAATCTGTGATTCATCAAAGTTGGGTTTCCAGTGGCTGTCCTCCAACTAGGCCCCACCTCCCAGCAACACACCCAGCTACTCAATATTCCCCATTCCATTGTGTGTACTTTATATTTATGAATTTAAAACCTTTTATGTAAGTTATTATTATCGTCATTATTTATTCTTATTATTGTTGTTTATTCTCCCTACAGCAATGAGTTCTTCCCATAGTTCTCTAGAAAAGAATGCAAATCAGAAATAATTATGTAGATAACTAAAGTGATGATAACCATAATGTAGGATATGGTTAGTGAATGTAGAGTAGGTGCAGATTTTAAAAAAGAGGAGCATAGAAAGTGATGAAAACCATGAACATGAAACACAGGATTCATAAAACAGATTCAAACAGATCTCCAGAGTATTAAAAAAAATACTACTGAAAATATAGATGGCAGGATACACCAATAGGAATATATTCTTTCAGATCTAGAAGACTGGCTTGTAGCTAGCAATGATAAAAAGAAAGACTTCTTAAAAGTACCAAGGCAAGCAGAAGGTCCTGAGTTTGATCCCTGGTAACACACACACACACACACACACACACACACACACACAGGAACAGGGAAATCAATACAACACCTGCTAGATGAGAGTAATAACAGGGCATGAATTAAGATTAATTGGAATCAATAAAAATTCAGAAGATAGCACAAAGCACATAAAAAAATCTTTCCCAAGAATAAAAAAGGAAAAAAAAAATATATATATATATTAGAATACCAAATAGATAACCAAGAGCGTATAATGATTAAAATTCCAGAAATTCAATAGAAAAACAGAATATTAAAACTATTAGAGAAATGCCTTAGTTACTTTTCTCTTGTTGCTGGAACAAAATACCAAACACCCCAAATTGAGGAAGGAAAGTCTTATTTATCTCACAGTTTGTAGAGGTTTTAGAGCATACTCTGCTGGCTCCAAGGTAGGATGCTACATGAAAGAGCACAGCCATACATGGCAGTGGAAGACAGCAAAGAGCAGAAGGAGGAACAGCAGCTAACGCAGTTCTCTCTCCCTTCCTTATACTGTATGCAGATTACCCACCCCAGGGTGGGTGTAGCATTCACGCCCATAATCCCAGAATTGGATCATGGATTAATCACAAACTCTACAATAATTATATTGTAATATACCAGAATTTATAGAACACAGTGAAAGCTTTCCTTGAAGGAATACTTATACTAATGAGTTCCTACGTCTAATACACAGAGTGAGCTCCAATAAATAGCTTCATCACCTCAATATTCTCAAAAAACTAGAACAAATTAAACCCAAATCATGTAAGAGGGCCAAAACTGTAAAGATTAGAACAGAAATTAATGCAGTTGAGACTATGGAACAACACAGAAAATCAGTGAATGAAAGAATTGATTCTTCGAAAGATTAAATAAAATTGCAAACCCTTAGCCAACCTTCTCCCCTAAAAGGAAAAGAAACAAAAAGACTAAAATTCATGCAACTGGGAATTAAGAAAGCAAAATCAGAAGAATCCTGCAGAAATCCAGAAAATACTTGTTTCAGACAATCTCAACTCTAATAAGATGGAAAACTTGTAAAAAATGGACAGATTCCTAGAGGTACATGAATTACAAAAGCTGAATCAAGAAGATATAAAAATTTTAAATAAGCCAGTATCTGTCAATGAAATTGAATATGCAATTATAAACTTACAAAGGAAGGAACCCAGGTCTTGATGAATTCTACAAGAAATCTACAGAAGATCTAATTCCACTATTCCTCAAACTCTACTGAAATTGAAAGGAAAGCAACACTTTCAATGTCATTCCTAAAAGCAAGCATCATTTCCATACCAAGACTAGAAAAGGATTCAACCAAAGAGAAAATTATAGGCCAGTCTCCTTAACAAACATAGGTGCAAAAATCTTCCCTAAGATATTGTCAAAGAGAATGCAACAAATCAAGAAGATTGTATACCATGACCAAGTAGCATTCATCCCAGGGATGCAGAGCTCATTCAACATATACTAGTCAATAAATTTAATACCCCATATCAACTGAACCAAGGACAAAGACCACATGGTCATCTCAATAGATTCATAAAAATGGGTGTTGGACAAAATCTAACACCCATTCATGATACAAACCATACAGAACATTTAAACAGAAGTTTGTCTCAGTTGGATAAAAGCCACCTATGACAAAACAACAGCCAACATCATACTAAATTATTAGTCTGAAAGCATTCATTCTGAAATCAGAAACAAGGCAAAGATATCCATTATTGCCACTCCAATGCATTATACTGCTGGAAAAATTAGCTAGAGCAATTACATAAGAAAGAAATAAAAGGAATAAAGATGAGAAAGGAAGCAATTAAATTATCATTGTTTACATATGACATGATACTCTGCATAGAAGACCTCAAACACTTCATCAATTGACTCCTTGATTTAACAACAAAACTCAGTAGCTTAGCAGGATACAAAGTGAACACTCAAAAATCAACAGCATTCTTTTTAAAAAATCTTTTATTTAAGTATGTATTTGGTACAGGGTCTTGCTATACAGCTTGGACTTGTAGTGGTCCTCCTGTTTCAACCTCCCCAGGACTGGGATAACAAGCATGTGCCAGCATGCTTGATTTCAGTGGCCAGCACAGTGTGCCCAGTGTGGGGCTGGCACAGCATGTGGTACTGGGGATTGAACTTGTGTCCTTTTGCTTGCTGTGCAGGCACTTAGACCACAGAGGTATCTCTCCTGCCCTCGATAGCATTCTTGTACAAAAATAAAAAATTGATGGAGAGAGAAATTTGGGAAAGAACACTCTCACAATACCATCAAGAAAAATTAAATACTTAGGAATCAACCTAATGAAGGAAGCGAAAGAACTCACAGTACTCTGAAAAAAGGAGATTGAAAAGGATATCAGAAATGGAAAGCTATCCCCTGTTCCTTGATAAGCCAAATCAATATAGTGAAAATGGCAGTACTTCCAAACTGTTATACAGATCTAATGCAATTCTGTTCACAATACCAACAGCATATCTCACAGAACTAGAGAAAATAATCTTTTTTTCTTTTTCTGTATTTAGGATAAGGTGTACAGGGTTTCACTGTGGAGATCAAATTCATAGTGATCTGCCTGTTTACAGCCTCCCAAGAGCTGGGATTACAGGCATGCATCACCTCGCACAGTCTCAATTGCCATCTCAGCACACCCCAGTGATAGGGCCGGCAGGGCAGGCCTGGGGATCGAACTCCTGGCCCCTGCGCCTGCCTAAGCAGGAGCTTTAATCCTCTGAGCCATTTGGCTGGTTCAGAGATAATAATCTTAAAAGTCATTCAGAACCAGAAGAAAAAAAAAATTCTAACCAACAAAGGCAAAACAAGGGGGCATCAGAATCCCAAATTTGAAGATGTACTACAAAGCTACTGTGATAAAGACACTATAGTACCAGCTAAAAACAAAACAAAGCAAAACAAAAACAAATAAGCACCCACAAACTATGAAACAGCAGAAGATGCAGAAAAAACTAACTCTAGCCACACTCAGCCATCCCATCTTTGACAAAGAGGCCAAAACACCTTTGGAAGAAAAATAGCCTCTTCAATAAATGGCTGTAGGAAAAACTGACTCTCCACATGCCAGAGAGATTAAGCCTAGACCTACATCTCTCACCATGCACTAAACTAAAATGAAAATGTACCAAAGATTTAAATATTCAAATAGAAACACTAAACTTCCTAAAGGTGAAATAAGTAAAATTGTTGAAGACTTAGGTGTACGCAAAGACTTTATGGACACAACCTTGATCGCACAGCAAATATTGAAAAGAATCAACAACTCATATAACATCATATTACAATGCTCTTGCAGAGCAAAACAAACCACCAACAGAAAGAAGAGACAATTTACAGAATAGAAAAGCTTTTCACCAGCTGTTCCTCAGCAAAGGACTAATATCTAGAATATATAAAGAACTCAAAAAATCCAGATCACCCAAATTTAAGGACCCACTTCAAGACATGGCATTTGAAATGAATAGACACTTCTCAGTTGAAGAAGAAGAAACATCAAATAAATATCTGAAAAAAATGTTTAATATCATTAACCATTTGAAGTATGCAAATTAAAACAACACCAGGATTCCATCTCATTCCAGAAGGAATGGCAATCAGGAAGAAATGAACCAAAGCATACACAACTCCAAATAACACCAACTCAATAAAAACACAACACAAATCCATCAATATGTTGTATACAAGAACAAAACTTAACACATAAAGAAATTCATAGGCTGAAAGTCAAAGGTTGAAAAACAATATTACATGCCCTAGCATCTCAGAAAAAAGCATTGGTAGCAATCCTGTTCTCAGTCTCAATGTCAAACCAAGAATGATCAAATGAAATAAAGAAGGCCACTCCATATTGGTTAGGGGAAAAATTCAAGAGGAAGACGTAACACTCATAAATATATATGCACCAAACACAGGAACACTCATCTATATAAGACAAATCTTAATGGGACATGAAAAATTTAATATTCATTATCACAGTCTTAACAGGAGACATTAACACCCCCTTATCCCAAAAAGATACATCAAGCAGACAAAAAATTAGCAAAGAAGTAGCAGAACTGAAACAGAGCTTGGAATAAATGGACTTGGACATATACAGAGTGTTCCACCCAACCACAGCTGAATACACATTTTTTTCAGCTGCAAATGTGTCATTTTCTAAAATAGACCGCATATTAGTCCATAGGTCGTGTCTAAGTACATGTAAGAAAACAGAAGTTATCCCATGCATATTATCTAACCACAGTGAAATGAAACTAGAAACAAACAACAAAAGAAACCAGAAAAACCCCTTAAATACATGGAAATTAAACAACACCCTACTCAGCAACCAATGGCTTAGAGATGAAATCAAACAAGAAATTAAACAATATCTACAATTCAATGAAAATTGGGACACAACTTACTGGAATTTTTGGGGTGAGGTGAAAGCAGATCTCAGAGGGAAATTTATAACTGTGAACTCACACATTAGGAAAAGACTGGGAACAAATAAATACCCTCATGTTACACCTCAAACATCTAGAAAAGGAAGAGCAAACCAAACCCAAAGCCCAAATGGGAGGAAATTATAAAGATTAGAGCAGAAAGTAATACAATGGAGACAAAGGAAATAATTCAAAGAATTAACTAATCAAAAATCTGGTTCTTTGAAAGATTAAATAAAATTGATAAGCCCCCATCTAACCTCATCAAAAAGAGGAAAGAAAAAATTCAAATACAAGCAAAAGGAATGAAAAGGGTGAAATTACCACACACCCAGTGGAAATTCAGAACATCATCAATAGCCACTTTGAGAATCTTTACTCTCACACAATAGAAGACACAGAAGAAATGGACAGATGCCTAGAAAGGTACAAATTACCAAAACTGAATCAAGAAGATATAAGAAATCTCAATAAACCAATAACATCCAGTGAAATACAAAATGTAACAAAAAACCTACCGACAAAGAAAAGTCCAGGTCCTGATTGATTCACAGCAGAATTTTACAAGAAATTTACAGAAGATATAATCGTAATATCCACAAATTCTTCAATGAAATTGAAAGGAAACATTCCTCCCAAAATCCCTCCTGGAGACAAGTATTAAACTGATACCAAAACCAGGGAAAGACACAACTAAAAAAGAACTACAGGCCAAACTCCCTTATGAACCTAGATGCAAAAATTCTCAATAAAATCCCAGCAGGTCATGCTTGGAATGACTGTCATTCTGGTCTTCCAAATGCTTGTCATGTCAAAGAAATTACTGGCATACTGTCTCTCAAGTAATTTTTTTTTTATAAAAAAAAAGGATAATAAATGAAAACAAGAGAGAAGAAAAAAGTCATAGGACTGTTGTGCTACAATGCTGTATATTGTTGGATTTCTAAATTTCTGTGCAAAATTTGTAATTGTTTATTCCTATTTTTAAAAATTATTTTAACTAAGAATTATATAAATCTTTATGCTTATTTTAAAAATATATTTTAATTTTTAAATGTTTTTTCATCATATTCTCTAGGGACTTAAAGTTCAGCATATTAATACTTGATGAAAAATACCTGTTCCATATTATGCCTAAGATGTTTGATATTCAGACAGATAGTGAGCTTAAGCTTAACAGCCTAGGTTGTATGGTAATAACAATAAGCTTCTCTTCTTCTGGAGGATTAACAATCTAAGTTTGCAGAACAAAATTAGAGAAAAAGGAGGGCCACAAGGAAAGCCAACATTTTGGCACTAGCCTTTCAAGGTCAATTAAGACTCAGGACATATGAGAACTTGTACTGTAAGGTCATGTAACTCGGTAGTGTCCCAAATTTTCTGATCAAGGAGGTTATGGGGCCAAAGAGAAAAGTGATCGATGATGTAGAGTGTGCCTAATGAGAGTTCCATGGAGAGAAAACACTCTCTCAGGCTGTCACAGAGAGCACACTGGCCAAGCAATGGCCGTGACTCATCCACATGGCTGACAGTGACAAAAGATCTACAATCTGAGGTACAGGATCTCAGGAAAAATCCTGAGGGGATTTCACTGACCTTATCAGATCCAGAAGGTACAACTCTTGTTGCATAGGTCTTGCTTTATCCTGGTCTTAAACATCCAGCAGAAAAATATAAAAATGAAGTATAATAAGTAAAGTTATGCTGTTATGTTGAACTGTAGGGGACTCAGGTCAACAATTTCTGGCATTGCCAGGGAAGCAGAAGACCCAATACTATTATAGACTACTGAACTCTTTTAGAATACTTTGCTGAGTTAACACACCTATGATATTCAAATAAGGAACTAAACAAAAAAGGGGATACAGGTGAATGTCCATTTTGTATCTGTGTATTCAAAATCATTAGGATAGATATATAGTTACATTCTCTTAATGAATAGAGGGATTTGTTGTAATAGTATTTGTAAATAGGTTATCATGTATGCATCTTGTACAGCAAATAACCACTAGGAAGAATGTATGCAATATGTTAATTATTGAAACTGTCCTACCAATTTGGTTTGAAACTGTTTTATTGCTATTTGTTTCTCAATAAAATTATGAAAAAAAAATAAAAGGAAAAAAATAAAAAGAAAAAATTATTTTAATTTTTATTTACTCTTTTCTTCACATTCTGCAGGGATTTAAAGTTTAACAGATTAATGCTTGACAGAAAATGCCTGTTCAATGTGATGCATAAGATGTTTGATATTCAGACAGATAGTGAGGTTAAGCTCAACTGCGTATGTTATAGGGTAATAATACCATTAAGATTCTCTTGTAGAGGGTTGACAACTTAAGTTTGCAGACCAAAAATTAGAGAAAAAGAAGGGCTGCAAGGAGAGCCAGTATGTTGGCCCTAGCCTTTCAAGGTCAGTGAGGACATAAAAGAACTTGTACTGTAACATCCTATAACTCACTTGTGCCCCACATTTTCTGATCAAGGAGATTATGGGGCCACAGAGGAAAGTGATTGATGATGTAGACTCTTTTTAGGGAGAGTCACCTGGAGAGAAAACATTCTCTCAGGGTTTCACAGAGAGCACATCGGTCAAGCAATGACCATGAATCATCCACATGGCTGACACTGACAAAGGATCTACAAACTGTAGTACAGGGTTTCAGGGTAAATTCTGAGGGGATTTGACTGACCTTGGCAGACACAAAAGTTACTTTTCTTGTTATATAGGTCTTGCTCTATCTTGGTCTTAACCATTCAGCAGAAAGGTATAAAAATGAGGTATAAAAAGTAAAGCCATATTTATATGCTGAGTTGTAAAAGGTTCAAGTCAACAACTTGTGACATTGCCAGTCCTATGGATAATCGGATAATCCACTACTATTATGGACTACTGAACTATATTGGATTATTTTGCTGAATTCACTCACCTACAATATTTAAATGGCAATGGAGTACACATCTCTGACAAAACTAAAAAAAAAAAAAAAAAAAGATACAAATGAAGGACCATTTTGTATTTGTATATACAGAATAGTTAGGATAGATATGCAAGTACTTTCTCTTAATTCAATGAGAAGAAAGATTTTTTTCTGATAGTATTTGGACAGGACATCATGTTTGCATCTTGTACTGTGAATAACCACTACAAAGACAACAATATGCAATGTATTAATTATTGAAACTGTCCTACTAATTGGCTTTGAAGCTGTCTAATTGTTATTTGTTTCTCAATAAAACTAATAAAATAAAGAAATAAAATCCTAGCAAGTAGAATACAGCAAATCATCAAGAAGATTATGCACCATGACCAGGGAAGATTCATCCCAGGGATGCAAGGATGGTTCAATATACACAAATCTATGAATGTAATATGCTATATCAGCAGAGCCAAACCCAAAAACCACACAATCATCTCAATTGATGCAGAAAAGACTTTTGACAAAGTCCAACACTCATTCATGTTCAAAGTCCTACTAAAAATTGGATCAGATGGTCTCTACCTCAATTTGATAAAAGCCATCTATGACAACCCAACAGCTAACATAATTCTAAATGTGGAAAAACTGAAATCTTTCACTCTCAGTACACACTCCCTGGTACAACACAGGGATGTCCGCTGTCACCACTCCTATTCAATATATTTCTGGAATCATTAGTTAGTGTCATTAGACAAGAGACAGAAATAAAAGGAATAAGAATAGGTAAAGAAGAAGTTAAACTATTATTATTTTCAGATGGCATGATACTTTACTTGGAAGACCCCAAAACTACATCAGGAAACTACTAGAATTAATACAAAAATTCTGTAGCAGATGTGCAGCCAAAATGAGCACAACAAATTCAGTAGCATAGCAGGATATAAAGTCAATACCCAAAAGTCAATAGCATTCCTCTACACAGACAACAAACTCACTGACAGGGAAGTTAGAGAAACAATACCTTTTATAATACCACTGCAGAAAATAAAATACTTAGTAATTAACCTAACTAAAGAAGTCAAAGATCTATTCAATGAAAACTACCATACTCTGAAAAAAGAGATTGCAGAGGACTTCAGAAAATGCAAAGATATTCTCTGCTCCTGGATACAAAGAACTTACATTGTGAAGATGGTCATACTCCCAAAATTGTTATACAGATTTGATGCAATCCCTATCAAAATACCATCAACATAGCTCACAGACCTAGAGAAATCATACCTAGAACTTATTTGGAACCAGAAAAGACCTAGAATAGCAAAGCCAATACTGGGCAACAAAGACAAAGCAGGAGACATTACAATTCCTGACTTGAAATTATACTACAAAGCTACAGTGATAAAATCAGAATGGTATTGGCGAAAAAAAAAAAAAAAGACATGAGGATCAATGGAATAGATGAGAAGATGCAGAAGCAACTATAAACACACTCAGCAAACTTATCTTTGACAAAAGGGCCAAACATGCTTACTGGAAGAAAGACAGCCTCTTTAACACATGGTGCTGAAAAAACTGGCTCTCTACATGTCAGATAGTAAAACTGGGCCCAGGTCTATCACCACACGCTAAAGTCAAAATGAATTAAAGATCTAAACATTAAAACAGAAACACTAAATCTCCTGGAAGAGAAAGTAGGAGGAACTCTTGAAGACACAGGGGGAGGCAAACAGTTCATGAGCAAAAACCAAACTGCATGGGTAACACGTGAAAGAATTAACAACTGGGACCTCCTCTTATAGAGAAGTTTTTGCATGTCAAAAGAAATTACCAACAGAGTTAAAAGACAACCCACAAATTTGGAAAAATTCTTAACTAATAAGCACTCAGACAAAGATCTTCTACCTAGATTTATAAAGAACTAAAAAACATTAGGGCCCCAAAATTTAAAGACCCAATCCAGAAATCGGCATCCAAGATGAATACACACTTTTCAGAGGACAAAATTAAAGAAGACAATAAATATATTTAAAAAAATGCTTCACATCACTAGCCATCTGTGAAATGCAATTTAAAACAACACTGAGATACCATCTCACCCAGGAAAGAATGGCTATCATAAAGAACTCCACCAATAACAAATGTTGGAGAGGCTGTGGGGATAAAGGAACCCTTCTCCACTGCAGGTGGAAATGTAGAATGGTACAACAATTATGCAAATCAGTGTGGAGACTCCTTAAAAAACTAGGACTGGAAATTTCATTCAAACCAGCTATCCCCCTACTGGGAATTTTCCCAGAGGAACTGAAAACGACATATCATAGTGATATATGTATACCTATGTTTATAGCAACACAATTTGTGATAGCCAAATCTTGGAAACAACCAAGATGCCTATCACCTGAGGAATGGATGAAAAAGATGTGGTGTTTTTATACAATGGAATATTACTCAGCTATAAAGAATGATAAACTTGAAGCCTTCATGTATAAATGGATGCCACTTGAAGATATACTCATAGGTGAAATAAACCAGACACACATGTGTAAATATCATATAGTCTCACTAGTGTAAGAACTCAACAGAAGAAATAAAAATTGTAACACCACTAAATGTAAAGCAAGAACTTAAGGATTAAACAATGAAGAGAGGGCAAGTAGAAAAGCTAGGAAACATGGCAGGGGCAAACCATACATTTATATACACAAGATGGGAATGGCAATAGTCCCGAGAATCTCCATCAGGTTTTTGAAACTAGCAGTTAATTAGTAGCATTCTCACCTTGACTAACTATATATGCTGATATCTGTGAAGCAACTGCACTGAGCATAGCAATGTGTAATACTAGGGCCATGCTTGGAATGCCTGTCATTCTGGTCTTCTAAAAGTGTACTGCCTCTAATGTCATACCAATTACTACTATACTCTCTCTCAAGTAAATGTTTGTTTTTAAAAAAAGAAAAAAGTTAATAAATGAAAACAAGACACAAGAAAAATGTCATAGGACTGTCCTGCTACAATGCTGTATATGGTTAATTTTTAAATTTATGTAAAAATTTATAAGTGTTTATTTCTATATTTTTTATTATGTTTTTTCATGTTCTGTAAGGATTTAAAGTTTAGCATATTGGGGCCAGGAAGATGGCTCAGTAGAATAAGTGCTTCCCTAGAAAACACAAGGGCCTGAATTCAATCCCTGGTTCTGCCAAAAAATAAATAAATAAAGTTCAGTATATCAACGATTAATGGAAAATACCTGTTCCATGTTATGGCTAAGGCATTTAGATATATTCAGGCATATACTGATATTAAGCTCAACTGCCTATGTTTTAGGGTAATAATATCATGAAGCTTCTCTTCTGAAGAGTTAACAACTTAAGTCTGCAGACCAAAAAATTAGAGAAAAAGAAGGGCTACAATGATCGCCAACATTTTGGCCCTAGCCCTTCAAGGTCAGTGAGGACTCAGAACATAAGAGAACCTATACCATAACATCCTGTAACTCAATGGTGTACCAAATTTCCTGATCAAGGAGATTATGGGGCCACAGAGGAAAGTGATTGATGATGTAGAGTGTGCCTAAAGAGAGTCACATGGAGAAAAAACATTCTCTCAGGGTTTCTCAGAGAGTACATTGGCCAAGCAATGGCCGTGACTCATCCTCATGGCTGACACTGACAAAGGATCTACAAACTGTAGCACAGGGTTTCAGGGTAAATCCTGAGGGTATTTGACTGACCTTGGCAGATACAAAAGTTACTTTTCTTGTTATATAGGTCTTGCTTTATCTTGGTCTTAACCATCCAGCAGAAAAGTATAAAAATGAGGTATAAAAAGTAAAGCCATATTTATATGCTGAGCTGTAAAAGACTCCAAGTCAACAACTTCTGACATTACCAGTCCTATGGATAACCCACTACTATTATGGACTACTGGACTATATGGATTATTTTGCTGAATTCACTCACCTACAATATTTGAATGGCAATGGAATACACATATCTGACAAAACTAAACAAAAAAGGGGGATAGTGAAAAAAATATATATATATATCTGTATATACAAAATAGTTAGGATAGACATGCAGCTACTTTCTCTTAGTTCAATGAGCAGAAACATTTGTACTAATAGTGCTTAGGCAGGATATATGTCTGCATCTTATACTATGGATAATTACTATGAAGACAACAATATGCAATGTGTTAATTATTGCAACTGTCCTAATTGGTTTTGAAACTGTCTTACTGCTATTTGTTTGTTAATAAAATTATTATAAAAATATCAAAACAAAAAAAAGAAAGATTGAAGAGAAGGTAAGGGAATAGGGAAAAAATAAGATACACTATATACAGGTACAAATTCCCTTTAATGAATGTAATCATTGCATATGTGAAAATCATACCAACAAAATTAATTTTAGAAAATCATATGTATTATGAAAGGGACTGAGATAGAGGGAGGCGGGAGATAGGGCAGGGTAGGTTAAAAGAATAAGATGTATTAAGTACATGTACACAATGAATGTAGTTATTATGTCCTGACAAAGTGTAGTAATAGAAATTTTTAAAAAGAAACCTAACAAAATCATGAGTGTGGACAGGTAAAAGTCTAGGTGCAACAAAACAACGAGAATGATATTTCAGTGTTCTTCCCAGGTGATGTGTCTAATCACCATTGCACCAGATTATTTAAATTATGAATAATGCCAAGGATTTGATAGCAAAGTGGTCCTTGGCCAAACAGCTGAGCTCATAAAATCTCCACTTCACACCCACCTCTGCCCCCTACACACTACGGAAGTCTGAAGGGTGCTGGGCTGAAGGACAGCTATTCAGGTTGTCTGCTTTAGAGGACAGACAGCTCTGTTCCACCATGAGTCTCGTATTTTCCTTTTTTTTTTTTTTTTTCTTCTAGTGTATTTGGTACAGGATCTTTCTATGCAGCTCGGACTCATAGTGATCCTCCTGTTTTCAGCCTCCCCAGCACGGGGATTACAGGTGTGTGCCACCACGCCCACTCTCAATGGCTGGCTCAGCGAGCCTGGGGCTGGGGCCGGCGTGGCATGTGGTGCCAGGGATCAAACCCCAGTCCCCGCATTAGCCTAACCAAGCACTCAGTCTGCTGAGCTATCTCACCAGTCCCATGTTTTTCCTTTTAATGACTGTCTTCCTGAGAAAAATCATGCTCGTATGGCCATGTCATGCACTTAGTAAGTTTTTGAAGTTGAGCTCTTATTAGATTTTCAGTGCGCTACTCGTGGCTGTAACACTGATGTCATTGTAATTAAAATCTTATTGAATAAATGTCTCATGACTCCACTGTCACATAACCACCTTGCTAATTTATTTTAGTGTTAATTGATATAAATATAAATCTGATATAGCTTCCCACATGTCTGATGCATCTGGTATACCATCGTTTTTGTTCTCACTAGGGTTCTGCATTTTTCTATAGTAACTCTCTACATTCCAAGTAAAATTGGTATTAAAAATAAAGTTCATGGGCCAGCCAAATAGCTCAGTGGATTAAAGTGCCTGCAAGCAGGAACAGGAGCTGGGGGTTCAATCGCCAGACCTGCCGTGCCCGCCCCTGCCCCTGGGGTGCGCTGAGAGGGCAACTGAGATTGGGCGTGGTGGCACGTTCCTGTAATCCCAGCTCTTGGGAGGCTGTAAATAGGTGGATCACTACGAGTCTCATCTAGCAGTAAGATCCTGAACACCCTGTAGATCCTCCCCTTAAAAAAAATTAAAAAAATAATAAAATAAAATAAAAGAACTGGGGAGATGGCTCAGTAGAATAAGCGCTTCCCTAGCAAGCACAAGGGCCTGAGTTCAATCCTTGTTCTGCCAAAATAAATAAATAAATAAATAAATAAATAAATAAATAAATAAAGCAAGCTCATTATGTCACTGGGATAACTCTCAGTTGGTGAGTACTTTATATGTGAAAGTTTTACAATGGGAACAGTTGGCTCTATGGAGTGTTCTAGATAGATCATGGCTACTGGACTGCGTGCTTAATCCATTCTCTGTACCATTGCTTTGCCCCTCCCAAGCCCCATCCTCTCCCTCATTCTGCTTTCCCACTCCTCTTAGTTGTATTAATAAACCTTGAGCATTCCAAGGAAAATTAATATTAAAAGCTGTAGAGTATGGCACCAGAGTACATACTGGCCTGGAGTTCTCCCTACTGGCTTACTTCAATGTTACAGTTCGGCAGGTGTAATGAACTAGATGGTTTCTGAGGCAGTCAAGGTACGTCACTGATACTTTGTGTTTGAGATCAGATCGCTATACACTACCCCCCTTGAAGACATCTCCATGGCCCCCTACCCTCTCTGTCCATCCCACCGTTCGCACTCTCCCAATCACCACTTGCCCTTCGTTTCCCAGGCTATCCCATCCTCTTTAGTCCCATCAAGAGCTCTCCAGGTTACCAAGCAAAGTTGATTCTTAAAAAGCACATTTTATTATGTCACTGATACACTATGAACAGGTAATTTTATTTTATATGTTGGTATTTTACAGCTAGAATGTATTGATTGATTGCTGGGGCTATTCTGGGTATATAAGTGATACTGGCTTTTGTGAGTGAAGTGCTGCTCACAAACCTTCCCGCACCCCCAAATCAGTCCCATTCCCACACCCTCTTCCCATCCACCACCTCCCCATTCTTCTTCTATTTCCAGACTCCTCCTCCCTCTCCTTCCTTCTACATGCTGATTAATAATTTGCAAGTGTTCCAAGTAGTACTGTTGTACAAATAGAAGTTATATTCCTGGAGTTGCCGTTAAATGGCAGCTTTATTTTACATGTTATCCTTTTGCAGCTGGACCACACTAGTTAATTTCCTGGAGCTACTTCAGTGTACCATGGCCACTGGGCCAGGTGATGCATGTGCTCTCCATGATCCACCCTCATCCCAACTCATACATCGCTCCTCCCTCCACCTCCCTTTTCCCTGTCACCTCCTGTAGTCCTTTTTCCCATGCTCCCCGTTAATCCATCCTCACCCTTCTAATTGCTACATCTCAACTACTCTAAATGATCATAAAGTGTATTATGTCACTGAAATCAGTACTAATTGATAGCTTTATTATAGATATTCATGTTCTGCAGATGGAATGATGTAGATGGCTTCCTGGGTTATTTCAAGCAGTTGATACGAGGTTGCATGATTTAAGTCAATTCCACCCCAAATTCTCTCAATCTCACGTCTCCCCTGCCCATCCTCTCCTCTCCCTATGCCTTCATTCTTCCTACTCTCTTCCATTTCTCCCCCTAGTCCTTATCACAAAAATTAATTAATCTCAACTATTCCAAGTATTGGTGATATAAACTTAAGTTGGCTATGATATGCTTGCAATTGCTGTTAACCAGTGGCTCTACTTCACAGGTAAATGTTCTAGATCTGGAGTATATTAGTTGAATTCCTGGAATCAGTCCATCACTGATGCTGGACTACGTGCTTAATGTGGTCTTTATACACTGCCCCCCCTTCACAGTCACCCCCATGCCCACCTCCTCCCATCCCCCTTCACTCTGACTCCACCATTTCTTCCTACTCTCATATCTTCCCCCCCGATAAATTGCAATCATTTTAACTAATATTGATATTAATAAAGTCTGTTACGTGGTGTCACTGACATGTCAATATGAAGTGATGGCTTTATTACCGCATAGGCTAATGCTCTACAGCTGGACTGTACTGGCTGATTTCCTGTGACCTCCTGTGTATGTAACTGATATAGGGTCCTATGACTGACAGATTCCTTATATACCACTCCCACCCCAAACTCACTGTACTGTTCACTTTCTACCCTCTCTCTATTCCCCTTTCCTCTACCCACTCTCCCTATACCTAATAATGAAGCTCAAGCATTCCAAGCAAAATTGATACTAAATTTTATTGCATCACCAGAGTTACTATTAATAGGCACTTTTATTAGCATGTTTACTAATGTTCTGCAGCTGGAATAAATTAGCAATTTCTGTGTACATCCTTGATACTGGGCTGTGATTGATGTGTTCTTTACAGAGCACCCACACCTACCCTCTCCACCCTTTCTTCCTAAGCTCTTCCCTGTCCCTCCTTTTGCTCTGACCAGCCCTCTTCTCACTCCTATTCATACATATCATCTATTCCATATGTATATACATATATTCCATATAAGTTATGTCTGTGGAGTCAATTAATTGGTGTATTATTGTATATATTAATGCCTTGCACCCAGACTGTATCGGTTCATTTCCTGGAATATCCTGGGTATACCATTGCTAATGTCGTGTGACTGCATACAACTTCCAACCCCACCCTCTCAGTCTCCCTCCACTCCAAATAGATCTCAAGGGTTTTCATATTGATACTAGAAGTTTGTCAGGCCAGTGGTGCCACTATTACCTGGTTTTATTATCTATACATTTAAAATTTTGCAGCTAAAGTGAATTAGTTGATTTCCAGGGGTACTCGGGGAATGTAGTGGATAGTGGGTTGTGTAATGGATGTGATCTTTGTTTGCCTCCCCTGTCCTAGTCATCCAGTTCTGACCACTGTCATCCTCCTCCTATCCCCCACCTTCATAAGCCCCACCATTCTGATTTCTTCAATGGCCCCCTGATCTCCCCATGGCTCCTCCTTCCCCACTTCAATTGATAGGCTTACGTTAGTCTAAGTAATATTAATATTAGAAATCAACTTATTGTGTCACCTGTCACTATTAATTGGTGATATATGTTAATGTTTTGCAGGTAATTAGCTGACCCAATGTCCTAGTGAAGAGATCTCACTCCCACCCTGCCCACCTCCTCTTCCTACCTCACCCTTCTCCCATCCCTGCCTCCCTGCCCCCTATTAATAAATCTTAAGTATTCCAAGTCATACCAAGATGAAAAGTAAACTTTAAGTAACTGTTCATTGTGACTTTGTGTTAGTTTTGCGGGTCAGATAAATTGATTTCCTGGGGCATTGGGGGTATTTCATTGAATTGGTGTGTGACTAATGTGCTCCTTCTACACCACCCCATTCCTAACTCACCCCTGCCCCCCTTTCCCGGCTTCCCCTCTTCCTCCCTCCTACCTTCCCCCACCCTGCCCAATGGCCCACCTTCCACAGGGCTACCAATACTGTGTCTCAAAAATTCACAGTAATACTGACATTAAGTTTTTTATATTACTGGAGTCACTAAAGCGTGAGTGCTTTATTGTGTCAATGTCTTGCAGCTGGAATAAGTTGGCCGACTTCATGGGGGTCTTCTGGGTATAACACTGATCCTGGGTTCTGACTGGGTCCTCATTCCACCCTGCCATCCTCTCCTCCCATCTTTAGCCCCACTCAGTCTCCCTCTTTCCCTATCGTGCCTCTCCCACTATTAATAAATCTTAAGTATTATGTCAAGTTATATTAAACATGTCATGTCATTATTGATTTTTCAAATGTTAATATTCTGCGTTGATAGTGATTTTTTTTTTTTTTTTTTTTTTTTTGTAATTGGAATTGAACTCAGGATCTTGTGCTTGCCAGGCAGGCTGTGCCACCAAGCTATATCCCCAGTCCAGAAGTCTTCTTGCACATTACCCCCTCCCAAACTTGCCCCACCCTGTCTCCCCTTTCTAACATGCTCTCCCCACTTCCCTCTTCATACCTCCCTCCCACACCCCCACTTCCCCACTGTCCCACCTTCTATGCTCCATCTGTTGTCTTTGAAGTCATTATTAATCAGCTGCTGTAACACTATGTTCATGTGCTGCAGCTGACATAGGCAGATTGATACCTTCAGGTGTTCTCATGTGACTGATGTGTTCTTGTGCACCCCCCAACTTTCCTCATCTCCTCCCATTTCCCCCACCCCTTATTCCTACCCCATGATCATCCTGCCTTCCCACCCCCCAACTCCACCCTCCCTCAACCCCCACCTCATGCCCTCGATGCTGGTGGACGCTAAAATGATCAGGACCAATTTGCACTAACCACTAAAGCTTTATTGAACTATTATAACATTGATACAGTATTAGTAAATGAAGAGCTATATAGAATAAAGAGAATACAACGATACAGTTTGAAGAAGGGGTTGGGATGGGGATATGAAGGGCACGGTTAGGGAAGGGGGGTGGGAAGCTTGCTGACAGGGGCATCAACACTGCCCTAACTTCCAGGAATATTTACTATCCGCTGTAATCAAACTTATTCTAGCAACAATCTCTCAAAGGGTACTACCTGTCCTGAAACTTTCAAAGTTTGGCTCACCATTTGATCCCTGGAATTAATACCTAGGGCCTTTACTCAATTATTCATCTAATTACCTCTGAACTTTCTACAGGGTTTTATCTAGATCCAATCTTCTCTCACTAGGTTGAAATCCCTTCAGTTCTTTCTGAATTTGAAATCTTAAGGGTAACAATTCAAGGGTAAAGGATTACAAGGAAGTACATAAGTCTACTTAAAGAGCTATCTAATACATAATATTATCCTACCTATATAACCCCACCCATGATTATATAATAGTCCCTCCCACCCTAAAACACTTATGCTTGACTATATATCCCCAACTACTTAAAGTGATAACATAAAAGGAATTAAAAACGATGCAATGTTCCACAGACCAAATACAACAGTGTTCCGCAATCTGAAACAACAAAGAACTTTCAATCCCATCAAAAGTAACGTGGTTCCCACTGGGCTCTTCTTTCCTCAGGTGGTCTTCCACGGTCAGTCGTGCAGATCTTTCCAGAAGGCTGTTCTCTGTTGCCAGTCTTGGAGCTAATCTGATGTACAGTATCTGTGGTGGATGACAGCTGGGCCAACTTAGGAGTCCAAGGGGCACCTGTGAACTTGAACAGAACCCTAGACTGCACCATATAGATGTGCCCCTCCTACACTATGCAAACTCGCTGTATTTCTCCACCAGATTTAATCAAACTGATAACCAAGACAGATACCTCCTGGCTCAAACTAAATGGGCCCTTCAAAAACGTGTGTAAACTTCCTGTTCCAACATCCTCAGCTACTTCTCTTAAGGCTCAACTAGCAACTAAGATCTTTTTCTTACTTGATTTAATTCTTATCTATCTCCTTTCCATTTGGTTTTGCTCCCTTTCTAACATCCTTTTCCTTTTTTATGAGAAAAAGGCATTTTTGTTGAAAATGCCGAAAGAAATTCTTAAGAGCCAAATAACAAATTGGATGAACAAAAACAAATCAGTTGAAAGGAAACTTATCTAAATATAAATCTGAAAAAAAAAATCAACTGAAAGGAAACTTATCCAAATATCAATACTATAGAACTAAGATTACTTATCCTTAATATCTAACATCTAACATCTAACATCTAACATCTAACATCTATGGATAGTATAGGTAGTAAGAAAGCACAGCACACACTGCCGAAAGTCAACTGCAAGCTTCAGGAAACAGTCCGAAGTGTGCCAGGGCTGTGAGTGGAGCACCCACAGCTTGCTCTCCCTGACTGTCCAGTTGTTGGCCAAGTCCTCCAGACCTCTGCTTGCAGTGGTGGCAAATGTCTGTGTGCATGTCGCAGGGCTACAGGAACCTGCCCGTCCGGGGGCACTCTGCAGCTCGAAGATCAACTAATGATTACAATTTGACACAAAACCACTTATATTCAAATAGATGGAGGATGGAGTGAGATTTGAGGTAAACTGAACTGACGCTTCACGACAGTCGAGAAGCACAAATGCACCATTTCAAAGTAATTACTCTAAAATACGTGAGTGACTGACAAGATTTCTGATTCCACAGAAGAAGGCAAAAGTTGTTTAGAACCGAATAGCCAATTAGGTTTCTTCTCCGAATGTAATTTTTAAAAGGCCAATTGATATTTTTAATACTAAAACTGAAGATTGAGGATCAATGAGATAAACTATTTCACAAACATTCCAGTTCTGACAAGTCTCTCACTCACAGTGTCATAAGAAATTCACAGTAAGGAAGTGATCTAACTCCATCTTTCCTTAGTTTAAGTAAGAATTGGCTAGTACTTTGAAATCCAGTGGAAATTTCCGAAAGCATAGTCAGCACTTTAAAACACTGGTAAAAGATGCCACTACAGCTAAAACTTTAAAATACTTAAGCATGCAAGAATAAGGGGAATGCTAATGAGGGTGAGAAAGGTGCTGTTGATGGAATAGGAAACTTCACCGTAAAGACTCCTCTTCATGACAGGTACTTAAAAATGTAAATCATGTGGTTCTCTACTGCCCAGACTGATCTGGCAAGTGGAGGTTGCTTGTGCTGAAGTTCGTGCTTCCTCAAGCCTGCCTCCTTCCTCTCTGTGCGTGGCAGCAACATGGAGTCTCAGCAACCAGGCAGGAAGGTGACACCGATCCTGCAGCAGGGTTAATGGCAGCAGTAAAGAATGAAACAGAGAGGTTAGACAAATGGATCAAAGTAGCAGCAAGGGTCCAGGCTGAAAGAAGTCAGGCAGTCCCAGTGTAGCACAAGGCATCCAAGAGACACCAGAGGTGTCACTGGACTGAACCATGTGATTTGGTTTCTGAGGCCTTTTGTCCACCAGCAGCTCTATGTCAGCCTCTGATCATTCAGAAGTGTGGATTCTCAAGACAGTGCACCCAAGGCTCTCATTCTTTCCACATACAGGTTTAGGAGCTAAATGATTTCCCCTCTCTGTGAATCCTAATGCTTCATCTGATGAGGAGATGGAATGCTCAGATGCATGTGGCAGAGTAGCTATTGAGAGGTGCCTCGAACCTTCAGCCAACTGACAGCATTCTTGAACATTCTGAAGTACCAGAACCTTTGAAGAGTTGGGTAGAGGATGTAGAAGTCCTTTTGATTTGCTCCTCTTAGCCCTCAATGTGATTGAGAGGTGGTCACAATACCTGACAGAGCTCTAACATGCCCAGCAGCCTCTGGTCACCAGGTCAACGCTGTATGAGAGCCTATACTGGCGTGGAGATGGTAAGATGCTGCGTCAAGGCCAGAGTTCTTGGGTACATGTGATTTGCACCAGAATGTGAAGGCACGCTCTTTAACCTGCAACTCTGGCTGAGAGAGCACTTCCTTCTCAGGCCTGTGGTGCTCCATTATGTGGGGCTTTTGCCTGCTCCTGGGAGAGCCAGTCCAGCTGCTGCTCCTTGAAAACTAAGGAACCATGAACAAGGAGTGTGAAGATGGTGAAGTTCCTGGGGGTGCAGCAGGAGGATCACGGAAGCCTTTCCATACTGCACCAGTTTACTGTGGCTTCCTTTATAAGGCATCGGTCTCCAATAATGTAGAGGACCGAAACTGCAAGAAAAGTCAGATCTTCCTTCTTGTCTCCCCCTCCATAAAGAAATCAGCGCTTCCTGTGTGCAATGGCTTTTCTGTAAAGAAATTTGGCAGCCTGTAATTCAGATGATAAGAGTGTTCCCTAGTTAAATCCCAGGCAACAGTAAACGCATTAATTGGCAGTCAAGGTTGAATACTGGGAGATAATTTGTTGGCATTCTGTTACTCCCAGTATTGAGGGACTTTTCTATTTTACGTGTGCCAGTTCAGGGTAGCCTTGACTTTCAATAGCGTTTCAGAGGACATGCCTCAGGTGGCCTGAAGATACAGTAGCTCAATGTAACACAGTCACTGATTGAAAAGCTGCACAGGAATAAACTTGGAGAGTGGAGACCCTGAAGGACATGACAGGTACTTACATGGCACTGAAGGAGGAAGGTGGAGGAGGCGGTGGGGGTGGGGGTGGTGGCTGCGGAGGAGGATACTGGGGTACTGGAGGCTGGCGGTACCAGTGTGGATTCCAAGTGATCATGACAGGCACGAAGAGAGCTCTTCCTTGAGCATCTCGTCCCACTGGGTACCACGCAAACCCTACTGGGTAGGTGGGATAGGTGGCATACGCAGGGTAGGATGGGTATCCAGGAACCTCAGGAACAAATTCTGCATAGGTTGCCAGGTGTGCTTGGTCATCTAAATTTGGAATAGACAGGCGAGGATACTCATTCTGGATGGTGAAATTGTTTGGAGCTCGGCAGTCGTAAGACACCTGCAGCTTCCACCCCCTCTTCACCTGGAGGACCTGTGCTCCATTTGGTGCGACGGTGGGGGTGATCAGCCCATCCTTCACGTTCCGGGCCACGAAGTCGCGAAGAGCTGCCATTTCAGGTTCGGACAGTGAATACACATGTCCGCTGGGAATGCTGTGTGCTCCAGGGATCATCTCGATTTGAGGGTCAGCCAGACGATGATCCGGATAGACGTGGTGGTCTACTGGAGTGTACACATTCTGGACGTAGTAATATCTCACTGGTTGGTAAACTCTGTATCCGTCTACAGCGTAATAGAGAGACGGGTGGGGCACTGGTGCCAGAGCCGGAGGAACAGGAGAATACATCCGGCAGTGGAATCTGCAGTAGTCGGAGTCGAAGAAGATGGAGCGGGTGCTCCAGGTGATGTTGGGGTCGTGGGTGCTCAGCCAGCGAACCCCCAGGACGATGGGAAAGAAGGGGGACTGGGTGACATCGAAGGACAGCACCTCGCGGTGGTCTCCCAGGTCGACGATCAGCTCGTGGGTTTCATGCACAATCGGGCCCGATGCTATGGGGCGCCCATCGATCGCTTCCACCAGGATTGGCCAATCCTTGATTCTCAGAGGAATTCTGTTTTGTAAAACATACTCATGATCGATGAAGTTGCCAGAAGCACCTGAATCGATCATGGCTCGGACAAACAGGGTGTGTCTGCCCGGGAGATGGATCTGGAGCATTACTTGCAAGTGAGATGCAAGATCATCTTGGGACCCAATGATTTCTGGCCCGGTCGCTGATGGTCCCTCTACAGCGGGGCCGGGGAGTTTCCCGCCGGTGAAGACTTGGAGGCCTTGGCAGGACAGTTGTCAGCATAGTGCCCTCCATTCCCGCAGTAGAGGCAGAGGTTCAGCTTGCGGCGTCTCTCCTTCTCTTCTTGGGTGAGGCGCATGCGGGCGCCCCCCACAGGCTCAGTGGGGTCGACCTGGTGGTGGTGGTGAGCAAGCACCAGTGCCCGAGGCGGGGAGCGTGGCTTTGGTGCAGCAGCCACAGCGGTGGCAGTGGCGGTGGCAGTGGCAGTGATGGTGGCAGTGGCAGTGATGGTGGCCGTGGCTGTGGCCGTGGCACCAGCGGCAGAGGCGGCTGCAGAGGCAGCTGCGGAGGCGGCGGCGGCAGCAGCCCTGGCCAGCCTCCTCTCAATATGAATGCACTGACCGATCAGGGCGGACAGAGACTTGGGCACCTCGAGGTGGGACAGCTCCTCCTGGATGTGGTCACTGAGGCCCTCATGGTACTGGTCAATCAGCGCCGGCTCATTCCAATCCAGGTCCTGGGCAATCATCTGGAATGCATTGGAATAGTCGATGACAGAGCCCATGCCCTGGCGCAGACGTCTGATCTTGCGTTTGGCGGCCTCCCGTCTCTGGGGGTCTTCAAAGACATGCTTCAATTCCATCATGAAGGCTGGGTAGTTGTGCATCAGGTAATTGGATCGCTCCAGCTTGGCGGAGGCCCAGCGGGCAGCACGGCCGGTCATCATGCTTGTCACGAAGCAGACACGGACACGGTCAAGTGAGAAATCTCTGGTGCTCCTCTCCATGAAGATCTGGCACTGGGACATGAAAGGAGCCAGCATGTCTGGGTTGCCATCAAACCTCTCGGGAAGGTCTTCTGGGCAGTCTTCCACGGTTGAGGTGGATGGGACAACGGCTGCTGCAGCGCCCTGCAGCTCAAGGTCATCTTCTACATCATTCTCAGGGGTCGGCTCAACCTGCTCACGGAGAGTGCTGTTCTCCTCTGTGAGCTTCTGTACCTGGTTCTGCAGGTTGCTGTTCTCCTCAGACTGCCGGATAACCTTCTCTCTCAAGTTGTTGATCTCTTCAGAAAGCTCATCTCGTCTGCGTTCGGTAAGGTTGGGCACACAGGGGCTCTTGTGGCCGCTGGGTTTGGAGTTGTTGTTGTTGTTGTTGGGGGGAGGGGGAGGCGGAGGTGGGGGGCAGTCGCCAAGACCCATGGTAACTGCCGGGGTGGGAGGTACCCTCCCAGGTGATGGTGTGGCTTCACTCCTCTGGGGCTGGAGGCCTGGATCCGGGCCCTCTCTTCCACCCCTCCTCCTCTTTGTTTTGAAAACCCGCTTGTTTCTGTAAAGGAACATAAGAGTACATGTTTAACATATGCATTCAAAGCAGCACAATGCAAAGAACATGTGGCATTTAAAATAACCTCCTGCTCTACCGGCTCATATTAACAAAGAACACATTAATGACTAGTAAACAATAATTAGCCAACACCCTCAAAACAAAAGAAGAAGTTATCAATCAGGAGAGCCGACAACAAAGCACATCAGTCTGGGTTGTCCAAGTGATCTAGTCTTCTTCAAAAGTCACCTGTCAATCATAATTCAACAACATATGAACTTTGTCATCAGCATGTTCACCTCTGCAAAGTATAAAATAATGCTGAGACATGGCAAACAAGGTCTGTATCACAAGCACACAGCAAGAAACTTCCAGCACAAGATGGAGACCAAATTAGGCAAAGCAACATCAAAATGGTAACCTTCACTATTAGAGAAGCTAAGCAAAAAAATTGGTAATATTCCAACCAATAACATACCACAAAAAGAGGGGGCTATTGCAAGCACAATGCCTCTGTTCATCAGTCCTGAACTGCACCCTGGCCACCTGTCACAACTCACACCTACCACAACAGAATGGTGACTACTGACCTACTCCAACACCACCACTGCCACAAAAATCGCAAGACTAGCTCTAATTACTTTTTTGTAATTGCTGAAATTATTAATTACTATTCTGGCCATATTTTAACTTTCCTAAGATAATTTTCTATGGGGCAGAAATGGCACTGGACAGCCACATGTGTGTCAGTCTGACCCTCATTAGGCAGGCCCTGCCACAAGAGCTGTCCTATACAACAGGACTTTCCCCCACAACACGCCTAATAATAGTTTACCTCACCTTTATTCTGACTTCATTAAACAATACAAATAAAATTGCAAGTAGCTATCCAATACCTGTTAGCTGATATTAATAAAGTCATCAATCAGAAAACAGAAAGACAACTATTGGTGTAAAGGGGAGGGGGGCGTAACTAGAGCAACCAGGGCATCCATCTCCTATCTAAAAAAATTAATTTTAAAATAATTTTTTTAAAAAAATAGTAGGTCAGCACTTTGCAATCTCTTGTTTTTAATCAAGATCTGTCAGCAGAGCCCCACCTAAAGGTTTAAAGTAATAGGTAGGGGAGGGCTGCACCCACCCACAGGGGAGGGCAGGGGAAGGCTGTACCCACTGACACGTGTGGAGGTGGGGCAGGTAGGGGAAAGCCAGTGATCCAGTAATGAGAGATGACAACAAATCATAATGTAAACACTGACTTTATAATTAAAATATTTATATTAATATAAGTAATCATAAGAAAACATCTGCATGTGTTTATAGGATTAAGTGCATTTAGAATGATGTCATCATTTAAAAGTTTTCAGTGATCTCAAATCCTAAATCTGGAAAATTTAAATACATAAACAATTAAAAACATTATTATATTAAAGTTAAAGTTTCAATGGATATTAAAAAACCAAGTGTCAATCAAACATGATGACTGCCCTTGTCTCACCCCGCCTGCCCCTCAGCCCCGCCCTGGCCTAGCTCAGCACCCAAGTTGATGTGGGCCCAATCAAGCCAGGTCCCTAAAGGACAGGTATTATGTGTGCCATTTTAATAATTTTAACCCTGCTACATAATTGTTTTAGTAATTTCTGATATGAAAACAATAAATAACATTCAAGATAAAATATCTAACCCTAAAACAAATCAGAAGACAAAAAACACATCACACTCTGTGACATTCAGTATCATCTCCAGCTCTTTAAAGATGCTACCTTTAAAGATCATTAGTTCAAGGCCTTACATGGCCTTCCAGGTCACCAGTTCAAGACCTCTGGCAATACAGAGTTACAACATAATGTAAATTTTATGTATTAAGTGAAGCATTTTAATGCCCCATTAAAGAATAAGCATAATTCAGGTAACCAATGTGTCACTTCTGTCATTCAGACATTAACAATTTTCAGAACAGTGACAGGAGTTCTTCATCTGATTCCCAGCCTAGCTTGGTGCAGTGTGACCTGGGGGAGGAAGGTGAACCCTTTCCACGTCAATCACAGCCCCTGGGTGGACTTTATCAACATCTGTAGAAAATGACTGGGCAGAAATCACATTAAGACATTAGCAAGCAATCAATATGTTGTCAGGGAAACAAAAGATCAATAAGATTACCTTTATTATACAGGGAGGTAATTCAAAAGTGACAAGAGGCTGAAGTTAAGACATGGAGGGGGTGAAGTGTGTAACTTGGGGGTGTATGCCCCTCCCACCCCACTCCCAAAACATTTAGGTGGGGTTTTTTCGTTGTTTGTTTTTTCCAGACAGGGCTGCTTAAATGAATTCAAGGCCATATATGGCCTTCCAAGTCACGAGTTTAAGACCTGTGACCTTCACCAATATCATATCTCAGATCTTCCAGGTATTAGGGTGGGGTCAACCCTGAGTGTAAATACGAAATAGCTGCAGGAGCAGCGGGGGTTAATGTGATCTGAAGAGCATGGGGACTTAATTTCATTTATAAAACTCTGGTTCCTTAAATTCTCCCTTATATGGGCTGCATCAGGAAGGCGGGGTCAAGAGGTCCCAGTCTTGAAAACGCAAAGGGTCACACTGCATAAAGCCAAACTAGCTGGGACAGATGTCACCTTTATATATGGCAATCATTTCCGTTTCAGTCTACTTAGTAATTAAGTAAATCGATTAATACTTCCTAAACACACCAAAGAGCAACAGTTTCCAACAACAACAATAACAACAACAAAAACCCCATCATATATAAACATCTCATTAAGCAACAATTAGTTGTTCGAAATTTTCAAATGTCCAAAGTTTTGGGTATTATGAAAATGCAAATTCTATTGAAAAGCAGTTTACCAATATTTTGAGCCTCTTTAATATGCAAATACAAAATTCCCAAAGAGGAAGCAGACTTAATTAAAGCTGTAATTATAAGTACATTATTTCCCATAAATTATATATTTTGGAGGGGACAATTAACAGAGCCAAAACCCCCAATTCTCCCCATTACAAAATTCTGGCTCATGCTTTTTAGTATTTGGAACCAGGTATTTCTTAATTATACAGATATTTAATTACGCCATCTAAAATAATCTGTATTTTGTAATGTAACCACATTGTTACATCACACAAATTTTAAATGCCAATGTGTACCACTAATAACAAGTGCCCAAGATTTGAATAATTAGCTTTTTATGAAAAAAGCTAATTACTTGGAACAACAAATAATTAGCTTTTTATGAAAAAAGCTAATTATTTGGAATAACAAATAATTAGCTTCTTATGAAAAAAGCTAATTATTTGAATAACTTAATTACTTGGAATATTCAAATAAGTAGCTTTTTATGAAAAAAGCTAATTATTTAGAATAATTTAAATTAATATTGGTTTTATAATTACAGCTTACAGTATTGGAATTCAAAAATACGTACTTTTCTTTAACAGAAACTTTTAGAGGTGAGCGAGATAAGGCAGCAACACAATCCAGGACATCAAAGCACCATAGGAAACAGGAACAAGAAAATAGAAAAGACCTGCAGACACCAAGTGAGATAACAAATAAGCCAGTGGACTATTCATTTGTCACAGTTAATGAACACCTACTGTGTGCCACACAAATTTTATTGCAAGCAGCCAGGCCAGCCAGGGCTAATCCCTAGAGTTGCCAAGAAGAAAACCTGGCTTCGTGAGCACACGGATGCCTCATCCTCGCTCACTGGCCAAGCCAGAAGTCCCAGTCCATCACCTAAATCCTAGCAACACAGTTCATACAGTGCCTTGTTATGGCCCCCAAAACATCTGATTCCAGTAGGTCCACTAGTGTCTCCCCAAAAAGCTGAAAGATTTTATTATTTATAATTTTATTGATTACTTATAATTATAAATAATTGTATATATAATTACTTGTTATTTATAATTTTATTGATTATAATAAAAGCATTGGATTAAATTGCTTTAAGGTCTAAACTATGTCTGATTAGAAATTCCCATAATAATCCACAAGTGGGAATTTCAAATGTGAGTGTTGAGATAGTAAAGCACTTATTAAAAGTACTTATGAATGCCAATTATAATTATCATTGCTGTTAATTGTTCTCATTTACTATCCTTAATTAGACACTAGTGGACAAACAGCAAAAACCGCGCAGCAAAGAAACAGCAGAGAGGCGGGGCTGCCCAGCCAGGCTCAGCCGCAGGGGCTGGGGAGGCGGGGCTGCAGGCGCACAGTGCGCAGGCGCGTGCGGGCGGGGGGCTACAGCCCGCTCCGAGGCGGGCTCAGGGCGGGGCCACGCTTTGGAGGTGGGGCCTGGGCAGGCACGTCAAAGGAGGCGGACTCAGAGTCGAGGGGTGGGCCAGCAGCCTCAGAGGAGGCTGGGCTTGGGGCGAGGGTAGGGGAGGCGCACCGGGGAGGCGCGCTACCGTGGAGGCGCGCTGCCGAGGAGGCGCGCTCGGGGAGGCGCGCTCGGGGAGGCGCGCTCGGGGAGGCGCGCTCCAAGGAGGCGCTGCGAGCGAAGGAGGGGGGGCGCTGGGCAGGGGGCGCGGGCGGCGAGTTACTGCGGAGCAGGCGCGCTGGCTCGGGTGGGCGGGGCAGGTCTGAGATGGCTGCTACAAGGCTGCAAAGACTGCTCGCCTCTCCCAGGGTCCCCCTCCCCAAACCCCTCCCACCAACCTCCGAAATCCAGATTCATTTCATGCAGCAAGAGCAATCACCCCCGAGATCATCCACCCCCCACACTCAGCAAACCGACAATTTCCACAAACTGTTGCTGGCCGCCAATTCGCGCCAAGACAACTACACCGCCGCCTCAATCAAGTACAACTAGGCAGGCAGCCCGATCTGCCTGCCTTCACCAAAAGTCAGCACCCCTCCACTCCACTGCTGTAGCCGGAATGGTGTGGGCAGAATGTTAAGCACTAATTTTTGCCCGGGGCTCCATTTTGTCAAAGAGCACCATCATGCAAAGATCCCGCTCACAGAACCGGCGCGATTCCAAAAGGTGAAAGGGTGGGGTTCCCCCCCCTACGCGCATCAGGGGTCATTGTATTCTACACCTCCCGTCCCTCTAGCGCCGATCTGTAGCGCGGAAACACTTCGCAACTCCTCTACCTCTGCGGCAATGCCCGCTTCACAGCGCATCTGAGTTATAAATTGGTCTGCAGCTCATGTACCTCTGCAGTGCATGTGCCGTACAGCGCATCGAGTGCCGTTCTGGGAGGAATCGAACCATTTTGGTAGTACCTTCGCAGTGCTGATCTACAGCCCAGAATTTGTAGCGAGCTCAAGGCACAAGTCGGTCTTCGTGTGCAGCTCGTCGGCCGCTGCAGTTCCTACAGGTTCGTAGCGCATGAAGCGCCAGCCCGTGGCGCAAAGAAGCGCCCCTCAGTTCACAGCGCGTAAGGCGCGCATCAGTATGCAGCGCGTGAAGCGCCCATCAGTTTGCAGCGCTCGAAGCGCGCATCAGTTTATCGGGCACGGAGCCTCCGTTTGTAGCGCAGCTAAAGCGCTCATCAGTTTGTAGCGCATGGAAACGCCAACTAGTTTGTAACATGTCGCTTGAGAGCGCATTTGAAGAACAAACTAGTGTGTAACTCAAGTGCGTCTGCAGCTCATGACTGTCCGCAGCTCATAGCCGTCTACAGCCTACCTCTGGACTTCCGTCCTGGAGACCAAAGCCTTGAAGACTTGGTTTCCCCAGTTTTGGGGTTCAGCCAGTGAAGGCGTGAAAAGATTTGCGAGGAGACGTCCCCGGGCGCTAGTCGATCTCCCGCAGCTTCCGATAAAAATGGGTAATGAATGTGATCTTAAAAGTAAAAAACGTTCTCACCGCATACTCACCACACGTGGACTCCTCTGCGAAGGCAGGCAGGACCGGATCCCACACCTGGCCGGGCGTGGGACCCACGAGCGCTCCGCCGCCGCTCGGAGCGAGCGGGCGCGAGCCGCTCAGTGGATGTTCCGCGAAGCTCGGTGGATCTCTCCGCTGGTCGCCGTCAGGTTCCTTCGACACACACCAACCGAAGTTGAAGCGCGTGTACCAGGAGCGCCGACTGCGAGCCTTATATAGGCTGAACAGAGGAGGGGGGCGCCAAATCCCAGCGTGCTCTGCGGGCTAAGGGGGCGGAGGGGGGTGCGGGGGCGGAATAGGGGGATGGGGTGGGGGGGCGGTGGCCACGCTGCACTGGCCCGCCGCTAGGGGGAGCAAGGGATCAACGAGGGGGGTGAGGTTGCTGGATGCTGATGTTGAACTGGCCAAGCTGGGAGGAAAGAAGAAAAGGAGGGGAGGGGAAAATCCAGGACAGCCGGCCTAACAAGGCCAAGAATGCAATTGCCCCGGTGGTGGGAGCTGGGAGACCCCTGTGCTTGGACAAGGCAGGGTCGGGGGACACGAAGGATGAGCCCCGCGACCACTGGCACATTCTTACTGACAGGTTAGTGGCCTGCGCGCGACGTGGAGGTCCCGGGGCCACCAGGCCACCGCCTCCCCTCCCCCTCCTGGCTTCGGGTACCGGGGCGCGCCCTTTGGGCGCTAGCCCCTCTTGGTGCTCCATTGCACCCCTCCCCCAGGATACCAGCACCCCACTTCCCAGCTCCACGGAGCCCTCCCCAGGCTTGACCCCTGGCCTTTTCTTTTCTCTGCGCCCCCGCGGGCCCCTCCCTGTTTAGCGGGCGCAAACAATTTCATCTTCGGTTCCTTTTGCCGGCACCCCTTCCCCAGCCCAGCCCCCTGTAGTGGATTTCTCTCGACCCCGGCAGCCACAACCCGGGGGGCGAGCCCCCATTCTTCTGCGCGGGGTGGGGCGCATTTACCCCGCGCTTGAGGCTGCTGGGCCTAGATACTGGCCGAGGGAAAACGGGTGTCAGTCAGCGTCCTTGTCTACACAAACACATTTTTTTCTCTCTTTCTTGAATCTGATCGAGGCAAGAGACAAAAATGTGACATTAAAAAGACCTGATTCTTCCCTCTTCTTAAGCGCATTGCTCCGCGGCGGAAATGCTGTTTTCCTGGTTTTGCCGATCGGAGACGCGGAGCCCTGAGACGCTGGGAGCCGAGCAGGGAGGGCGCGCAGGTCAGGGTCAGCCCCGGCTGAGGCCCGAGACGCTTCGGACGGCACCGATGGCCCCACCAACGGTGTTATTTTGAGAAAGCAAAATCAATGGAAAACAGCTGGGGATGCTTGCAACATGTTTGGCGGGCTCCAAAGGCTCCCAGCGACGGGTTTTTGGTGGTGATTAAGAGATCTGCGCAGAGACCTCGCGCTCCCAGCAACATTACATTTTGCTAAATCGTATAGGATGGATCAATGCATTTTAGTCGTTGCAAATGCACAAATCCTTCGAAGCGGGTTGGCGAGGTTTTGCCTCCAATATTTGCGAGAATTTCTACATATATATATATATATATATATATATATATATGTATTTTTTTTTTTTAACGTCAGGGAAAATTGCGGTTAGGTATAAAGCCCAGAAACACTGGTGAGGAAGAATTCTAAATAAAATCTTAACACGGATTCCCTTGTAATTCCCTCAAAGTGCTAGGCGCTAAGAATACTAACAATCTGTTGCTAATCTTAAGGAAAGAAGTTTGAATTAAAAGGAAAATGAAATTGTCTACAACTGAGTTAGATTTCTGAGACAGATGAAACGTATCCGTCTTTGAAGACTAAAGCTGGATAAACTTCACAAATGTTGCTACAGCTTATTTTATGCTTAGCGGATAAATAAGAATTTGGCCCATTGTACATGACAGAGTGGAAAAGATCGCGTTCGAAAAGCGAACGTTTCTAGGAATGAACAAAATAAGCCCATGTGCTGAGACCTTACATTTATTTAGAAATAAAATCTTGACCGTCAGAAATAGGAGTGACATGTATATTTCCAACAATGAAAGACATTTTTCTAGGAAGTTGGCTGAACATAATATACTTTTATAAAGTGTCTCAATGTAATCTGTGACTGTTTACCCGCCTTTGCAGGATATAATAATCCCAAGATTTCATTTATTTGGTAGAGTTCAGTTCTGGTGACTGCCTGACTTAAATACTTAGCAGTTGCATTTTTTAATGCACAGTTACTTTAAGTAGTTGTTAACGGATTTAACTTTTTTTCTAAAAACAGTGAGATGGAAAACTACTATAGATGAAATGTAAGGAAAATTCAAGTTTTAAAAAATCTAGCGAAGACTTTTGAAGCTTGACTTGATTTCTTTTCATTTCAAAATGTTACCCAGGATTTTCTGGGTTAAAAAAAAAAAAAAAAAAGAAAGAAGGCATGATTAGTATTTGTATCGCTGTAAAAGCAGTTCCTTACCACTGTCCAAAATTAAGAGGGAGAAAAATGTCAAGAAAATCCAGAGCACCTGTAATCTATCTATCTACCCTGCAGTTATGCTAGTAAATATTATGTAGTCTGCTTTTGCAGACTTTATCCTTACATAGGTATCTAAAGAATTTATATTTTTGTAAAGTCAGGGGTATACTTTCTAAAAAGTAAAAACAGGATCAAATTAATTTTCCTGAATTGCTTCCTATATAACTTTAAAATATAGTGATATTACATTTGCAGACTTTTCTTTAAAGGATATACCATTAATTTGATTTTTCTAATAAAATTTTCTGATAAACAACCTTAGTACATATATTTAAATCCAGAAAACAGAATAGAATTGTCTCTGATCTCATTATTGTAATGTACAGAGTTATCATTTTGGTATATTTCATTGTTACACAAATGTCTTCTAGAAATTTTCATTTTGGATAGAAACATAATTTTCAAAGGGAACAAGCAGCATCAATAGGCAATTTGAGTACAACTTTCTTACTATCTAAAACAACAAAATGGTATTAAAAATAAGTTAACATTAATACTTTAGATATTATACCAACAAAAAGCCCTTTAAAAACAAATGAAAACCCCAATATATATGGATGTATTAAAAAGCTTTCAACACTGTTTTGCCATTTAATATCTAAGTGAATTGTGGATTTTCTCTGATTTTGCTTCCCGATGTTGACTGTCGTAATCTATTTTAAACAAGGTTAAATGCAAAGCAAAAAAAAAAAAAAAAGTGAGTTATGTTATTTACTTTTTAAATAGTAGCTGAGCTTTGCATTTGGACATTTTATCCATTTTTGTAAGAGTTTGCTTTGGGTCTATCAAGCTGTTGCTTTTATCACCAGTATTTTTAAGTGCTACCATGATGGAAAAATTATATTTCAAAACAAAATAGGTTTGTCAAATAATAACTAGGTTTTCTGTTTAGATATTTTACCTGTCTGATAGCCATTTGCCACATATCTATGACATTATTGATTTATCTCATGTGTTTAGGTTCAGTTACAGGGGAGTGGGAACCTTTGTATTTTAAAACAAATTAGCATTTTCATGTGTCATAATAACCAGACTTTCTTTTTGGATATTTTATACATTTTCTGATGGCAGTGTGCTATGGATCTGTGAACTTGCTGATTTATTACCTAGATTTGACTTAATTTCTAGGGTAGTAGGCAATTTTTTTTCTAAAAAAAGTTATTTTCAATTGTCAGATAATAACTGGACTTTATATAGCTCATTTTATCCATTTTCCTAGCACTTTCCCACAAATCTAACAGCTGTTATACCTCATGTGTTTAGCTAGTGTGATGGGAAAACTATATTTCTAAACAAAGTAAAATTTTCACTTGTTTAAGATTTTGAGAAATGTGGTATTTGCAGTTTACATCATCTCCAGAATAAATAACCACTTTGCCTTGCTTTTCTACTAGTTTTCCACACTTATGTTACCTACTCTTTAAAAAAACAAAGAAAATCCTTACCTTCCCATATTTCTGATCTCAACCCCTAGATGCATACGCTAACCATTCATCTAATTTCTACTCCTAGCGTGAAAAAGACCATAGGTGAGCAGATGGTAGGAGCTTATGCCGTCAGTGGTCCTTGGGCTGCAAGGAGACTTCACGCTTCGCCCTCTCTCAGCCCAAACTTCCGCAGATCCATCAGCTTGCAGACTCTTTTGCTATCCATACCATTCTAACATTTGCCTCAGAGACAGACAGACAGATGTGTACACAATCCAGACATTGTCTAAACCTTAGCATCTAGCTCTCCAATCTTCTGTCTCCCCATTTCTAGAAATATTAAGTCTAAACCAGCGGTGCATAATTTAAAGAAAAACAGAGTCCAGTGCTGCTAGGTATCAACAAGTCGTTTCAAATGACTGTTTTTCGACTTAAAGGAGTTTTCAGATTGGTAGCAACAGATAGTCTCAGAGCTTTTAAAGCTGTTTCACATGGATTGCTTTTCAGCTCAGTTTTCTCTACATAATTCCCAGTGTTTTATTTTTTAAATAGTGTGACTGTATTAAAGACAGTATTGAATTAAAACAGAAACACCACCTTTCCCCGACACATGTCCACAGCCTGCCACTAGAACAAACATATCCAGTGATTCTCCTCTTCAGGGCTTTCCTCCGTACATATGCATATTTTAATATTACTGTGATTTTAATGTGTACAGCTCTTTCATGCTTTCTTTTGAAAGATAAGTGAGTATTGCTTTCCCTGAGCAGTGCTCAGGGCTGCGGGCTGCTTGCTCTTGGGTGCGAGATGGCAGGAAATGCAACCAGCAGCATTGCCACACGAGTGAGAGCAGGCTGGAGCCGGGACCAGGCAGCGTGTGGTGCTGGGTTTGAGTGAGGAAGTAACCCAGGCAGGGTCGCACACCTTTGCCCTGGGTAGTCTCTTCATCATTTGCGGGAGTGATTTTGCAGGTCTAGAGGCTGGCTTTAAAATTCATGACTGGCTGAGCAAAGCATAACTGTTACAAATAGATAACAGAATTTAGAGCTAAACACTAAATAGGATACAGTGCTATGCTGAAAGCAAAGAAAAGAAAAAGAAAAAACTTCATACAGTAAATGCATCATAATTCACTGGTGTGAAAAAAAGGAGCAAGCTTATATGGCGACAATTCTTTAGGAAAAATGTTAATATGAACCAGCGGCATAACATGACTAAAAAAAAAAAGAGGTTCTGCTAAGAGTATAGTGTCCACATATCACAAAAATTAATAATGCCTTGTTTTAATCAACCACACCTGTGGATTGTGTCCATTTTTTTTTTTCCCAATACATTTGAAGAGAGATACTGACAAATCAGATAACTTCCAGGACAGGCTGGGGCTGGTGAGAGGTCTGGCGTTTCTGCCCTAGGAGGTATCCTCCAAGGTTCTGGAAATTCTTGTTTCAGCAGAGTAAAAGGAGATAGGAGCTCCCTTCTGTTTGGGAAAGCAGCAGCCGCATCAGTAGGTAAAAGATAGACAAAATTTCCATGGAAGACCTTTCTGTTTCTGCAGCTGCACACAGAAATCAAGTTTACTTGTTCTAAGCTTTTAAGATAGCGGAAACAGTCACCTTCCTTGCAGCACCTAATTTGAAGGTGATAGTAGCATTTTAGCCTAGTAGGCATACATGCTCGTGATAGAAACACTCTTTTTTTTTTTTTTTTCCTGACAAACTGTCTAGAAAGAGTGGTCCTGTGCATTGAGTTAATTTCTTGAAAATAGCTGCAACAGGGTAATGTAACACTTTCTCTCTTCTGGGTCCCATTTCATTTCAAACATAGCAACCTGAGAAGAAAATACAAGATTTTTGATTTTCTCCTTCACAGTGGTGTGTTTTCAGATTGCTTCCGAGAGTCCCTCTTTCTCTGGTATTTCTTGTCCCTTGGAGCTGGCTTCTCAGGCATCGTGGCTGTGGATGCTGAGGGTGTCCAGGGCTACCAGGGAGCCAGGGAGCAGGCCAGAAGCTGGCAGCCGGCCCGGAACAGCTCAGTCCTTAGGTGCCTCTTCCCCAGGGTTAAATACGGGGCAGTTGTCCCTTCAGTAACTGCCCCTGCCCCGTGCAGTACACTCCTACCTCTCTTTGCAGTCCTTACAGTTACAAGTTTTGGTTTGCAGTAGCAAAAGGAAGCCTTGCCATGGTTAAGTGGCTTCTCTAACTACTCATTAACTCTGCTCCTTATCAGGTTAGCAATCTGACCCGTCTCGTGGACACATGCGTTCTCAGTCTTGGGCAGCTCTTTGCTGACTGTTTATCCATCTGCCTGTTGATTATTTATTTGATTGCCACATATGACTTTGAAAATTCAAGTGCTCAACGTGAATTTGTGGAGGAGGGAGAGCTGCCCTCTGGACCCCTCTTTACAGCAGCACTTCTAACTCTGCAGAAAGTGTTTACTGTTTCCTTGCTGGAGACACAGCACAGGGTGGGAGACCCTAGGAGAGAGGCAAAGGAAGGAGAGACCGCCCTTCTCTCATCTTTTCTAACTGACTTTTGTGTGCTGCTTTTACTCCTGCAAACCAGAACTTTCTCCAGTCCAGTGATTAGGTCAGAAATAGAGGCACCGTCACTCTGACCATGTGAAGCGTATTTTTAAACGTTGAACAACTTTCCCCTCCTTTTGTTCTATTTCTTGTAAAAGTGCCACACACTTTTGTGTAATTGCGATGCTATACACAACTAGTGGTGGCTCACTCTCCTGTTGCTGAAGGTGCCACAGACATTCGTGGGCTGGACTCACAGTTCAAGGGAGAGCCCCTCCGCAGTGAGGCTGTGGCTTCCCAGCCACTCCTCTGCACGCGGGCAGCTACTAGCAGTTCCTTGGCTGCTGTGCTGGGGGAGCGTGACCCCCCACGGCTGAGCCTTAACACTTACAGAAGTTATCTCTGGGGGGGGGAGTTGGTAGCGTCACAATGGTCACTGCAGGCATCAACAATGTCATAGTCAACAGAAACATGAATGTGTTGGTAAAGCTAAGGTGCTCTTCTGTTCCTGGTCGAATTATCACTCTGGTAAAATTTTGCCACGAACACTTTTCATGAAATATGTATGTCATAGTGGCTTAAGTGCATTTTATTGTTTATAAGTCACTTATCCGTAGCACATCTCACTTACTGTCTAATTACCTTAGACGAATCAGATTTTTAGAATAAGGCTTTGGAAGTCTTCACCACAGGAATCGCCGCAGCATCTGTTGTCACATAGGACAGACGTTCTTTTCTGATAAATGAAGCCGCTCCTTTTAAAAATCTTTAGGAGTTAGACAGCTTCTGTGGAATTCTTTCCCCCTTTTTGAGCTTTTCACTTATTTATCTGGCCAGCACTTTGATTATTATGGAGATTGGGGCTCACTTCGGATTTTAAAGACCAGATCACAGTTATTTTCCTATGGAAGTTAAAGTGAAATATTTTAATTCCTATTTCTTCAACAGTAGGCTTGAAAGTATAGTTGCTCTTTACCTCCACATGGAAAAGAACAAGAGAAATTAGTTTCAAGGTCTTTGGTTTTTCCTTTGCAGTAAATTAGTGTTTCTCCATAGAAGTTAAAATGACCCAGCTTTTCTCTGCTATGAAATAGTTAATCCTATAACACCTTACACATCTTTCATTTGCGGTAGTTGCCCAGTTCACTTTAATCAAAGACTAGTATAGTAGAAATGGAAGCAGAGCAAGTCTCTACATCTTATAAGAATCTGAAACATAATTTTTTTTTTATCTCACCATTTACCTTCTAAAAGTTTAGCTTACAGATGCCCTAGTGAAAGTGTTGAAAGATAAGGATGTTTATTTCAGTATTGATGGTAATGAAAAACTAGAACAAACTTGATCATCTTTATAAATTGGTGATTATTTTATTCTTAGTTTTGGAATGTTGAGCTATCAGGGCTTTGGAATATTGGGTGATTTTGAGATGTGGTGTTAGATGGTTGAGAATACATGGTTGTGGCCAGGAGAGAACTTCTTATACTAGAGGGGTTGATGAAGATTAATCAAATAATTTATTCTAGATTAATCTTTGTGATGATTAATGAAATGATTTCACATGTGATAGTACTCTTCTGCTAAGTTCTACATATATTACTAGAATATACTAGAACGTCTACATAGCAGATTTGGCCAGATTTTCCAAGGAAACGGCCTGATGTGAAGGATGAATAAATATTAGTGACCGGAAGGGGGAGAGTCAGCAAGAAGAACTCTGCAGAGCACCCGGGGCAGATAGCATGCATAGACTCAGAAGTGCTGAGAGAAGTCCGAGGGGGCTGGCGCCACAGGGCCAGGGAAGGGTGAGTGGGCCTGGCAGACCAGCTTAGGGAGTTTGTCTTTAGCCCAAGACCAACAGGAAATCTTGGAGGGGTTTAAAAAGGACAATATCAGATTTGCATTTCAAAAAGTGTGCTTTCCCTGCTTTGTGGTAAGATTGCAGAGTGTGAATAGACTGCAGCTGACCGTCTGCAGGCTGCAGTATTCCAGGATACACCAGATGACCTCGGGGACTGTGGTGCTGACAGTGCGGTGAAAAGAGGAGTGATATTTTGAGAAGATAAAATTGACCAACTATTGGCTTGAATTTTGGGGAGAGTTTGGCAGGATGAGATGTTAGGAATGACTTGGGGATTTCTGTCATCTGCCTGAAGGTAGATCTAACCCCATTCAGGGTCCAGCGGTGCTGAAGAGGGGTAGATTGCAAGGGAAGGATCACAAGGCCAGGTCTGGCCAGGCTGAGTGCAAGGGGACAGGAAATCAATGCTGACTGAGGCATATCACAGAAAGCTGTGCGAACTTCACATGTGGGAGTATGCACACAAATTCAAGATGCATACAAAGAGGAAAAAAGGGGAAATCACACTGTAAAGAAGAGCAATGCACATGGATGTTTGCGTGCACAAATACATGCCATACAGCCACTGAGTACAGAAGGAGGGAAGATTAGCAGGCGTGAATGCCCTAGGCGGTGGCAACACACAATAGCGCTCGGGCATTTTGATAGCTCCTGCCTTCGCGTTGTATGTCAAAATGTTATTACAGTCAGAATGCGTGGCTTCTGGAATCAAGTAAGTTCATGGCAATTTAAAGCAAACACCCAAGATGACAAAAATACCCTTTTAGAGGTTTCTTAATTGCAAAGTTCATGGAAGCATCATTATGCTTATTTGGAGGAGCATTTTTTCCTGCAGCCTCACCTTCCTGACCCACTAGCTGGACGTACACTTTGCCTTTTGATCCTTTTCCGTAGATTGCTCTGTGACACTGGATTTCACACGGTGCTTACAATTCCGTGTTCCACCTTTCACTAATTCTGTAAATTTCAGAACAGTCTTGTATTTTACTGATGAAGACATTAAATTGTAATGATGTGGGGACCGACTATGCGTGTCATGTGTCCCTTTGTTACAGGGCTTCTGGGACTATTTTTTTCATCCAGTCTTTCTGTGATAGAACTGTCTGCAGGAGAGGACTTGCAAGCTTTTCTTCACAGGCTGAACGAACTCGCAAAAGCTACCTAGAGACATGTGTGACCTTCCCCCGTAACTATTAGCTTGATTAACTAGTCTAGCAAACCACACTCCTCTTGGCTGTCACTTTCTACCCAGTTGTGCTAGTACGCTTAGTGCAACGCTGAATCTGTGTGTGTGTGTGTGTGTGTGTGTGTGTGGCATTTTTTGCTTTTGTTGTATTATTTCCTTACAGTAAATATATTAAGATTTGTGTGTATCAAGGAGGCTACACATCAGATGTGTTTCTCGTTCCATCTGGTTCTTTCCCGGAGGGTTGGAGTGGAGCTATCAGCCTGTCTCCTCCACCAGTGCTGGGAAGGAGAGCTCTGGGCCCTGTCTGTTTGGCCCTGGGGGTGCTCAGCTAGGGTCTGGTTTGATGGGAGCTGCGGGCTGCTGGCTGTGCCCCAGGGGCCCCCAGCGCTTACTCCATTCTTCTGTGGAAACATCACTTTTAATTGTCCTGGCGGTAGAAGAAAAGAGAGTGTCACGTAGTTCCAGCTGTGGTGATCATTTTCTTCATTTGAAGGTTTATTTATTTTTTTTTAAAAATCACAGTGAAAGAAGTCTTAAGTCTTTCTTCAAATTAGTTGAAACGTAAATATAAAAATAGTTCTGTTTTGAGGTTGTATTCCGCGCTGAACACTCTGATCAAGGTTTTCAGTGTATCATCTCATTTAATACTGCTCAGTGCATCTGTGCTGTGGGCCCAGCTCCATTCCGGCCAGATAAGGAAGCTGAGAGAGGGACACACACACAAGAGCTCACCCAGTGGACAGAAACTGGGGTCGGAACCCAGACACCCATTTCCATAAATTTAAATATTAAACATTGCCTTTCTGTATTCCACTTGGGTTTGACCTTATATTTTACCTAACCTTTTCGCTTGTACTCATTTAAATAATGATAAAAATCATAAAATTCGAGTCATTTTCAGTGGCATGAAATCACTGCTTGTGTTCTGCTCAGCCAGACGTTTCTGTTGGAAAAAGCTCGCTTGGGGACCGCATCTTCCGGCAGTCTTGGGTCGGAGTCTTTTTAGTAAGCTGTTTCTCCAGGTGTCTGGCAGAGGTTGTGGTGGGGAATTCTTAGCAAAGCCTCGCCCCGCTCCCCCCCCCATGAGACCTCACTAAAATTTACATTTTTCCTTCAGTGAATCGTTTTTGTTTTGGTGTACAATGCATGTGATTTTTTTTTTTCCTGGGTAGCAGTGACATTACCTTCTAATTGACAAGTCGGGACAATTTATTATTTCTAGGAAGAAAAATAAGTTACAGATGGCATCCAATTATAATGATAATATCTCAAATTACATTAAAATGTGTGGTTTGCAAACAGCTTTCTTATTTAACTATTTGGATATGGAATTGTTGTGTGCATGGCGTAGAATATGCAGTGAGACACCAAATGGGTTAAAGAACCAACTCTGCCGCTTAATTAATGTGCGCTTGATGATGTTGCATAATTTCCTAAGGCTTCTTCTTCATTGTAAAATGGAACTAACGCTAATATTTCACATGTTTGATGGTAAAGATGAAATTAGTGTGTATAAAAGTTCTTTACTGTAGTCAGTTAATACTTAGCTCTCAAAATGTGGTAGCTAATAATAGGCAGTAATGGCCAACTTTTTTTTTTTTTGAAGAGAGGCATATGAAAAAATGTTAATGTAAGAAGCAATTTTAAAAGTGTTAGGAGTTGTATTGAGGGAAGGAAGGGAAAAGCAACACAGCTCCTTGGTGAGGTCGGGCTTCAGAGACGGCAAGAGACGCAGGCAGGGAGTGTAAGCTGCGTACCCACCTCTTGGTGGCAAGGTATGTCATTCCCCTGAGACTAGACTAGGAAGAGAGGCATCAGTGGGCAAAGAAAGATTTGACAGTTCGGTTCTCAGGTAAGTGTGTTAATCAGATTAAATTTCATGTGGCAATTCCTGCTGTTTACTTGGACAGTGATGTCTGGGGAAGTTATTATTTATTATTTCCGCCCCTCGACAGTCTGATTAGCTCATCAGCAATCAGTCACTACTCGCAGCTCTTCAACTGCTTTTATTAAACAGCAACCCTATCTTTCCCCAGTCCACAAATTACTCAGTCTTGGGAAGAAGGAACATCATTTCAGAGAGTGTTTCCTCCAGGCCAGATGGAATGGAATCATGCCGCTGCGAGCCTCGAGATGAATCACTGAATCACTTAAGACTCAAACTTTCGGCACTTGGTGGTTTCCAAGGAACTGGAGTGCGTGCCAGCAACTTTTGCATTAATTCAGACTTAGGGTATTTTGGAGAGGAAGCATCGAACAGTTACTTATATTGTGTACAGTGATATTGCAACTGGGTGTATGGATGTTTGCTTATTTGGGGCTTTGTAAATGCAGGATGCATGATATTCTTTGTTTTTCTTTTTGTGCATTAGAGCAAACCTCAAACCCAGGAATAATCGTGGTAAAGAGGTAAAGATTGTCATGAACCTGGTGAACACAGTGGAATTTTCTTCCTTGCCTTTCAGGTTTCTGAGGATTGACTGTTACCTTTGTTAGCCTAAGAGCTAGTTTCTGCAGACTGACATTGGTTTCCACATCAGACTTAATTGTGAAATATTAGCATAAGAAAAATATTCTTGGGGCCGGGGAGATGGCTCAGTGGAATAAGTGCTTCCTTGGCAAGTGCAAGGGTCTGAGTTCAATCCCCAGTTCCGCAAAAAAAAAAAAAAAAAAAAGAAAGAAAGAAAAATATTCTTAAAAATGTAGTCTCATTTTCCCATTTGAAGGAAGTTTATTCTCACAGAAAAAGAAAACGCAATGGTCTTCTTCTGATACAAAAAATCAACAAAATGCCTTTTCCAGTGAGTCCTCTTTAGTTAGGGTATAGGTCACAATCACCATCTGTTCAGGAAGTGAATGACGCGCACCCGCTGTCTTGGACACCCAATTAAAAATAGTTATTTTCATGTTCTTGAGATTTCTCTCACCAGATATAGGAATTGAGTGTCTAAGCAGCTGCATTACCTGTGGCAATGTATCTTGCCTCCAATGATGTGGGAGAGGGGAGCCAGCCAGTAATTCTTTTATTTAAATTTATAGGGCTCCAGTTTTCTGTGGTGAAAATCAGACTCTATCTCAACCAGCATGAACTTGTACAAAACGTACGTGCTCAAAGTAACACTGTCCTTAAACTTAAATCTATGGATATGGGTTTAAATTTTTTTACCCTGCTGGTATTTTTTTTTTAAACAATTGAGATACCAATCAGATTTACTTTTTAAATCCCATAAAAGCCAACCTGACTGTCCTTATGTGGGATCCAGAAAATATGATCAGTCACGTTAGTTCACCAGCCAAGAACTTGAAGTGACATTGAATGGTAGGGGTCACATTCTAAAAGCAAGCATGTAGGACAGAAATTCTTAGATTTAGAGTTACACTCATAATTCCTCTAAGTTTCACGTACCATACAATATGTGACTATGTGTAGTTTTGCACAAATGGCTCTGAACAGTCATTCTTACGTGCGAAGCAGAATGAGGGCTGCTGTGCTGGGACAAGGGCAGAAACAAAATAGGACCTGTGTGGCATGCTGTGCATTCCTTCTTTGTGATAGCTGCTCAGGCCACAGAGAAGTGGGCCTTTCCAGAGAGTGTCTGCTTGTTTTCAGCATTTGCTCTATTTGGCCTCAGGATTAAGCCCGTATAACCTCCAGACACACGGGTAGATTTGCTGGTTTCATCAGGATGGAATTAGGCAACATGTGTAAATGTACTTTGGTCAGGATCTAGTGACCCAAAGCAGTTTAGTCTCCATGGTGGCTGCGGGGCCCACATGCACACTGCGCCTGGGAATGTCGTGGAGAAGAGCACTTGGCCCCCTGTTTACTGTCTTTGCAGGTTGTGCTTTTCCACTCTCAGGCAGTGACTTCAATGTGTTTGGAAGATGAAAGGAGGGAGGGTTTTGAGTTTGAAGGTCAGCCCTCTTTAGTGGATTAAAGTCAATCAGACAAATATTTAGTTTTCCTTTAGGTTCCTCGTGCCTTTTTCTCAGCCGTCTAGAGCTCGTAGACATGTGTAAGAATCACTTAATGATATTGTACAGCACACCTACCTGGACTCTTGATGGTGGAGTCGTAAATGTCTATACAGTGAATGTATATGCACAAGAGAATAGGGGTTGTTCAGGTGGTTCTTGAATAACCAGCATGTTACTACCTTCGGAACCTTGTGTTATGAAGATTCCTGGGTAGAAAGTGTTGTGTTATAAAACGCTATTAACATTTCTCATGGTTTAGTTTAAATTACTAGGAAATGCCTATTGTATTTTTCATCTAGATTTAAAAGTGCACAATTTCAGTTATTAAGCAAATCAACCATTAGTAAAGTCATGTATAAGACTGATAGGTAGTATACTTAAATTTATGTAGCTTAGAAAAGTGCATACCAACTACATACCTAAGTACCTTATTTGTTGGAGTGTTGGGGCCTTTGATTTGCCCTGCACATTATCACAAAAATGATCACCTTATATGTTACTAACTTGTTTTTTTGTTTGTTTTTGGTGGCAACTGGTGTTGAACTCAGGACCTTACGCTTGCCAGGCAAGCACTTATTCCACTGAGCTATCTCCCCAGCCCAATAACTTAGGTTTTGAATTGTATTTCTTTTTCATTGTAGAGGAGAACTTGATATTTCTCAGAAGTTCAAAATTCAGACATTTATTTTGAAATGGAAATACACGCTTCCTCTCTAGCTCACGAAGGTGGGGAGCTCCCGTGACACTGCTTTCGCTTCTCTCAGTAAATGTTTCTGCTTTCTGCCTCGTCTGCTCTCATCCATGATGCGTTTTTTTCGCTTGATTATTCACATGGGGTTCTGTCCATCCCGGTTTTCTTTTGGGAGATGTGCCCCGTCACTAGGGGCCTTTTTGTCTTTCGCCTCTTTCCTTCCTTTCACATCTTTTCCTCGGCTTATTTACAGTATCAGAGTTTCCGCCCCCCCAACAGCAGCCACTGCTTCTTGGGGTGTCAGCCTATCACGTGACCTCAGCCTGCCTTTCCTGCGCGGCATGCTAAGAAGACTAGCTGTACTTTCAATGTCCACACCTTGGCCTTTTGCAGTGTGCCATCTGCTCTCACCACTTGGTTGAAACTCTGGTCTTCGAGGAGTCATCAGTAACTTCTCACTTTTCAAACCTTGCAAGTCTCTTTTACGCCCCCTTCCTCATTGTCCTTTTATTGCAATAAATGCCACCGTTGATTACGTTGTCCTTCTTGCCACCCCTGACATTCCCCTTACATTGATGTCCATGACACTTCAGATGCATGTTGCCCAGCTTCTCTAGTTCTTTTTCTTCCTTTGCTGAATCGTTGTCTGCTTTTGATAGACAAGAGGGTGGACTAACCTGGTTTTCTGTGTTTCCACCCCTCCTGCTTTTTGTGTGTACTTTCATTAGGAGCTAAGATGTTTCTGTGGGATAGATCCTACTGGATTTTGGGGCTGTGCTAAGCTCAGATGGACCTCAGACAAAGAGAGGATGGGGCGGAGAGCTAATGTTAGAAAAATAGTAGCCAAACAATCAAATCTGAAAGGTAAGGATGAGAAGCTGGAGAGCAAGCAGAAAGATCGGTAGTTTGTATGAAAAGAAACAGGGTAGATGGATTAGTCAACAACATGAATGTGTAGATGGATGCTCCAGATCGCTTTGCACATGAGGACCTACTGTGTGTTACCTGGGGTATGTGATCTTTAAGAAATTGCACTGGGACTTTGGCTTTCATACTCAGGTTCTGGAGAAGAACATCACATCTTCATCAAACACCCCCCATCTTTTTTTTATGAATAAAACTCTATTATCTTCTTAACTGGTTTTACTTTGATGACCTGCTGGTCTCCTAACTTTAACATATCTCAGTTCAATTCACCCACTTTCTCCTGAAGCTGACCTCTCTTCTGAGCCTCCTAATTACCATCGCCCTGTATCTTCTTAGAGAAAATTTCAAAGCCATTTTTGGTTCTTCTTTACCCCTTCATCCAACTTGAAAAAGTATTCAGTCTTATCTCCACATGTCTTGCAACTGGTACTGCATTTTCTTTACTTTTGATTTAGCTTGACTGCTACCCTATCCTTGTATGATAGTCTCCTATTTAGTTTACCTAACTCTAACTCTACTCCTTGCTGATAATTTTTTTTTGTGGTGGGCTCAGTCTGCCCTGGCACCAGGGATGGCACAGCTTGTGGCCCCTGCACTTTGCCTAAGCTTGCCTAAGCAGGTGCTTTAGACCATTGAGCTGTCTTGCCAGCCCCTGTAATGTTTTAAACTCAACTGTGAATTTATTTAATGTGGCATTGCTAGCCAAAGACAATCTCTCCCCCGCTTCACTGCTCTTAGAGCACTTTGTCATATGCATATTATCTTGTTATATCACACCTGTACATAAATAACCAGATTATAAGGTCCTTGGGAGGAGGGTGACTCTGTCTTATTTCCTGTTATGCTCATATATTCGTTGTGTTGGCATACAACAAACATTTGCTGGCTGGGATTAGCAGCCAGATTGGCTGGAAGTAATCTGATCCCAGTTGATGGTAGGTGATGTGTGATAGTCATTTTAATTTGACATTAATTTCATTTTTTGTGCATTTGTTTCATTCTGAAAAGCCTTTTTATTAAACTGTGCTGATGGCATACACGGAACACTTAACTGGAAGACCAAACAGGCCAGCACTTTTGTTATCAGCAGGAATACGGCTGCTGGGAAGAAGGATGGTGAGTGTAGGTTGTAACTGCGCACCTCCTTTGGGAGGCCATTAAATGTTCGCTTCCAGTGTTCCTTTTGCTTTTTTAGTTGTGTGTGATTTTTTTTAAAAAAGCCAGTCTGAACACATGAAATTGTGCTTTTCTAATCTTCTAAAACTTGTGATCCCCTGTGTTCTTAATCCATTCTTTTCCTTTGCTGTAACTTTGTAATGAAAAATGATTCCAGTTTTTAACCTATGTTGCCTCTTACCCAGTCACTGCATTATCACTTCTAAAAATGGTCCCTGTGTGGTTTTACAATGATTTATTTATAACATTGAAAAATACTAAGTAAAATTAATATGTAAAAATTTTTTTAAAGTGCTTATCTTAGCTTAGAAAAACGTCCATAAAATATCTTGTCTAATTTTGGATGAGTTTTGTTATGAAATGCAAATTGATGTTTTGCTATTCCATAGTTGGCTAACACTTGTTTGCTATTAGAAAGATGACCTGACCCTTGAGTGATAGGTTGGGCCTTCTAAAGTTTTCTTGCAATTTCTAAATATAGCTGTCATTGTTATCCCATGATCTATGAAATAATGCATTCTTTGAGAAAAAAATTTAATAATAAAAGTTGTTTTCAAAATATTAATTGGCATTACACACTTTCATTTAATATTTCTTCTTAATTCTATGGCTAAATTTGTAGTCCTCCCAGTGTTAAGTATTTGTGATCATGAACATCAGCCCCATAGTACCCTGGCTGTTATAACTTGGGTAACAGAGTGTATAAAGATCATGATAATGTTAAAATACTTTTAAAAGAACAATAATTTTACAAGCTAAAATAGCGTCACTGTAACATAAATCTTCTGAATACTTATAGAAGTGATTCTGATTTGCCTCACTTTCTTTATACGTCTCTGAAATTGAGGGTCACTAACTTTTTTAGAGTTCACTTTTAAAAAAAAAAAAAATTATACTGGGAATCAAACTCAGGACCTTGTACTTGCCAGGCAGGTGCTGTGCCGCTGAGCTACACCCTGGGCCCATTTGTTGTTTGGAGATTTTTTTTTTTTTACTAAGTTTTTATAATTGGTAACAAATCATATTGTTCAGCTGGAGTCTTCTGTCGAATGATATGTGTCATCATAGGACAGAAATTCCCATAGCTCTTATTTCCTGCTGCCTTTGACGCACATGCACAGGATTCTGTGTAATCTTAAAGAAATTTTTATTGCTGGTGCCCACAGGAAGGCATGGAGCTCTATAATGCAGACTTCCCACGAGAAGATCCCAGGCATGGGTTTCAAAAGCACTAGCTATCCTTATTCCAGAACTTAAGCCTCATAAGTCTTTTCCTCCTCCCCTCAGTAAATGTTTTCAGCAGAGTTACACAAATATTTCCTGGGATTGCCTTCAGAGAAATCCCTCCTGATTTCTCTTATCTAGCTGGTTCCCTTCCAAGCCAGAGCCTACAGCTTTGTGGGCGCATCTCTTTCTGTTGACTAATGTCCATTTTCAAACTAATTTTCTTTTTTTCCTTTTTTTCTAGTTATGAGACCCAGGTATCGTCACTGCTGTGATCTCCACTGTAGAATTTAGTTAGTTAGTTTTGGTACTGGAAGCGAAACTCAGTACCTGGCACTGGCCAGGTAGGTGCTGTGCCGCCAAGCCATATTCCTGGCCCTACACTGTAGTTTTTGTTCTCTCATTTCCAAAGGAATTGGGACCTTTGCTGCCTCTCAGGGCCCCACAAAACACTCTTTGGCCTTTGCACCATTTTGTGCTAAATTACTGTTATTCCCTCTGTCTCTTCTCTGTAATTCTGATCCCTAAAATTTCTGCCCCCCCCCATTTCTGTTCTGTGCCTATTTGATCTGACAGAAGAAGACTTTAATGAGCCATTAAGTCCAGCCGTGTTGTCTGTTTCAGTGCTGAGCTTGGTGAAATTCCCTGCACGCTCTAGAATCTCCAGCAGGTACTGCTTGCCTCTGACTGTGAACTGCAGGTGCCCAGCCCGCCACAGGCCGATATTCTCCTTGGACCTGACAGATAACTACAGTCTCACAATGGAAAGGCGCAGTCAGTAGTGAGGCTGCCGACATAACCAGCTCAGGTTATGTCTTCTTCTTTCCTCAGTTTCTCCTGATTTTATCCCTCATCAGCTCTGTGAAGAAAATCCTTTCGGCTTTTAAAGTTGTGATAACAAATACTTGGAGCTTCTCTAGCAAGGCTGCCTAAAATACTACCTTATGTGCCAAATATTCTTTCTGCTGTTCTTCACTAAGAATCCCAGTCAATCTTTCGGGCATATCCAAGGGAGCACAATTGATGAAAAGAGCATTTATAAAGTAAACTACCTTTAGCAGTGTGTTTTTGTGTAACTTATATTTTAAATAATATTCTAACTCTTACCTAATATAACAGGGTAGCTTCTCTTTTATAAATGGGATTCTGAGCAACTTGACCGCCTCAAATCAACACGTCTGACATCAGTCTAATACGATGGATAGTCATGAAGGGAACTCTGAATATGAATTCTCTTTTATCCTCCTGAGATGGGGGTAGGGACCTTAATTTTTTACAAATTTCTTCTTGGAACAACTTAAGTGTAAGTAAGTATTCCTACTTATATACTTCACTTTAAAAAAAAATCTTCAAATTCTGCTTTAAAATTCACGATCTAGGGCCGGCCAAATAGCTCAGTGGATTAAAGTGCCTGCAAGCAGGTGCAGGGCCCGAGGGTTCGATCGCTGGGCCTCTGGTGCGGGCCCAGACCCCTGAGGTGCGCCAAGACAGCAACTGAGACTGGGCGTGGTGGTGCGCACCTGTACTCCTATTTCTTGGGAGGCTGTAAACAGGCGGATCACTACGAGTCCGATTTAGTAGTAAGACCCTGAACACCCTGTAGACCCTTCCCTAAAATACAAACTAATTTCCATTATGTTGTTTTTAAGAAGCTAAGATAAAGTCAAATCATTGTGTTCAGGTCCCCTAATTATTTCCAGGTTAAATATTAAATTCAAACTGAATACATGGGACTGAAAGTAATTTGATAGAATTCTCCTGTGCCATCTTTTAAAAAATTATTTATTTATTTATTTATGTATTTATTTGGTACCGGGTGTCACTATGCAGCTTGGAGTCATACTGATCCTCTTGTCTCAGCCTCTCCAGTGCTGGGATTACAGGTGTGTGACACTATACCTGCTTTCAGTGGCCAGCATGGGGCGCCTAGGTTTCAGGGCCGGCACAGATGCAGTACCAGGGATCAAACCCGGGGCCTTGTGCTTGCCAGGCAGGCACTTAGACAACTGAGCTCTCTCTGGAGAGGGCAGCCCTCTCCTCTGCCATCTTGAAAGAGGCCTCTTTTGGCTTATTGAGAGTTGGGTCTGCAAAGCTTAGAGATGAAAGAGTCTTTGTGGATGACTCCTTTTTTTCCCTTAGATGGAGCAAGAAATACCCCTCATGCTGAACATATCTCTTTGCGTCTAAAAGGTGGAAAAGTCAGGGGAAAGATCACAGAGTTCCAGAACTTTAAAGAATGATTTACAAGAAATGTAAGTCTTATCCCTTAGCTCTGAGGGATAAGATGTTTCATGACCTTCACCTTTGTGTGTTTCTTTTTCAGACATGAGTTTGTTTGAAGTTGTGGTTTTTCCAGCTGTGCAGGGTAACTCAGATAGCTTTATGAAGTAATAAAGTAAACAGGATTATCTGGTCAAATTCTGGTCTTTCATAAACCAAATAGGGACAGAAAGAAGAATGTTATGACAGAATGTATTACCATTGCCTATACTACTTTCTAGTTTCTAATCAATAAACTGTACTGCTACCTTGGCTGAAGTCTTGTGCTCTCACTTTTACTCACCCTTTAGTCTTGAACCAGTCACTTAGTCCCTATGAGTTCAGTTTTGTCATTAGTCAGTGACTTTTTTTTTTTTGGCAGAACTAGGGATAGGGATTGAACTCAAGAAGCATTTATTCCCTGAGCCATCTCCTGGGCCCCCATTAGTCAGTGACACTGAGGACTGATTCCTTCAGGATGGCCACTGGGTGTCAGAAATCCTGGGTTGAACAGGAAGCTGAGGCTATATCAAAGTAGGGAGTAATGCGCTGGTCTCGCTCTTAACAAAAATATTTGGCATGCTCAGACAGGGTGAGCCTTTTCAACTTTCCAGCGTTCTGTAAGACCAATGTTTTATTGATTACCAATTAATAATAGTTTGCAACCCCTTTTTCTCATTGACACATAAAAAATGCATGCACATGATAATTAATGATCAAGATACTGAATCCCACTTTGGAGAAATTAAGAGAAGTAGTCTTAGTAGCAAAAAATAATTTCATGAAGAACCTTTTGCTTTTTAGTAGAAAAAGATTGAAGGACTATTTCTTTTCTACCTCACATGAAGAGAATGGAAACTTAACCAGGGGAAGCTCGTCTGTCCTAGTGAAGTCTGTAACCTAGGTGTGGACGACTGACTGGAACAACAGTGAAAAGCTGCCCAACTCCTAACGAATGGCCTTTTGAGTAAACTGAAAGGTAAAAGGTAGGCTACTAAAGCAAAGCTTTTGAATCAAGTCCAAGATTTGCAAAGTTGGATTAACACAACACAAGGTAAATCTGAGAGAGAAAATCAAAAATGAAAACTGGTATGTGCCAGCCTGGATATTGATAGCTCTAACAATGTTTGTTTTTAGCAGTTATCTGCTTTAATAATAAAACTTCAATTTGACTGTAGCAATAACATATTAAAAATTAAGTTAGGAAGGGATCCGTAAATATACAGGCTCAGCCACCCTGAAATGAATTATGTGGATGCAGAGATAGCCGAAGGCATTTGTCTCTTGTGATCCAGTCAGTTCAGTTCTTAATGTGCGACATATGCAGGGGCATGGACTTTTATGTAGAACGTCCTCCTGTTAAACTCTACAATCAAACTAAAAAAGCCTTATTTTTCCTATCAGTACTTAAATTTTCTAATTACCGCGATGGTCATGCCTAGTTGCTTAGGTAAAAATTTATCTTAAAAGCTGCACTAGAGGGGCTGGTGGGATGGCTCAGTGGTCTACTTAGAACAAGCTTAGCGGAGCACAGGGACCGCGGTTCAATCCCCCAGCACCACATGCCAGCCGGCCCCGCCCCTTGCTGGGCTGAGCTGCCCCCCCCCACAGAATAAATAAATAAATAAATTTAAAAAAAAACAAAACTGACTCACTAAAAAAAAAAAAGCTGCACTAGATACGTTGCTATTTAGTACTCTGTATGTGAAAATGCATTTCAAAATTTTCGTCTTGTTCAAAATTTTTTCTGGCAATGCTGTTAATAGTTGGAAAATACATATTATTTTATTCAAGTAATTTGAACTCAAAGCACCTTTGTGATAATTCCCAATAAATAACTTCTGTCTGAAGACTCTGCATCAGAGGTAAGTAAACTGACTTTGCAATACTTTTTAAAATAGACTTCATTTGTGAGTTACTTATTATATAGTATGTGGCAATATTCTTAGGCTGCTTTAGCTATTGCTAAGGGTAATAATTTAATCCATAGAGCTCTTTAAGTTATGCAGTATATTTTTCATATCAAATATATTTCAAGAAATTGTAATTTAATTTCATTAAAATATTTATAATGTATAATTACAATAACATAATTATATTTCATTGAAATATTTCAGGAAATTATTTCATACAACACATTGTATCTACTCTGATTTCACATTCATGTTTACATAATATTGTATATGGGATGGATAAAGAAAATCAATTTAGGGGCTGGTGAGATAGCTCAGAGGACTAAAGTGCCTGCTTAGGCAAGCTTAGACAAGTGCAGGGAGCGGGTTTGATCCCTGGCACCACATGCCACCCCAGTCCTGCCACCAGGGCAGGCAGAGCCGGCCACAGAGTCTGGACATAGTGGCACACACCTGTAATTCCAGCACTGGGGAGTCTGGGAACAGGAGGATCACTATGAGTCCAAGCTGCATAATGAGACCCTGTAACAACCAAATACATTTTTAAAAAAAGAAGAAGAAGAATATCAGTTGTGTACTGGTTTATTTCTGAAAGTATTTATTTTGTATTTTATTTTGAAGAGTAAAAACCAAAGCAAAAACAAATAGCAGAAACAAAGACAGATACAGACAGGGCAACATACAACAGCACATATGCTACAGATTTTCAAAACAATAGCTATCAGAAAGTACTTAATATGTAGAGTTCGTGCTGCTGTTGTTTCAAGAAATGCCCTGGCATAATTATAGAGAGATCATGGACTCAGAAGTGGGCTGTGTCCAGTAGGAACTTGGAAATACACCACTCGAGGCTCTCTGGCAGCCCACACAGGTGCGGCACATGCAGGCTCCTGCTTCGTACATCTAGGCAGGTGCTGTGTGCGATGAAACGGCCCGGATTTGCTCCAAGTTCCGCATGCAGTCCCGGCTTATTTGGTAGTCTGGTTTCTAAACCTGTAGCAGGTTAATAACAGCAAATTAGAGGGGCTGGAGAAAACAGCTGTAGCAATCACACTGATGGCAGTGAGAGATGGCAGCTGACAGCACGTCTGCGGAGGAGAGAACAGAAAATCTGTGAGGCGTAGAACCTTAACAGTAGACCGGTGCCTTCTAGTGTGACCAGTAAGTGACAAGACAGACAGCCAGTCTGTCAGGGCATCTCTATATAATACACAGGATGATATAATGGATGTGCAAAGTGAGGATCTTAGGCCATCATGAAAAAAAGATCAGTCACTGAGCACTTTGTAATCCATCTAGAGTGATTCATTGCGTGGCCGTCCTGATAAGCTGATGGTTTAACAATCCCTATAAACCTTAAAAATCAGAAAAAGATGATGTATCTGTTTTAAAGGGATTAATTGGTTGATGAAGCAGGCATAAAAGAGACATATATGTAATTGTCACCTAACAAAGGCCACCTGGAATAGAATTTTGACAATAACTTATGACATTCTTCCAAAATATTTCAAGAAATTTAAGATTTCAGTCTGCTTGAAACTTTTGTGACTATTTTGTCTTTATGGACACATAGTGGTTCTTAGTCCTTTAACTCTGCAGAAAAAGACATAGTAGGTGTTCTTGGGCTTTTGATCAGTCCCACGCTCTAGCTGAGCTGACCAGCCAGCCATCTTGTGCTTTTTATGTAGAAAGGACTGAGTGTGTGTGTGTGTGTGTGTGTGCGCGCGCGTGCACGCTTGTGCGTGTGTGTGTGCCAGGAAGGGTAATTAGGATAAGTGTGAAGTGAGATGTTAGAGATTCATTAGTAATGCACAGCCATCATACTTCGGAATTTTAATGTTTACTAAATATATCCACATTTGCTTTTTTTTTAAAGTGATTGTAAGTAAGCATGCAAGTGCAGGCCTTACGTTTTCATCGTGAAAAGTAAAAATTTCCAACAGACTCTCAGTGAGGGAAGACGATTCGGTTTGGCTGGCACGGGGTCCCACTGTGTTGTCACAGTAGTCACAATCTGCCACGTGACCCTTGGCTGTGTCTCATCATATAACAACACAGTTGTTGAAACGGTCTGTTGTTTCTGTACTCTTATGACTAAAGCATAGTTATGCAGAGAAGACTCCGGCAGCACAGATGAGGGCATCAGAACTCAAGGTGAAGCGCCCGCCTGTATAGGCAAGCTCAGGGGTTCGATCCCCGGCACCACATACTGTGCCAGCCCCGACCTCGGGAGGGCTGAGCTGGCCACCAAGCTCCTGGCGGGGTGGCACATGCCTTTAATCCCAGCGCTGGGGAGACTGAAAACAGGAGGGTCACTATGAGTCTGAGCTGTATAATGAAACCCTGCATCAACTACATAAATAAATTTAAAAAAAAAATTTACGGTGAAATACTGACTCTGGCCTGTGGCTGACATACCCTCCGTGTCTTTTCTACTCAGACATGTGTTTTTCCTTATAGAAACACCCCTATTTATGACAATTTGTCTTTTAAGAAGTTTTTAATCTTTGCAAATCTAGCTATCCTTGCTGCTTGAAGATTGTTTTTGAATCCCTGCGGGTTAGACTTCTAGTTTAATTGTTTTTCTCATTAATGTGACAAATTTGCCCTGATTTATCCACACATTAGCTTGCAGTTCTGTTTGTATCCAGTGGCATGTGTTTGCAGAGGTAATGGATTTGCAGCTGGGGAAGACTGCAGAGCCGCCCAGCACGCGGAGAGGAGAGACACGGTGACCTCGGCTGAATTGGCGTGGAACAGTACACAAGTATCTTTCGGAGATTATTGGGTCTTGGTGGCCTCGAATTTTAGAGTGTTTAAATTTGATTTTCAACACTCTTAAGGAGAACATTATGTTTCAAGCTCTCTGCTTATGAATGCCACCTAGGCAATCACACTGAGTGGCATTCATAATGCCACACTGAGTGTGGCACGTATTAACTGTTAGTAACAGGCTCGGAGAGTGTTGGCGTAGATCACGTTGCATTACTGTTATATCTATCGTATGTGCAGAGCAAGGGCCTGGAGCTTCCAATTCTGTGTGGTTTGTTTGTTTTGAAAGTAAGCATAAGGGTAGAGACTCCCCCAAAGAATCCCTGTGGAGGGGTGTTTGCTTGGCAGTGACAAACAGAAAAGGGGAAAGGAAAGGCCCTTCTCTAAAATGTCCTGTGAGTACCCATAATTTAAACTGATGGTACAGAAAGGAAGTAGTATTTTCACAAACAAAACATATTGGCTTAATCATTTTCCATTTTGGATAATGAATATGTCATACATCAGTATCATACTTTCTCGAAGTGAGTGGCATACTATACTTAAAGTGAAGCAGGCTTGACTGTGGGGTTGCTAAGGTAACTGACCGGCAGGGATGCAGTTCGCTGGACTGCAGAAGGGCAGTTGAGTGCAGGTGAATAAGCAGATGTGCACACGTGTCATCGTAACACCCAGGAGGGCTCTGGGAAGTTGGGGCTTGAGTTTGTAGACTGCAAATTTTTTTTTCCTTAATGAAGGCAGAATCTGAGATCTGTGGTGGCCCTTAGAGAGAGGTGATAGCTGGTTGCAGCAGCCCTCCATGGCTCTCCTTCAGGCGTTATGGAGAACTGTACAAAAACACAATCATTTCAATATTAAATACAAACTTTTTCTTCATAGGCTAGCTTTACTACCTCACTGCAAAAACTCGGGGACTTACTAATAGTTAATGACATAAATGAAGATTGATAATCTATAAAGTACTGTGTAGACCTCAATTATTACATACATTTTTGTCTACTAGTGTGAGACTTACGTTGATTTCTGCAGTGCTTTGTATTAGAATATTTGCATGCATTCTATAGACATTGGTGAAATTATTCAAATATGTTTGACACTCTTGTAGATGTATGGAAAATGACGAGGTAAATAAAACCCAATACTGTACCACGAGGTGTTTTAAATATCCAGAAAGAATAAATAAAAGACATTTAGAAGAGATCCATGTAGATTATTTGAAATATTCCTGTACATTGGATATAAGGCTTGTGATTGGAAATTTGAATACCTTTAACATAGAGTGAAGTAACTTCTCAAAAAAACTCTCCATAATTTGACCCTGCTTTTCTTCTTAGCTTTGCTTTCCCCTAAAACAAACTCCAGGATCTGGCATCCTGGCTTACTTTAGTTCTTTGGAAGGGCCCTGCAGCCTGATGAAGGCCCGAATCCCCCATTGCTAAGTTCTGGAAGCCTCTTTAAGAGCAATATTCAGTTCTACTTCTGTAAATCTTTCCTAGATCTTTCCAACCTGAACTGCTTCTCCCATTCTTTTCTTTAAGTTTTATTTAAATATTTATTTATTTGATACAAGGTCTCGCTGTTGCAGTTGGGACTCATAATGATCCTTCTGCCTTGGCCTCCCCAGTGCTGGGATTACAGGCATATGCCACCCCACGGTGTCTTGGGGCCAGCACAGTGCTCTCGGAGTTCCACAGCTGGCATGGCATATGGTGCCAGGGATGGATCTCAGGTTCTTGTGCTTGCCAGGCAGGCGCATAGACTGCTGAGCTATCCCTCCAGTCTGCTTCTCCCATTCTTCCAAATATTGCTGGAGCAATTTCTAAGCCCAGGATATACCCAGTTAGGCAAATGTTATTCCCCTAAATTAAGACGGTGAACTCCTGGAAAGCAGGGACCTGTTCTCTTATCACCGTCCCCACTGCACTGAGCATCTGGGACATACTGTGGTGCTGGTATTAAAAAACATTGAATTCTGGTCATCACGATTTTGTCAACCATTCGTTTGGTGTCATTTGAAATAAAATCAGTAGAAGCTGGGCATGATCAATGCTGTGGGAAACTTCTGATGAGTATTAGTAGAAAACAAGTCAGGAAAGGGGCTCTGTACTGGTTGATACAATGTGTCAACTTGAGTTGAGAAGGCAGGGAGCCAGGAGTCTTACTTTGTAAACATCCTCATCCTGTGCAAAAGGAGGGTGTGCACATTGAGTCTGCACCCTCCAGGATAACTTGTTTATGATAGGAGGAGGGGAGAGAGGCTGAGTAGAAGCCACAGCTGCTGCTGCTGCTGCTGCTATGAACTTTTGCCCCCTCCCATGTGCCACTCTGCCTGGGAGCCAGTGTAGACTGAAACCTCCATGAACTGTGAACTCAATAAATCTTTCCTTCCTTAATTTTTGGCATTGGGTATTTTGTCTCAGCAACAAGTGAAATGTAACTAGCGGGCTTGTTGCTCTGACTACCTGACCATGATGTTCAAGGCTTATCAAAAGAGAAAGAAAGGCTTGACAATGTTACCTACTAGGGAAGAGCTGGAATGCCTTCAGCTCTTCTGTATGGGCGATTCTGGTCAGAGCTCAAAAGACCAGAATGCTGCCAGAAAGCCTGCCTGTAAAGACCAGGCTGGGGAGGTTTCTGCTGGGAAGAAGGACTGTATTGGTTGTTGGACTCCGGATCTTTTGTGTTATGGCTTGGCAGAAAGTTTGTATTTTGCTCCTGTCCAGAGACTTTGCCTGAGACTGAGATTAAACACAGTGGACTAGTTCATCTGACGATGGGAATCTCAAGGCAGTTGAAGGTTGAGGCAGTGGCATGGTTATTGTTGGGGGATTTTAGTCAGATATAGGGTGAGAGTGAAGAGCAAAGAGCCAAGCAGGATGATTTAAAATGTGAGTTTGGTCAGAAAGGAAGTGACAGGAAGGCTGTGGACTGCAAAGATAGAACTGAGATCTCCATAGCCCAGGAGGAACAGGAGGGTAGAAAAGATGTCCTGAGGGCATCACAGGAGGTGGCAGGTCCTTGCATTTGGAGCCTCAGAATCACCAGGGTGAGGGACTTTGCACTGAGGAGAAAGCTGCAGAGCCTTATGTTCCAGAATGGAAGCAGCGGCCACACCAGGTTCAGGTGGCAGCCAATCAGATTTCAGAATGACACCGGCATAGAGAATTTGTTCCTTGGCATCAGGGTCAGAATACTCAGCAATCCACACATTTGACCCCTGTAGCCAAAAGAGAAGAAAGCCTGGCTACTACTACAACCAGCAGCAGACCTTGGCATCACCCACATGGCATTGCTTTTAGGTACATTCAGCATGTAGGAGTTCTGAGGTTAAGAAGGCTTCCAGCTAGATTTCAGAAGGCCTGCGAAGCTGAGCACTGTGCCCCTGAGAGGGCAGTGTGTAAAGCTGTGAGGGAGAAGCCTACTCAGTGGAAACCCCAGAAATTTGGAAAAGCCAGGAGCATAGACTCTCGGAGAAAAGCTGCAAAGAGAGCAACGCCAGCCTCAGAGAAAAACCACAGGAGCTATCAGCAGAAGTACAGTAGGAGTGGAGCCATGTAAGGCTTCTGGAGCTCTCAACCTGTTACGGGTTGGTTCCGATGTTGGGCATGGAACTACAGGACTTAATGTTTGCCCTTCTGTATTGTGGACTTTAGTCCCAATGCTTTGCATCCTGCTGCTTGTACCTTTTAGAATGATAAATTTTTTTTGTGCCATTGAATGTTGCAAGTATTTAACTTTTCATTTGTACAGGGGCTCACAGCTAAGAGTTTTGCCTTAGATCTTGGAAGAGACTTGGGACTTGGACTTTTCAGCAATGAAACTGCTTGGATTTTGGCAACTCTTAGAGATGGATTAAAAGGAATGTGCACGAGTCTTTGGGGGGTTGCCCAGGGCAAAACCCCATGGTTCCAATGTAATACAATGTTCAAGTTGTAAATTGTTGATAAACATGTTTATGTACCTGGAAATTGGTTTAAGGAAATGTCTGGTTGCCAAGTTGACAAGGGGTGGATTGTACTGGTTGATACATTGTGTGAACTTGAGAAGTTTAGAAAGTTAATTAAGTGACTCAGCAGGGAGCCAGGAGTCTTACTTGGTAAACATCCTCATCCTGTGCAAGAGGAGGGCATGGCTGCCCTGTGAGCTCTACTCTCCCAGCCCCAAGATAGACTGTTTATAATGGGAGGAGGGGAGAGAGGCTGGCTAGAAGCCACAGCTGCTGCCCTTCCTTTTGCTCTTCTTCCTTTTTTCTTTTTGCTGCTATGAACTTTTGCCCCCTCCCATGTGCCCTCTGCCTGGGAGTCCAGAGTAGATGGAAGCCGCCTTAACTGTGAGCTAAATCAACTTTTGCTTCCTTAATTTTGGGTGTTGAGTATTTTGTCCCAGCAACAAGTGAAAAGTAACAGTCTCCTTACACCCCCTAGTTGAGCCTCACTTGGAACTTTTTTTTCTGTTACATGGCCTTTGAAATTGATTTTATTAGTCAAGTTGTGGATATGGGAAGCTACAGGCCAAATATCTTAATTCTGGTCGCCTTTTGTGGCGCTCATCCAGAGAACTGCAAGGACAAGTTTTCACAGATGAAGAAACATTTTGGGGAGTTTCTTTTTTTCTTTCTTTCCTTTTTTTTTTTTTTTGTTTGGCAGAGCCAGGGATTGAACTCAGGCCCTTGCGCTTGCCAGGGAAGCTTTTATTCCACTGAGCCATCTCCCTGGCCCCTGGAGTTTCTATTTTTAATCCTGAAAAATTTACTATTGTCAGTGATTTTGCCCTCCAGGGTTTTAGTAAGTTGCAAGCTTGGAGTGAGCAGCCTGGAGTCCCAAGGTTAACTGTCACATTTATGAATCCATCAGTGACTCAGAGTTAGAATGGGCTTGATAGGGTTTTTCTGTCTAAAAATTGCAACTCCTACCCAATCTGAAAGATAGAGACCCCTGGAAGAGGCTGCTGAGGCGATGAGGGGAATGGCAGTAGTGTGTTGGTGGAGATGATGCTATCAGAAGAAAAATAATAGATGCAAATGCATCTGCCCAATTTGCCCATTTTAATATACTCATGTCTTATTTTTATTCGTAATTATAAGTCATTGAATTGGTCTTGTTGCACTTAAATTATTTGTACTGAATGGTATTAGGTAATTGTTAATGCACATTTAGGAGGTGGCCTAACATAATTGATTAGACTGTTCGAATTACTAAATGTCAAGATGGGGAAAATGGAATAAATTAATTCTTTTTTATGTATTTAGTAGAGTCTAAAGGGTCTCACTACACAGATCAGACTCTAGTGACAGTCCTGTTTTCAGCCCCCCAAGCGCTGGGTATACAGGTGTGTGCCACCATGCCCAGTCTCAACCCCTGTCTCAGCATGCCCCATGGGGGCAAGGTCAGCACAGCATGCTGCAAATCAAGCCCCAGTCCCTGGGCTGTGCCAAGTAGGTGCTTCAGTCCACTGATCTCTCTGGCCAACCCTAATAAATTAATTTCTAGGATAGATATAAAAAATCTGCTCAGAAACAAATGTCCAAAGGAGTTTTAAAAGTATACATAGGAAGTCCCTTGAGCTGGCCAAATAGTTCAGCAGAGTGAAGCACCTGCAAGCAGGCACAGAGGCCAGGGGTTCAATCCCCGAGCCTGCTGCCTCTGGGGCACACTGAGATGGCAATTGAGACTGGGTGTGGTAGCCCACCCCTGTAATCCCAGCTCTTGAGAGGCTGTAAACAGGCGGAGCACTATGAGTCCCATCTAGTAGTGAGACCCTGAATACCCTGTAAACCTTCCCCCCACCAAAAAAAAAGAGAAGCCCCTTGCATCTCAGCAGTATTACATGATTTTGCTTGCTTTATCTAGAAAACAGTTAGTACAGTCTACATTCTCACTGTTTAAAAATTATTCTGTATACTTATTTTAAGAAAAATAGTGAATTAAAACACTTGCTTTGGCAGACACAGGGATCGGGGTTCAAGGGCCAGCCAGATAGCTCAGGCTTGCTGACCCCACCTCCGGTGCACTGAGGCAGCGATTGAGACTGGGTGTGGTGGTGTGCACCTGTAATGCCAGCACTTGGAAGCCTGAAAACAGGAGAATTACTAGAAGTCTGAACTTTGTAGTGAAACCCTGTAGGACCTGTACTAAATACTTAAAATAAATAAATAAATAATATTTTGAAAAAGAAAACTAAAAAAATATCCAAACTGTGTTAATTGTATAGTTGGCCGGTTCTCAGGTTATATTTTTTTGGTAATACTAATTTTGACTAAAAGGAAATTGTCAAATTGATATGATGGGTGTCTTATTCAGTAGAAATTAAAACTATTAAATGTGTGTCGTTTTATTTACATAGTATTTGAAAAGGTTCTTTTTTTTTTTTTTTTTGCTGGAACTGGGGATTGAACTCAGGCCCTCGCGCTTGCCAAGGAAGCACTTATTCTTCTGAGCCATGTCCTCGGCCCCTTGAAAAATTTCTAAACACAAGAGTTTTCCCATGTTTTGTCCTAAAGTCACTCTCTCTTAAAATTGTTATTAACAGCGCTCTTGCGTGTGGCTGTGCTTCCTCTGGAATCCCTAGATAGTGAAGCGCTTCTTTATGGTCTACACTGCATTGAGAAAAAGTATCTCATCTGTGTGTGTCTCTTATCTTCCCCTTGTGTTTCCAGTGTATACGATTTTCTCAAAGGTGCACTCTGACTGGAACGTGTACCCGTCCGCAGGTGTCCTGTTTGTCCATGTTTTGGAAAGAGAATACTTTAAGGGGGAGTTTCCACCCTACCCGAAACCTGGTACGTTCCATGTGGAGAGAAAGGCGGCTAGCTTAATAGTTCTTCTTGTTCTCTATGTATAACTTTTTCAAAATTTTAAACAAGGCCTATTGCTGGATTCTGTCTTAAGTATCATGTCTCTGACAAATGATCGACCTATATTTACATGAATATAGCTGTGTAGATTCTTACAAAGTACACTGGTTTTTGAAAAATGACACATACATGGTTGAAAAGTGTGAAATATAGCATTAAGTAATCAGTTTTAATGTTTTTACAATATGAGGTAATTAATAAAATTTCATAATGTAACAGACATTAAATTTTTCCCTTCTAACTAATAGCACTTCTAAAGTCTTATTTAATTCACTTTTGGCTTGAATCTGTTATTTTTGAATTATTACAAATGCCAACACATTAATGCAGATATAGAAAGAATAGCAAGAGCAAATGTATTGAGCTATTGTTCTTAAATAGCAAAACTTACTTTTCAGAAAATTATGTTTAGTAAGAACATACTTTAACATGAGAATTAATATGTGTATTGTTTTGTGGATTATGTGATGCATAACATCTAAAGACAATAAAATAAAGGTAAACATGTTCTTAATAGATAGCAGGACAAAATGATAGTACTTTCATTGATTATTTTTATTTTGAGATATCCCATGTTTATAAAACGTAGGCAACAGCTGTAGAGCTTGAGAAGATAGCATTTAGTTAAGAACAGTTTCCAGGGGCTGGGGAGATGGCTCAGTAGGATAAGCGCTTGACGGGCAAACGCAAGGATCTGAGTTCAAATCCCCGGTTCCACAAAAAAAAAAAAAAAAAAGAGTTTCCAGGGCCAGCAAGATAACTAACGGGTCTAAAGTGCCTGCTTTAGGCAAGTTTAGGCAAGTGGGCAGAGACTGCAGCTTGATCCTTGGCACCGCCCCCATCCCCGCCTGCAAAACAAACAAAAAAGAAAAAGACCAGCCAAATAGTTCAGCAGGTTAGTGCCTGCAAGCAGGCTTGCGGATCAAGGGGTGCTGGTTCGATCCCAGCAGGCTCTGCCCCTGGAGTGTGCTGAGATGGTGACAGAGTGAGCATGGTGGTGCGCGCCTGTAATCCCAGCACTTGAGAGGCTGTAAACAGGAGAATCACTGAGTCTATCTAGTAGTGAGATGTAGACCCTTCTCTAAAATACAGGAAAAACAAAACAAAACAAAAAAAAAAAAACCATAGTTGGCAGGATAGCTGTGTGCACTAAAGCGCCTGCTTAGGCAGAGCGTAGCAGCAGGGGTTCCATCCCCAGCCCTGAGACAAACATTGAGACTGGGCGTGGTGGCAAGCGCCTGTAATCCCAGTGTTGGGAGGCTGAAAACAGGAGGATCATTACGAGTCCAGTCTACATAGTGAGAGCATGTAGAACCTGTACTAAATAAAAAAGAACACAGTTTCCAGAGTTAGCAGCAATTAAATTCTACTTTCACGTTTCCTACGACATGGAGAAGTTATTTAATATGGAAAATTACTATCTTCTACCAATAAAATTAGAGCTAATGAGAGCATCATTTTCTTATTTCATCTTAAAATAAGAGGACATAATGCTTATGAAAGATTTAACACGTGTTCAGGCACGTGCTGATCAGTCATAATGTTACTTATGCCTATTATTGATAAATGTCATTCTCATTTTTTGGATTATATCATGTTTTTATTCTATTTAATGTTTCATAATTCTATTTTTGTTTTGACAGCTGTTACATAACTTTTTAGATATTACTTCATGTTAGTTTCATAGTATCTAGAGTTTCATGAAAGAAATCTCCAAAAACTAGTTTCACCAATATGATTAGTGAAGATTTGGGGAATTTTCAGAAAGATTGTTGTCTCACTGGCAGGACTGTCTGCTTTAAAGCGCTCCTTCTGAGCCAGATAGATAACTCAGCAGACTAAGCGCCTGCTTTGGCAAGCTCAGGGACCAGGGTTCGCTCAGAGTCCCGCACGCCGGGCGGGCCCTGACCCCAGGGCAG
>NW_004524626.1:3308286-3309527 GCF_000260255.1 Octodon degus
CAACTAGAGGCCATACTCATAAATGAAATAAGTGAGTCCCTGATGTGTTAACATACTGTCTCCCTAATGTAAGAACCAGAAAGCATAAATAAAATCTGAAAGGTATTGTGAAAGAGAAAGAAACTATTCAAAAGGAAAGAACAACTGGAATGAGGGAAAGGAGAAAAGAAAGAAAGAAGAAAGGGAGAGACAGCTGAGATAATTATACATTAATTTTTATTAGTCTGGTTTATTGAAAGGAACAGTTAACCTTTGTTCAATCTCACATTCCTATGTCTGGTAATCTGAGCAACTACTTTGAAGATAATGTGCATTATGACAACCATTATTAATTTCCTATCATCTTGTTGAAATTTTGTATTCTTTTATTGTCTTTGTGTTGTTTTGTTTTTGTTCTTTTATCTATAAAATAAAAAAAACATAAAAAGGTAAAAAAGAAAGTTGTGTTCCTTTCTATTCATTTATAAATTTTCATTCCAGCTACTGTAATAAAAATGATAGTCTAAATTAGTGAAAAATAAAAATAAAGATGAGGACCAAGAGATGGTAGAAAGGGAGTAGAGAGAAGGGAAGGGGGTGACAAGAGCAACCAAGAGGGGAGATGTACAAGCACTGATTCCACACAGAATATCAACATTGTGTATTATACGCATGGACTAATAAATGCTAGAAAATAACATTCTGGATAAGAAAACATTACAGAACGCTCGTCTGAATTTAGGAACAAAACAAGAATAATCTCCTCTGTGTCTGTTACAGAATATATTGGAAGTTGTAGCCAGTGAAGTAAACAAAGAGCAAGAAATTAAGTCTCTGAGAACTTGAAGAAACTGAACAGTCAATGATATAAACAGTCTATAGTTTGTAAATAGGATATCATGTGTGCATCTTGTACAGCAATTAACCACTAGGAAGAATGTATGCAACGTGTTAATTATTGAAACTGTCCTACCAATTTGATTTGAAACTGTCTCATTGCTATTTGTTTATCAATAAAATTATGGGGGGAAAAAACAGTCTATAGATGATTAAGTTTAAGACTTGAGTGAGCTCTAGGATCAATATAAAATTGTTAATATGAATAACAAGTATTGAGAATACACATGCTTTTAAAAATGTGTTGCTTTGGTGCAAATACCATAAATACATGTATTTTAATAATAATATACATGATAAGAATAAATATAACTGAAATATGCAGGAAAGCTATGTATGAAATTGTATTGATAAATTATAAGATA
>NW_004524626.1:3310837-3326943 GCF_000260255.1 Octodon degus
GCTCAGGAGGAAGACCACAAGTCAGATCTGTATAGTGAGACCCTGTAGACGCTGTACTAAACAATAAAGTTCATTATGTTTAAAGGGTGGGCCATATTGATCCCTGGCGCTACAGGCAGTGCCCCACCTCAGGGACTCACTGAGACGGCAATTGAGACTTGGCCGCCTGTAATCCCAGCACTTAAGGACTGCAAACAGGAGAATCACTATGAGTGTGATCAATGTAGTGAGATCCTGTTGACCCTATACTAAATACATTAAAAAGTTGATTATGTTCTTATAGTGTACTCCTAACATATGTTATGAACAGTGTAAATCACATAATATACAAAGAAGATTATGGCCGGGGAGATGGCTCAGTGGAATAAGTGCTTTCCTCGCAAGCCCAAGGGCCTGAGTTCAATCCCCGATTCCGCAAAAAAAAAAAAAGACGATTATGAAATTTTAGTAATCTTTCATGGACAAGTAGAGCTTGGCCTGTAAACATACCAGTTTGCAGCCAGATATTTTAGTAATTATGCGAAAATGCCATTCTATTTAGTAAAACTTTTCATATCTTGAAATCTTTAAAAAAAAATCCTAGCAACTAAGTCAATCTGTATGTATTTCTAATATTTACATTTTAAATATCTAAAGTACATCAGGCACTGTCTTTGAAATAGAGGATCAGAAATAAAGCACTCTGGGCCTCAGGGTTGTGCTCAGCAGCCTAAGCACCTGCCTAGGCAAGCGCAAGGACCCAGGTTTGACCCCAGTACCACCTATTGTGACAGCCCTGTCCTACCTGTTGTGACAGCCCTGTCCTGGGGACTCTTAGCCACCAAGACCAGGTGTGATAGTACATTCCTGCATTCCCAGCGCTGGGGAGGCTGAAACAGAATCACTACGAGTCCGAGCTACATAGTGAGACCCTGTACCAAGTACATAAAATTTTAAAAAGTAACAATAAAGCACCCCCCCCCCCCGCTTGAAGGTCTGTATCTTTTATAAGTGAAATTTGACTGAGGTCATTATGGTACTTAAATATCCTACTACAAGTGATAGAAGGAGGCTATTCCACTACAAGAGTTAAGATTAAACATTAGGTATAAAATGAGGGGACTGGGGAGATGGCTCAGTAGAATAAGTGCTTCCCTGGTAAGCTCAAGGGCCTGAGTTCAATCCCTGGTTCCGGAAAATAAATAAATAAATAAATAAATAAATAAATAAATAAATTCAGATAAAGTTCTTCCTGATGTGAAAAATTCATTTTCATGGTGACCTGTGATTTAAAAAGAACTTATTAGAGTTTATGGAATGAATAGTAATGAAATTTATAATAAATATGAGAATTTTATCCATAAAAGCATTGCAATTAATATGAAAATACCTATATTTTGTGGGCTGAAGTTTCAAGATACGGAGAAGATTGACAAGACTTTTTTGCAGGATAACCTTTTAAAATCATCAATAGTCCCAATTGGGAGCCAGGGAGATGGCTCAGTAGAATAAGTGCTTGCTTGGCAAGCGCAAGGGCCTGAGTTCAATCCCTGGTTCTGAAATAAATAAATAAATAAATAATCTGTCTGAAAAGGAACTTTAAAAAAAAATAGTCCCAATTGAAACCCATTTCACATATTTTCATTTACTTCATTCACATAATGTTTTCTACTTTAGTGAGTATTAATGTTAGTGTTCGGTGTCAACTTGACAGTATGTGTCCCAGCAGTGGCAAGAAAGTGAATAAATGCAGTGGAAGTTATACAGATTCTAGAGAGGGAATTTCATTTCACTTTATGGAATAATATTCTTTGCAGAATATATACCTTTTAAATATTGTTTAAAGTTTGAAATAACAGTCCAAATTCTGATTCTTCCTGTTCTTTCAGTATTACTGACGATTGTAATTTATTTCTGTGGAAGCTCATGTATTGTGTATAAAAGTCTTTGATATTTATTTTTGAATGCACAAAATATTTCATTTCAGTTTGAGCCATTTTTATGCTACTCTTTTGTCTCAGTGTCAGCTGCAGCTGCCATCACTGCCAGAGGCTAGCGCTGGGATTCTAAGACTTTGACATACTATTTCTTTTTTGAGGTACTACAGACATGTTTGAATGATTTCATATCTGTCAAAGTTAATTGCTTCTGATTTTTGGGGCCATAACCGGTTGGCCTTTGCTTTATTTGTTGTTTGTAATGGCTGCTTCTGAGTTGACTGTGACGTAAGTTCCCTAGCTCTGTAAGTGTTTACTAATATCTGATTTTGTGAAGGAAATGATTGGTGCTCTGAGCATGTACTCTCAGCTTTATAGGTTACGATCCTTCCTGCTTTGTTCCTATCGTGAGGTATGACTTCCAAAAGATTATTTATGGCACTTTTGACTGATTGGTGTGTGCTAAAATTGTGTACTAAAATGTAAAGAACATGGAGATTTGCTTGTTTGAGAGTGTACCTTCTGGGACAGTAGCTGGAAGGGGAACGGCAGGGTCAGAGGGAATCTCTAATTTTAGTTTTTTGGGGAATCTCCATACTGATTTCCATAGTGGTTGTACTGTTTTACATCTCCACCAAAAGTTTGGAAAGGTTCCTGTTGTCCCTGTAGTCTTGCCATCATTCGTTATTGTTGGATTTCTTGATGACTGTCATTCTTTTGGGCTAAGGTGGAATTTCAGTGTTGCTCTAATTTGCATTTCTCTCACAGCCACCAGTGTTGAGTATTTCTTGCTGTATTCATTGTGTATTTGTACTTCCTCTGAACTGGGTCCATTCATTTTGCTTACCCACTTTTGATTGGGTCTTTTATTTTGGGAGGTCTAAGTTTTGGAGTTCTTGGGAGTAAAAGACATCATATTACGGTGACACATGTATACCTGTGTCTACAGCAGCACAGTTCATAATAGCTGAACCTTGGAAGTAGCCTATATATCCACCTACAGATGAATAAACAAAATACAGTATTTGCACTACTCTGCCAAGAGAAAGATAAGCTGGAGTCATTTGTGGAAAAATAGATGCACTTGACCCCATAATGTTATGTGAAGTAAATCAGACACATGAGCTTCCATACTCATAGTTTCTCATTTATTTTTGTTTGTTTGTTTATTTTTGCAGTACCAGGGATTGAACTCAGGAGCTTGTGCTTGCCAGGCAAGTGCTTATTCTACTGAGCTATCTCCTGAGCCTAAGTTTCTCATTTAAATGAGAAATCCAAATCATGAATATAAAGATCAAGATGAAAGGTAGATGACAGGAAGTAAGAAGAGCTTTTCTAAATGGGAAAGGGATTAAGAGATGGAGGGAGGGGAGAAATTCTGCCCATGCCCCACCTCCACATAAGGAATATAATTGCTATGTAATAGAAATATACTAAGAAGAATTACATGCAGTAAACCAATACAAACAGAGTGTATTTTCCACAGTGATCCTTAAACTGTACTTAAAAATACAAAATTAAATTGCTTAGTTTTTTAAAAAAAATTACTAGAGGCCAGGGAGATGGCTCAGTAGAATAAGTGCTTCCCTGGCAAGCGCAAGGGCCTGAGTTCAATCCCTGGTTCCGACTAAATAAATAAATAAATAAATAAGAATGCTACTGGTAAGTAATTCATAGCAGTTAATTCATTTATTGATGATGCGTCTGTGTTGCTGCCTGTCCTTAATAGCCTTCTGTGACAGGGTCCTCCTGCATTGAACTTTTTGTTTTAGCATGTGAAATAGCCTAATTATTTCTTTTCCTAAAATATTGTTTAAACCCTGAGGTTTTATTGCCTAGAAAAGGAATACTTTTTAAGTGTAACAACAGATACTGAAAATGGAAAAATACAGTTTGTTTTTACTTTTATGGTTAACAAATTTCGTTTTTCAAAGGAGCATGTTACTTCTTTAATACGATTTTCCTTTTCTAATAGATAACTGCCTACAATAGACGCACCTTTGAGACCGCAAGGCATAATTTGATAATTAATATAATGTCAGCAGAAGGTGGGTATGGAAAAATATGTTGATAATTTCCTCATTTAGGGGCAGGGGAGATGGCTCAGTAAAATAAGTGCTTCTCTGGTGAGCGCAAGGGCCTGAGTTCAATCCCCAGTTCCGCCAAAAAAAAAAAATTAAAGTAACTGCAAAGCAAACTTAAGTACTAAGGGAAGCAAATGTGCAAAAAAAAAAAAAAAAAAGGTTAATTTCCTCATTTATAAGAAATACTTCATTTCTTGTATTTATAACTGTATTTTATAAGTACAGTTATATTTTGTAACTATAAATATAGTTAGGGATTTTAAGGCATCACATACCTAATATAACCTATGCAGTAGTAACATGCAGGAAAAAAAATCAAGTAATACCTAATTTTTTATCAAATATCGTGGTGAGTTATGGTGAAGAATCAAGGTGGGGGTATGTTCAGATGGACCGCTGAGTCTCAAGTCCTTGGCTTCTTCATCTGAAAAATGAGCCAACAATAAATTTTCTGTCATGAATGAAGCCTTCAGATGTGCTAAAAAAGGTCAGAGAGTACATAGTAATGTCCAGGTAGTTTTATTATTAAAAACATTTACCATAGATTCTATTTATATAAGGATAAACTAAAAATTTTGGACATAGTTTCCTCGCTAAATAATCTAATTTGGCCCAATTGTTAGACTCCCGGAACAATTCAGAGTTGCACGTGTTCAAATTCTGAAGTGACTTTGTAAAAATTTTAAAGATTAGGGACAAAGGAAATATCCCAAGTGTTATGCTCTCAAATGTCTTGACCTCGTTTAACACATGTCTGGGAAAAAATACACACTATTAAAAGCTAGTTAAAATTAACAGATCATGAGACAACCCTCTCTACACTCTGATGTTATTTGTGAAATGGAAGAAGGAAGAAGTGGTACAGAATTTATTCCCTCTGAAAGTGGTAGAGTAATTGCAGTAGGGAATTTTTGGTTATATTTGCTTGTAAAATTAAAAACAAATAAGCAAAACACAGTACATTTAACCAGGATCTACTAATTGGGAATTTAGGAAAATTCAGTACATTTGGTAGTGCCTACATGGAGAGACTGCTAGGAAACTTGAAGTCCCTTATGTGAATTCTTTGCAGGGACAGTATCAGCTATAGACAACAGATGCGCAAGTTAAAAGCTTAAGGTGCTCTTCACCTATTAACAGCAGATCCGAGGGCCAGTTTTGTGGGCCTGCATAGAGGAGTGCCTACCCATCTCCCCATTCCTAGCCCTTTTATTTATTTTGTTTTTTAAATTATTTTTGCAGAACTGGGGATTGAACTCAGACCCTTGCACTTGCCAGGGAAGCGCTTATTCTACTGAGCCATCCCCCCAGCCCCTCCTAGCTCTTTTAGTAGGTATTCATTTCTGGATCAGGGAAAGTTTTGGTCTTGATGACAGTAGTGAGTGGATACTCATATCCACTCCCCCTGACTCTGTAGCATTGGAATGCCCTTATAAACAGAATAAGGGTAAAGTTTTACTTCTCCTTGGCTGTGAATCACGTTATACAGCTATATTTCAGTGGGCTTTGGCCACCACTCTGTTGCTCTCAGAGGAACTCATATCTCTGTCACACCTTGCTCTTCCTCCTTCTCCAGACTTGTCTCGTTGTTGAAGTAGAGAGCACAAGGCCTCTTCACTGATGGAAGGGAGCCCCTGATCAAGAAGATGTTAGTGGAAAACTGCTAGACCACGCAGTGGTCAAGGGGTGGTGTTAGGGACTGTTTGTCTTGAGTCAGGGGTTTGAAGCTGTGCTGCTGAAGGGTGTGCAGTAAAATAGTTATGGAAACCCTCCCTGTTTGACAGAGCTCCTCCATCATTCAGTATGTGGAACACTTAAAGATCATACATGTGTGCTTGGTAGTCTAGACAAAATCTGTATGCACACTGGAATGAGCATCTTTGAGCACAGCCTTCATTCATGCTATTTGTCCCAGATAAGGTTTCAAAAAAAAAGAAATAACTATTGTAAGTCAGGGTAATCATGTTCAGTCCAGTTCCCTGCCCAACTGTCTCCTGTTCTGAGAGACCGAGTGAGAAATTGGTCATGTAGACTCACCCAGCATGCAACTCAAGGAGAGCACATGGAGAGATTCACTGTGGGTTAGCACCTCCCAAGCCTGCTGTGCATGGGTCTGCTGGCCTACTGTTCTCTTGGCCAATGTGACTTCCAAATATAGCAAGCTTGGGATTTCCCCAGGGTTAGAAAGCTGCGGTGACTCATCTCTGGGAGGCCTGGCAACAGCGCCTGGCCCAGGATCAAGCAGGCAAGTGCATGGCCCAGAGTTCTGAGGAGCTGGGTGCAGTAACAGGCTCATGGCCTGTCTCCAAAAGGGAGCCTCGGAGCAAGCTCTCATGGGTCAGGAAAAGCCAAACAACAGTATTCTACACAGTAGCACTAATAATTTTTTAAAAGCTGTACATGCTTTAATATCAGAGGGACTTTTAAAGGAGTAAAGTCTTATTTGGGGTGCTTACCATGTATTTTTTTTATTATTATTTGCTTTTGGGAGTAGAAGGCTTTACAGAGAATCCATAAGGATTTTGTTGAAGTAAATCAGAGAATATGCACAGTATGATTTCTGTGGGGGACTTTAGATTTGTGTATAGTCCAGGAAAGTTCGCTTGTCTTTTTAGTGAATTCAGATAAATGATCATTTCATGCTGTATAACAATGTAATATTTTAATCTCGTGTAAAATCTGTGTTTTAGGGCACTGCTGTGAATTTGTTAGGCAGTCTCCCTTAGTATAGAGACTAATTGCATGACGTAGGTTCTTGGACCTCTCTGAAGATACGCTTCTTATTTTCAGCTATAGGAAAGGTACCAGGACCTGCTCACCTGCTTTATGTGAGAATGAAATGTTCTAGTTTACCTCTGTCTTACAACCTGGCCTACTTCATTATCAATATGTCTTAAAACTTAATCTTTATTGTTACAAAAGTAGTATGAAATAAAGCAAAAGCTAGTTTTTTTTATCATTTACCAAATATGATTAGTAATTTATGAGTAACACTTGAGAAACAAGTACTTTTATATTTACTGAGAATCTTTTACGTTGAAAGTGAATTTTGGGATTCACTGATGTAGAACAATAACTTAGAAATGTTCAAAGGAGAACTTTGATGAGACTTGAGCTGAAAATAAATTTACAATGATATGATACAGAATTTCATGAGAGCTATAATTTTCTAGGATATTTAACTATAGAATGATCACAATAAAATTGCTCTTACCTTTAGAATTCTAATTAGAATATAAGGTTGATATTAGTATTGAGGCTTTCAATTAACCCAGAAGGAAGGGCTCCTCCACTTCAAAGGACACGAGTCACCTACTGTATTTGCACTTCAAGAGAGCTGAAAAATTCCTTTCAAACTGATAAGAATATAACTACCAAATACATTAAAAAAGAATTCTTATTAGATGTATAATCAATACTTATTTTAGAAAAAAATAATGATTTAACTACTCTAAGTAGTATTCTCTTAAAATTAAAAAAATTGAATCATTTATTTATTAATGTATTTGGTATAGGGTCTTACTACGCAACTTGGACTCATAGTGATCGTCCTGTTTCAGCCTGGGAATACAAGGGTGCACCACCATGCCTGGTCTTGGTGGCCAGTTTAGCGTGCTAGCAGCGGGGCCGGCACGGCATGCAGTCCCAGCAATTGAACCCAGATCCTTGCGCTTGCCTAGGCAGGCTCTTAGACCACTGTGTGTGTTCTGTATATTGTGTCTACTTATATACTGCATTTTGAGATCAGTCATCTGTTCTATAGAAAACCTTGAAAGTTAGCACAGTCCTTCCTCAGTATTCACTGACCTTGATTCTTTGACCCTGTGGGAACTAAGGTCTGCGAACTTGCTTGGAGCCCTTATAGAAAAGCCCTAGACTTGGCCTTAACCTGTATACATCCTCCTGTTCACATCATCTGTAGGTTATGTCTATCTCATACAGTTAAAATGCTGTGTAAGTAGTGGATACATGGTATTGTTTAAGAAATAGCGATGAGAGACAGTTTGTATATGTTCGGTACAGTCATGACTTAAAAACTAAAAGCATCTTGGTTCCACAGTCCGTATAATCTGAGCATGCGCAACCCGTAGGTATAAAGAACAGACTGTTAGCGTGCTGCTCCCTCCTGCTAGGGTTTATGACCAGACCTCACAAATCCCAAATTGCCCTTTTGTTTCTCATTTCAAAAAACTACTTCATTAAAGACATGCATGCCCTCTTTTTGTTTTACCACAATTAGACTTCCCATTGCCATATCAAGCAGAATTCTTCATTAAAAATATGAATGTGGAAGAAATGTTAGCCAGTGAGGTTCTCGGAGACTTTCTGGGGGCAGTGAAAAATGTGTGGCAGCCCGAGCGCCTGAATGCCATCAACATCACGTCAGCCCTGGACAGGGGCGGCAGGGTGCCGCTTCCCATTAACGACATGAAGGAGGGGTAAGCAGACCTTTATCTCATTGCCTTAAATATGGATGTTTTTAATATGGTGAAATTATCAAACTTCTTAGAGATAGAAAATAGCCTATTGCATTTTTCTTTTTAATAAGAAATGGATATTACAAAGATATGGACATGCTAGCAATTTTTTGTATTGACAGAGCGCGTGTGTCAAGGCTTTTAACTCTCAGAACCTAGGTCCTGTGATACCCAATTGCAGATCCAGATGAGACTCCTGGATCGGCACACTAAATCTTTCTTACCTTCGGTAAAGCTGATTATTTAGGGCTGTGAATTTTAGTGGAAATTGATGCCCAAGTTATCAAGTGTAGAAGGATGCACCGACTGCTGTAATCTTATTCTAGGAAACTATTTCTTGGCCTTTCACATTCTTTCCACCATGTGTTGGTGACTGATGGCTGGAGTGAATTTGAAACCCATTCCTGTGACACGAGAGCCTAGAGCCTGGCCTTGTCACTCATATGCTGGGTGACATTGGCAAATGGGAAACCCCTCTGTGCCTCCATTTCCTCTTCTCTTCCACTGGGGGTAACCCTTTCTCACAGGGTTGTTGTGAGGATTAAATACATTTGAAAGGAATTTGTCAGTTCTCTTGAAGTGCAAATACAACGTGTGACTTGTGTCCTTTGAAGTGGCAGAGCACTCCCTTCTGGGTAAATTGAAAGCATCAATGCTAATATCAAGTCGAACTCTCACCTTTCATTTCTCATCTGTAGATTGGTGCAGAATTGCTTTCTCTCTCATCCTACAGTGTACAGTGTATGGAATAAATCACATTTTGCACAGCCTACTCCAGTTCTCCCTCCTCCTTCCCCCATAGTCCTCCTGGGAACGCTTTTGGACTGAAGATACCTGGAATTAACTAGAGTAGCCCAATTAGTAAGAATTCGATTTCTGGGCATCCTTAAAGCAGAACTTTGTTGAAAGAACAGAAAAGATGCAAGTATACAGAAGTGAGGTCTGAAGGGAGGTGCGGAAAGCAGTGATGTATAAAGTCCAGCTCACAAATTTTAGAATTAAGTTTTATCTTCAGAGTGATAGCAGCGGATTTTAATGTCAGTTGAGCACACCGAGAAGTGCTCTGAGGACAGTAGTCACTTTATCTCCTGTCTCTGTGCTAGCGGGCTTTTAGTGTGAAAACATAACTCTAAAGCTTAAGTTTTCACTGCAGAGTTAACAGCGTGGATCTCTCTCCTACTGAGTAATTTAAAATGGCATAACCACGGAGCAGAATGATAGGGGACTCCTCCTGAAAGCACTCAGGAACCTCTTCCAAGAGTTTGCTCACTGTGTTCCCTGAGGATTGTTAGAACAACTCGCAGCAAGTGCTGGAGGAAACACTGCGAAGCCCAGCCACTGGGGGAGCTCTGCAGAGCCCTACTTCCTGCTGGTTCCTGAGGAGTGCACACTCCACTTTTACAGCCTGAACTGCACTGAGATGAACTGAACAATTCTGTGAACCAGACTCTGGCCTAAAGCAGTGCTTCCCAAGTACGCTGGTCCCTCAGAGTGGTCGAACTCAGTTCATTCACATTCATGTTCAAACACCAAAAAGTTCAAGACCTAAACATAGTTTTCTCATAAGAAATACCAGCAAACTGAATAACGTATTCTAAACCCCAGAATTACACTTAAAATTCATCTTCCCAAGAAGTTAACACATTTTGTCATGATTTCTATCTTGAATTCCATTGTGGTTCTCCCAGTTTTCCTCCTAGCTTTCCTGCTGGTGTCACAATTGGGAGCCAGCATTATAATATTTTACATGAAGAAAGTGTAAAAAAGATAAAAGCTCGGTGACTGACATTTTCATGTGCTGAAGCAAGCATTGTGTGTTAGCCGAGTGAGAGTGGTGCTCTTCCCAAAACATCACTTACCCCTTTGTGTCTCGGGAGAGCCATGATGTGACTCGCTCTTGGCCCACATAAGCTTTTTCAACTTGGATTTTCAGTTCAGTTATCAAGCAAAGTTATGAACTCTTGAGTAGATTGTTTTCGACTTTCGCTGTTTGAGTGGTGGACAGTTCGAGCTTGGGGCTGCTTGATCACTGAGGAAGCACTTTATGTACATCCTGAGAAGCCCGTGAAGAGCATTAGAAACATGGATGGGTCGCTGGCCTCTGATGCCCATTAGAGATTCGTATTCTTGGAGCCCAAGGCTGGGGCTGAGCGCGTGACTCTAAATTAGGAACAGAATTTTTGCCCTCCACATACTTGTTGAGAATTCAATCATTAGCAGACTGACCCCCAACACCTGCTAGAGGGCGGCTTATGCTATCAGCTATTTGCAAGAGTCAGTCCCATGGCATTTATTTGGGCTCTTGTCTCAGATCCCTTCCCAACTTGAAATGCTTTCCATGAGTTTTAATTTAATGTTAAGCCTTAACCTTTACAAAGTATTCTTATGAGAAGGCTTTTAAAATAGCATTTCTATAAATTGTACCTGGTGCCGGTGATTACTCCTGAGGCCCTGTGTAAGCCCCAATGAAATAAGATCCTACTTGACTTATAACTCCAGAAGAAAACTTTACCCCTGGACATAATTTTGCATGTTTTTCTTTTGTTGTCATACAAGGTCATAGTAAGAAAACAATTACGCTAGTCTGGTTGCCTTAAGTTTCAAAATCCCAAGCTTACATCGTCTTTGTTGCTTTCTTTTCCCTTTCATGATGTATATGGAAATTCGCTTAATACACTTTCAATTCACTTACTACGTTTTTTGCCTCTGTATTTTCTTCTGCAAATATCATGGGCTATAAATCCTTTTGAAACATAAAGAGAAGACTAAGAGATAGGGTCAGGATAACCAAGAAATTGCATTCCTCGCTTTCCTAAAATTTTATTTAAAAAACATTTGCATACTTCAGAAGTGCTAAGCATATAATTGTGTTCTGCTTAATACTTAGCAAAGTCTTGGTCCTAGAGTCAAAGAAAAAATATCTCCATGGAATTATCTCACTACTGGCAGATCGTTTATATTTAGTATGTGTAGTCAAATAAATGGCACACGACCAAGAAGAGCTCTTAGGGGTAGACCATGGAGTAAAATTGTCCTCTTCTGTGGCCCAAAGCACGACTCAAGGTCCATCATCCAGGACCCGCCCCGCGGCATCCGAGCTCCTCATCCTGAAGGTTTCAAACTTCACCTAAACTAAGCAGAAAACAATTATACAGATTTACTTCAAAGTGAGTAAGCAAAGGACGGCCTGAAAAGATGCATTTGCACTCACTAGATGCACAACCCAGCACAGTTGTGCTGCCTGTGAACCCCGTCCTTGGGTTGCTTTTGCTCCTGACGTGGAGCCAGAGGCAAAGGCCTTGTGGATATATCTAGCCTGATAGAAAGCTGGTGGAAAGAAGAGCAGGCTCATATTTCACTGCAGGCATGTCCTAGCTGCCAACCAAGGCTGAATGATGTGGTGTAAATGGTGGCTATGAAGCGAATGGCGGGGTGTGAGGATTAAAGAATATGCTCACTTTTCATAAGAGATTGTCAAAGCTACCACTGTTTCCTCTAGTTACCAAAGCATGTAGATCTAGCCTCACCCGCAGTAGAGAATCCTAGTATGTCCTTAGTCTAGGCCACCTTACAAAATATTTCCTTTTGTTAATGATCTAATTCTTTGGCCTGTATCAAAGACCTCAATGAAAAGATGCTTTGGAGAAGAGTATCAGCCCTTTCCTGCAAATGTTGGCCTTATAGAAAATCATAATCCTTGGGTAGCTCTGAGATTGTCCTCATCCTTGATAACTTGGGAGGATTTCCTTTTATTCTCAAGTAATGTCCCTCCTGTGTTTTTGTGCAACTATCCCTTCTTTTATAAGATAGTGATGATAGGAGATTGAATTTGTTGAAAATACCTTTAAAATAACAGTTGGAAGCTCATCGGTCCATTTTTATACGTATAAAAAATAAATACACATCTATGTTTGATACCTATTCTAAGTTGTCATTTAACATTAGGTACTTTTTCTCTAATGTGTGTAGTATAGGGTGTAGAGGGTCCCACTGCACAGACAGAACTCGTAGTGTTCCTCCTGTTTTCAGCCTCCCAAGTGCTGGGATTACAGGCACTCACCACCACACCAGTCTCAATGCACGCCTGGGGCAGGGCCTGCGTGGCACCCTGGGGATGGACCCTTGGCCTCTGCACTCTGCCTAAGCAGGCACTTTAGTCCGCTGAACTATCTGGCTGGCCCAACATTAAGTACTTTTTAATGAGAGAAGCTTGTGTTCATTTCCAGAGTGCAGCAATTTCACAAATAAAATTTATGTTCACAATCTAGGCAAGTAACTAGATAACACAGTGTTGTGACCCTCCCTCCCTTCACATCGAAGGCTGGCCAGGGTTTGTAGAGGCAGTAAGTTCTGATCCGAGTCGAGTCGAGTCGTCGAAGGTGTGAGTTCAAATTAGCCTGCAGGGAGATACAGAGCTCTATGGAGAGGTCATGCTTGGCAGGGCCTTCAGATGAGAATGTGGTGGATTTAAAAAGCAGTTTGGCATGGAACAGAGACCAGACCCCACGTAAGACCTTGTATACCAGGAAAAATTGTGTGGCTTTTATCCTCGCAGAAAAAGGTTGATGTTATTTTATTTTATTCATTCTTTATTTTTTATTTTTCATTTATTACGTCTTTGGCGCAAGGTCTCACTACACAGCTTGGACTCATAGTGATACTCCTGTTTTTAGCCTCCCCAGCGCTGGGATTACACGCATGCACAGCCAGGGACCTGGACTCGGTTGACGGCTCAGTGCGCCCCAGGGGTGGGGCCAGCGTGATGTGCAAGACCTGGGATGGAGCAACCCCTGCCCCTGCACTTGCCAAAGCAGGCGCTTAGTCCTCTGAGCTGTCTCACTGGCCCGGCTGATATTATTTTAAAGAGGCCGCACTTGTAGACTAAGGGGGAGACTGAAGAGAGGAAGTGCTGCCTGGATGTGGGAATTGGGATTGTAGGGGACTTGAGGGCATCCGCATTCCCTGCTGGGCCCAGGAATGAGAGGAATGTGAATGGAGGAGCAAACTGTTACAGAGTTAAAAGCCACGAAAACCTTCAGCTCTACAGGAAACAGTCCCACCCCTTGCTTCAGCAGTGAAAACTGTTAGTTTTACAGTTCTACTCTTGCTTCTGTTTTGATTTGAATACAATAGAATCGTTGATCCCTCACTTTTTCTTCGTTTTTGTTGTTGTTACTTTGTCATTTGTTTTTTCTGTGATAGATGTTTTATTATAATCTTGTAAATTGTTGGTTCTTTGTTTTATTTTTGATAAATTTGCTGGAGATCTTTATGGAAAAAAGAGGAATGAGAACGCAGGCAGGAAGTGTGGTGGTGCTGTTTTTGAGAGCTCACCTTTTTTTTATAACATCAGGCAACGTGTAATGTACATGCACACATTCTTCTCAGACTGTCTGCTGTCTCTTACGAGCACAAAAGAGACACTGAGCTGTGTTCGGAAGTCACCGTGAGGGGAGAACACACACAGCCGCTGAATTTGTTTATCCTGCTGTTGCTGACAAAACAAAGAGTTTTTAATTATTTGCCAAGCACTTGGTCCTTACGTTTTACGTTTAAAGATCTTCTTCAAAACAGACACCCTCAAAGAAGGGAAATAGAATTCTTCACATTGGACGGAAAAAAACAGTTTTATTAGAAATGATTCTATCCAGTGAACAGCTGTCTCTCACATTTTTATTAACATTCATCGAGAGTCCTGTACTTGTTATTATATTCCTGTGTTGTCTGTTGACACACATGAATTTTTTTTCTTTTCTTTTTGCGGAACCGGGGATTGAACTCAGACCCTTGTGCTTGCCAGGGAAGCACTTATTCCACTGAGCCATCTCCCTGGCCCCATGAAATTTTGAAGACACGCTAAGGTCAGAAAGGAAAATTTTAAATTCATATATAGATTATGTCTCTCATGGTTAAAAAGCAAATGGATTATAAAATATGTAATTTTAGCATGCAGAGGATACAGATATTGTTGCACATGGTCTCATTAAAAATTGCATACTTTAAAAAGCCAACATGTTCAAACTTACCTACAAAATAGTAATAGGTTTTTAACTTCTAAAGGAAAAACTATCTTCTGCTTTTGAGCATAAAATCTGTCCTCTGCTTTTGACTGGTAAGATGCTGTTGATACCCATTCAGTCAGCAAACAGACGCCCTGAGGACAGTGGTAAAGACTAGGTTCAAGAACAGAGAGGGGCCGTTGCTTCACGCCCACCCAAGGCGACAGTGATGGAAGTGGAGTTGTAGGAGGGAGACGGGGCAGAGGGGCCACGTGTGTATGAGCGTGACTTCCAGACAAATGTCAGAGACTGCTGAGGAGGCCAGCCAAAGACAGCAGGGCTAGAGTCTGTGACTTGCACCTCAGGAACTGCCAATCGTGAGGGAGAAGGAGACAGAAGGCAGGAGAGGTGGAGGAGGGGCCACGAGGATCCACGTGCAAAACCGCTTTACTTCGAGAAGTTTATGGGTAGTCGAAGTAGGGATGAAAGTAACATGGCAGTATACATCAACTGTTGTGTCCACTTCTAGGCATCTCCTGATATTAAAGAATAGCCACACAAGTACTCCTTGTGATATTATTTATAACATCAAAAGATTGGAAGCAACTATGCTTCCAACTCCAAAATAATTGCTGAATAAATCATTTGCACTTAAAAAATTATATTGCCATAAAACTATAATTACAAAGACTACAATATGGAAAAATGCTTATGATGCATTAAGTGAAAAAGCAGGATACAAAATTATATTTTAGAGATGATTGCAATTAGGCTAAAATATATGCGTTTGAAAAATATTCTGCAAGGTACATTGGAAAATGAAAATGGTTATCTAGGGAATATAAATGAGTTCTGTTTTTATGTCCCAAGTTTTCTGTAATATTTTTATATTGCTTTTATAATTTAAGAAAAAGATTTCAAAGCGCCCAGTACTCTTAGGCCCATTTATATTATCTTTAAATTAATTTAAAATCTTACTATTTACTAACGCAAAAATCACTGTCATATTAAGCAAGGGAACTATTAACAGTTGTAAGAAGCATTCGATTGTCTCTATTTACAGTATATTTCACTGTCTCCAAGAGAAAAAATATGCTGTTAATCAGGAAATTAATAGAAGGATAGAATTGGCTTCATTTGAAACTTAAAAGTAGTAACTTGATTAAAATAGATTACGTTTATATGTACTGCTAATCAAAATACTTTATTAATGCTTTCTTTTTTAAAAAAAATGTCTTTAGGACAGGGTCTGCAGGGTCTGCAGGGTCTCACGACACAGATTGGACTCGTAGTGTTTCTCCCATTTTCAGCCTCCCAAGTGCTTGGGATTACAGGTGCATGCCACCATGCCCAGTCTCACCATCTCAGCGCGCCCCAAGGATGGGTTGGCACAGCACACTGGGAAATCCAGCCCCTGGCCCTTGCACTCTGCCTAAGCAGGCACTTTAGTCCGCTGAGCTATCTGGCCAGCCCTTATTCATGTTTTCTTGTGTCTACTTTTATTTCAATTTTTAAACATTTTGGTACTATCATTTAAAAAAAAATGTTCTCTCGGGGCTGGAGAGATGGCTCAGTGGTCTGAAGTACCTACTTAGAACAAGCTTAGCAAAGCATCAGGGACCGCGGTTC
>NW_004524626.1:3327089-3350458 GCF_000260255.1 Octodon degus
AAAAAAAAATGTTCTCTCAAATGAAGCATATGTCCTAGTACGAATTTGTTGTAAGAAGCCAATGAATTTGTGTAACTGTATTCCGAAGCACAGTTATTGTCTCAAGTTTGGCTATGACCTTATTTTTACATTAGCTTGGCTTGAAGTTTTGTGCTACACTTCGCTTTTACTTTTTGAAAACAACAGCTTTATTAAGGAATGATTTACATACCTCTTTGAACTGTCTACTATTTTGAATTTTAGGAAATTGGAAAGTGTACAGCCATTAGCTAATCAGCTTGGGAACATTTTTATGATCTCAAAACTCTTCACCCTTATCTCTGTACTCATAAGTGGCCACCTACCACAAACCGAGCCACTGCCAACCACTAATTTATGCACTGCTCCTACAAAGTTTTCCTGTTCTGCACATTTCATATTAGTGGAATCTGCAGTGCATGCTCATCGTGTCTGGCTTCTTTCATTTAGTACAACACTTCAAGTTTCATCCACGTTGGAGAACAAATCAGTATTTCATTTCTTTTTGTTTTGCTGAGTAATATTCTCTTGTATAAGGGTAGACACCGTTTTCTACTTATTTATTCATAAAAGCATGTGGATTGTCTCCACCTTTTGACATTGTGAATGACATTGCACTGTCATTCATGTGCGAGCCTTTGCCTACATGTGTATTTTCGTTTCCTTCAGTTACATCCTTAGGAATGGAATTTCTCAGTGATATAGTAATTCTGTATTTAAACTTTTAGGACCTGCCAGACTGTCTTCCAAAGCAGTTAGGTCACTTCATACCCTGTTGTGGTTTGGGTCTAATTGTTCCCTGAAAGTCTCATGCAGTCATGGGGCAGCTTCTAGGCTGTGCGATTAATTCATGATCCAGTGCTGGGATTATAGGCGTGAGTGCTACTGGGATTATGGATGTGAGTGTCATACCCTCAGATAACCTGAATGCAATATAAGGAAGGGAAAGGGGCTTGCCCTCTGCAGCAATCATCACTGCGCTTCCCCTTTCGCTCTTGTTGTTTTGCTATTTTCTGCCGCCATGAACTGCTGCCTTTTGCCCTGTGCCACTCTGCCTTGGAGCCAGCTGATTATGGACTGAAACCTCCACAAACTGAGCTAAATAAACCTTTCCTTGCTTAATTCTGGATGTTGGATTTTGTCCCATCATCGAGAGCAAAGTCACCAAGATGCACCCCCGCTAGCAGAGTCAGAGGGTTCTATTCCCTTCGCATCCCCAATGGCACTATCTACCATCTAGTGGAAATAAAGTGGTTCCTCACTGTTACTTAGCTTTCTAGTTTGCTGATGGCCAATGTGGAGCATTGTGTCATACACACACTGGACAGTTGTGTGTCTTCTTTTGGAGATGTGTCTGATCAGACCCTTTGCCATTTTTAAGTTGGATTGTCTGGATCTTTGTATATTCAGCTCTAAGTCCCTTATCAGAGAGAGTTTACAGATATTCCGTCTTGTTCTTTCAATCCTCTTTACTTTCTTGATTTTATTTCCTGCTTCCCTTTCTCTCCTCTCTCTCCTTGTCCTCAGTGTATTCCTTCCCTTTTGCAAAACATCTATCCCTAATTTCTTTCTGTCACTCCTTTGTTGTACTCTCCATTTATACTTTGTCTTACTCAAGTGGGAGATACCACACAGTGTAAGTATTTGTGCCTGGTTATGTCACTAACATTATATTTTCCAGGTGTATCCATTTTCCTACAAATATCTGAAGTTTATCTTTTTTATAGCCAAGTATTATTTCATTGTTGCAGATACTATGATTTCTTTATCTAGTTGTCGATCGTTGGATATGTGGGCTGCTTCTAGAATTTAGCTGTTATGAATCACGCTGCCGTAGTGTGAAGGGTGTAGGGTTTGCTTTAGATTTAATGTTTTGTTTTGTTTTCTTCCTGTGTGTGTCCTGTTATTCCACATCATGTGTTGAAAAGACTGGTTTCCTCCAGCATATTCCTTTTTGTTCCTATATCAAAGACCAATTATTTAGATTGATGTGGGCCACTTACTGGGCTCCTGTTAGCTTTCAATAATCTGTCTCTGTTGATATTTTTAGTGAAGGGTCTACAGGGTGTTCAGGGTCTCACTACTAGATCAGACTCCTAGTGATACGCCTGTTTACAGCCTCCCAAGAGCTGGGATTACAGGCGCACGCCTCCACGCCCAGTCTCAATTGCCATCTCAGTGTGCCGCAGGGGCAGGGCCAGCTCGGCAGGCCTAGGGATCGAACCCCTGGCCCCTGCGCCTGCTTGCAGGTGTTTTTTTGTTGTTTTTTTTTTTTTTTTTTTTTTTTTTTTGTCAAGTTAATAAGTGTATGTGTGACAGTGAGGTGTTCAGGTCCCCTCCTACTGTTTCATCATGTCCGTTGTTAGTGTTTGTTTTATCAAAGTGGGTGCACCAGTATTTGGCGCACAGATGTTTGTAATTGTTAGCTCTTTCTGTTGAATTGTTCCCTTAACTAACATGTAGGAACCTTCTTTGTTTCTTCTGTCTAGGCTTAGTTGGCATTAACTTTGTCTGAAATTAGGATAGCAACTCCTGTTTTTTTATGGATTCCCACTGCATAGAATATTGTTTTCCATCCATTGATAGTTAATCCATGAATATTTTTTAGAATTGAACGTGTTTCTTGGGTCCTGCACACTGTTGAGTTTTCTTCTTGATCTGTTCTGCCACATCATAGGTTTTGATTGGGGAACTGAGACTGTTCACACTGACAATATTCACTGAGGGGTACTGGCTTCCTCACACTGTTTCATTGATTTCCTGCTCCTGATTTCCTTATATTTCCTGTCTTGCTAAACTGCTTGTCCCACCAGGTGCATCCATTCTTTTCCATTTATTTATGTTGTTGACTTCATTGTACCTTGAGTATTGTTTGTAATGCTGGCTTGTGTCATGAATTTCTTGACTTGTTTCTGGTCATGGAAATGCCTTACTGCTCCATCAATTTTAAAGAAAACTTTTGCAAGATACTTCCATTAGGGTTGGAAGTTGTTATCTTTTAGAATGTAAAAAACTTCAATCTGGCTGGCCAGATACCTCAGTGGATTAAAGTGCCTGCTTAGGCAGACTTGGAGACCGGAGTTTGATCCCTGAACCCCCTGCACTCCCCCCATGGGGTGTGCTCAGTGATTAAGACTGGGTGTGGTGGTGTGCACCTGTAATCCCAGTGCTAGGGAGGCTGAAAACAGGAGGATCACTGAGAGCCCAATCTGTATAGCGAGACCCTACAGAATGTGTACTAAATACAGAAAAAATAAAATAAAATAAAATAAAAAATGCCCCCCCCAAAAAAAACTTCGCTCCAGTCTCTGCTGGCCTTTTAAGGTTTGTGTGGAGAAGTCCACTGTGATCCTCATGGGATTTACCTCTGTATGTGATTTCTTGCCTTTCTCTAACAACTTTTAAAATATGGTCCCTGTGGTGGAATTTTGAATATAATGTGGTTTGGAGAGGTTCTTTATCAGTGGTGGCTATTTAGTGTTGTTTTATGTGCCTCATTTATCTCTGTGTTTATTTCTCCCCCTATATTTGGGAAGATTTGTGGCATTGATTCTGTCAACAGGTGTCTCTTGATTGCTGTAGCATTAGAGTAAATCCAGACATGAGGAATAGGCTTTCAACTTTGTTCTTCTACTTCAATATCACGTTGGATATCTGAGCTCTTCTTTTCTCCATATGCTTGAGAATCCATTTGTCAACATCCACAGAACTTCCTGGGATTTTGAATGGGATTACACTGACTTGATTGGTTAATCTGGGAAGAACAGATAAGAGATTGTGACCAAAGTGAGTCTTATTATCCATGAACGCAAAATTTCTCTCAATTACTTAATTCTGTGGTTTCTTTCATCAGAGTTGTATAGTTTTCCTCATGTATATCTTGTCCATATTTTATTAGATTTATATTTAAATATTTCCCTTTTGAGAAAGCACATGTAAGTGGTATGGTGTTTTCAATTTCAAACTCTAGCTGTTCATGCGGGTATATAGGAAACCAAGTGAAATTATATATTAACTTTATATCCTGCAACTTTATAATGGCTTACTAGTTCTAAGGGAATTTTTTGCCATTGTTTTGTGTCATAGCATCTGTTGGACAAGTAGTTTTATATCTTCCTTCTAAATCTGTTTGGGTTTTTTTTTTTAGTATTTTTATTGTACTCATTTATTTATTTGGTACAGGGTCTCGCTATACAGCTCAGACTCATAGTGATCTTCCTGTCACAGACTGCCCAGGTGTGTGCCACCACACACGGTTTCAGTAGCCAGCGTGGCATACCTGGTGTTCTGGGGCTGGCATGGCATGTGGTACTGGGGACCTAACCCGGGTCCTTTGTTTGCCAAGCAGGCGCTTAGAAGTATGAGCTGTATCTCCCCAGCTCCCTGTCTGTCTTTTCTGTCCTTGACTTTTCTGGTTGAATTAGGTAGGACTTCCTGTATGATACTGAAAATTGGTAGTGAGGGGCCAGGGAGATAGTTCAGTAGAATAAATAAACACTTGCCTGTCAAGCTCAAGGACCTGAGTTCAATCCCTGGTATCGGGAAAAAAAGAAAGAAAGAAAGAAAGAAAGAAAGAAAGAAAGAAAGAAAGAAAGAAAGAAGAAAAGAAAAGAAAAGAAAAGAAAAGAAAAAGAAAGAAAAGAAAAAGAAAATTAGTAGTGAGAGGTGACATTTTTAACTTGCTCCTGGTACTGGTAGGAAAATTTCTCAGCATTTAGTATCATGTTTGCTCCTGAGTTTCATAGACGATCCATGCTAAGATGAACTTCTCCTCTATTCCTATTTTACTGAGTTTTTAGCAGAGATGAGTGTTGGGTTCTATCAAATGCCTTTCTGCATCATTTCTTAAAAGCTTGTGATTTTCTCCTTGATCCCCTTAATATGATAAATTATATTAATTCATTTTCAAATCTTGAATTAACCTTGAATAACTGGGATAAATCTGACTTGGTTGTCATTTGTTATTTTTTTTATTGTTAAATTTGATTTGCTGGTATTTTGTTGAGAATTTTTGCATCTGTTTTTAAATTTATTTATTTTTTTATTTTTTATTTCTTTATTTGGTACAGGGTCTCACCATACAGTTTGGACTCATTGTGATCTGGGGCCAGCATGGCCCATCCAGGGTTCCGGGGCCAGCATGGCATGTGGTACTGGGAATCAAACCCAGATCCTTGTGCTTGTCAGGCAGGTGCTTAGGCCACTGGGCTAGCTCCCTAGCCATGCGTCTGCTTTTAATTAAAGACACTGATCTTCTTTTCGGTACTGTCTTTGCATCACTGTAGTATTAAGGGCCAGGCTTCATAGAATGGGAAAGAAAATACTCTTTTGGCTTCTGTCTTCTGAGAAAGATTGTACAGAATTGGTATCATTTCTTTTTCTCTTTCTTTCTTTTCTCTCTCTCTCTCTCTCACTCTTTTTGTGTGTGTGTGTGTGTGTGTGTGTGTGTGTGTGTGTTACCTACCCGGGATTGAACTAGGACTTTGATCTTGCCAGGCAGGCACTTCTGCTGCTGAACTATATCCTGGGCCCAAGTTTCACTGTTCTTAGTAACTTTCCACTTGCTAGATATGTCCATTTCTGATAGAAAGTTACTGACATCTCCAGATTATAATAGTGAATTCAGGGGCTGGGGAGATGGCTCAGTGGAATAAACACTTCCCTGGCTAGCGCAAGGGCCTGAGTTCAATCCCCAGTTCCGCAAAAAAAAAAAAAAAAAAGATAATAATAATAGTGAATTCATCCATGTCTCCTTGCAATGTTATTATTGCCTCAAGTATTTTTATATTCTCCCTTCCATGCTCATGAATGCTTTATGTTCTTTCACAATTGATCCCTCGATCAGTATGTAACACTCTTCTTTGTCCTTGACATCGTTTGATGCTGTGAAGTATGCTGTACCTGAAATTAATACATCTACTTTTGCTTTTGGGTTTTGTTTTGCTTTTGTTTCTTTCTAATTTTATTTTATTTTATTTTGAAGAGTAAAAACAGAAGTAAAAACAAAAAGAAAAAGACAGAAAGAGGGAAACATACCACAGTACATATGTTACAGATTTTCAAACAGGAATAGCTAATTAGCAGTGGTTGCTGTATCATCTATTTCTATCGTCAGATCTGTTGCTCGCATTAACAGATATAGTTGTGAAAGACTGGGGACGTAGTTGAATAAATCCTAATTGTTTGTGTGTTTGTTTGTTTTGCGTCTGATGCTGGCCACTGGGCCCGGGGTGCCACCCTGACCACTCGTGTGCTCCGCCACTGAGCTGCGTCCCCAGCCCTCGCCCTGCTTTCTGTTGTGCTGGTGCGGCGGATCTCTCTTCATACGCTTTAATCCAGGCGTTTTTATAGCTAAAGAAGACTCCTCATAGAAAGCATCCTAGTTTTTTAATCTGAAAGTCTTTGTCTTTTAATTGGTCCACTTAGACGTTGTTGTCTCAGGTGAGAACTGATCATCTGAACTGCTGTCTGCCGTGTTTGCCGAATGGTCTGTGTTTGTTACTCTTGTTCTTTGTCACTTTTCTTTCTTTTTTTTTTTTTAAATTTTATTTTAGGGAAGGGTCTCCAGGGTGTTCAGGGTCTCACTACTAGATCAGACTTGTAGTGATGCGCCTGTTTACAGCCTCCCATTAGCTGGGAGTACAGGTGTGGGCCACCACGCCCGGTCTTCTTTGTCACTTTTCTCACTTTCTCTTCTTTTTTTATTTTTCTCATTTTAATTGAGCGTTTGTGTGATATCATTTGCTTTCTTCCCAATATATGGGTTGTACTGCTTTCTTGCGTTATTTTAGTTTTGCCTTAGAAGTTGTATACTCAGCCAGGGATATAACTCAACGGTATAAATGCCTGGCTGGCAAGTGCAAGGTCACAAGTTTGATCCCCGGTACTGAGGAAAAAAAAAGGTTGCATGCACACTCTGGCGAGATAGCTCAATGGCATAATGACTTACTTCACAAGTACAAGGTCCCGAGTTCAATCCCTAGTACAAAAAAAAAAAAAAAAAATCCAATTTGCATGCATACATAAAACTAATGAAAATCTACTTTCAAGCAGCACTACACCACTTTACAGGTGATGTGAGTACTTTATAAAAACACAACAATCCCTTTCCTTCCCCCAGTCCTTTATATCATTGCTATTATTAATTTATATATATATATTTAAGTGTATCGTTGCTCTTATTATTTTGAACAAACTCTATCTGTTAGCTCAATTAAGAATAAGAAAAACAGAAGTTCCCATTTTATTTTTCCTTGTTTCTTCTCCTATATTCCACTTTTCTTTTTGTAGCTCCTTTTTTTTTTTTTTTTTTTTTTTTTTTTTTTTTGGTGGAATCAGGGATTGAACTCAGGCCCTTGCACTTGCCAGGGAAGTGCTTATTCCACTGAGCCATCTCCCCGGCCCCTCCACTTTTCTTTTTGAAGATCAAAGTTTGTGACCTATATTGTCATTTTTCTCTCTAAAGAATGTTTTTAGACAACTCTATCATATTCGTTAGTACCTTTTGTATATATTAGTTATAATTATTTAAAATTTCTTACCTGATTATTTCAACATCCCTGATATCTCTGAATCAGATATTTGTTCAGTTTCTTCACACTTTATTTTTTAAATGTATTTAGTACAGGGTGTACAGGGTCTTAAGATTGGACTCGTAGTGATTCTCCTGTTTTCAGCCTCCACCACGCCCGATCTCAATCACCAGCTCAACGTGTCTCGGAGGTGAGGCTGGCACGATAGGCTGGGGATCGAAGCCAGGCTGCTGCACTCTGCCTAAACAGGCACTTTAGTCCACTGAGCTACCTGGCAGGTCACATCCCCCCCCCTTTTTTCCTTTTTCTAACTATTGCTATGTCTTGTAATCTTTTCTTGATAGCTGAACTAATACCCTGTACAAATAACTGCAGTACATTAGCTTTGCTCATAGCAACGTAACCGTAAAGTGTGGGGTGCGGCAAGCACCCACGACAAGTTCTCCAATCGTGAGACTGGCTCTCGAACTTGCGGTGAGCCTGTGCCGCTGAGCACACAATGAACATCAGATGTGCTTTTCGCGTGAAGCACCGTGATGTGGGACAGGACAGAAAATTGCGCTGCAGTTGGGTGTTTCCTTGCTGTACCTGGATTGGGTGTTTCCCTTCCCCTTTCCAGTCAGCCTCTGCCCTCACCTTTTCTTGTTGGGCTTCGGGTAATTTCTCTGAAGGGCAGACCTTGTTAAGAACAGAATATTCTGATGTATTTCAAAATTTCCTTGGTATCTGTAACAATAATCAGTTTCCTAATTATTAGAGTTTATTTTGGGGCCCTCAATTCTGTTGTCTGTCTGTGGTTAATTTATCTCTATTTATGCCATTATCACACCATCTTGGTTATTATAATTTTGCCTAAATTTTCAAATTAGAAATTGAGAATCTTCCAAATTTATTTTGCTTCAATTTTTACTATTTTGACCATTGTTCTAATTTTCGTATCAATTTATCGATATCTGCAAAGAAGACAGCTGAAATTCCAATGGTTTTATTTCATTTTATGAGTAGCTATAGCATGACCATTAATAAACAATATTTAGCTTAATTTCTAGTTTTTCTCTTTTCTTTTAAAAGGCCAGTGAGATTCCCACCTTCTCAAGCTGCTTCAGGATTACTTAAATGCTGCTATCATTATGTTTGTTTTATTATGAAATTGTTCAGTGAATTAAAAGAGTTCTTTCCTCCTATTTGCAGTTACATATCAAGAATAGAAATTTTGTTTGTCTTGTTTGTGATTACCAAACCATTATTTTCCTTTTTACTTCTTAGATGACAGGAAGTTAAGGGTATTGAGATATCTTCAACTAACAGACCAGCAGTAGGATGGTTTGTGTACTAGAAAAACTAACTCACCGAACTCTTGGGTAGAAAAAGCAGAGTTTACCTAAATCTCTGTATCTCCAAGGATGTAATTTTAGAATCTTGTTATAATCAGATCCAGTGAAGATACCTGACTTAAAATTATTATTCTCTTAGCAATAGAATCATTCTCTAAATCATTTACTTCTTATGGTATTTCAATATCAGTAGTGTACCAGAGATAGTAGTTAGAAGGTTACATATGACTTTTTTTTGACTGAAATAAAAAGGATGAAATAAAATTTCCAGGAAATGACATGGACTGGGGGAGCACCGAGGGGGGCCCCGAGCCACTGAGGAATTGCAGGCTGAATGAGAGTGGAGGAAGGAAGCCCCGCACAAGTCACTGCTTTTAAAACCAGGCCCCTACCTCAGGGATGGTTCTAGTTAATCCCTCAATTCAAAGGGATAAACCCTGCTTTCTGGTTAGATTGTTTTTCAGTGTCTTTAATCTCTGAAAGGATAACTTGAGAGTTTCACCTTTCTACAGTGTTTATGTCATGGTTGGTGCCGATGTCCCTTTTTCTTCTTGTTTGCGAGAAGTTGAAAATCCACAGAATCAACTGAGATGCAGCCAAGAAATGGAGCCTGTAATAACCTGTGATAAAAAGTTCCGTACCCAGTTTTACATTGACTGGTGCAAGATTTCACTGGTGAGTTCCTGTTTAATTGTGGCTTTGCAAATGTAATTAGGAGTGGTGTGGCAGGACACAACATTGGGCTGAAACCTGAATTGCTTTTAGGAAAAAAGCCCAAATTACCTTGGAGAATGCAGTGGACCTCCTTGACTGTACAGATTTGGTTACTTCATTAATACTGTATTCATTTGGGAAAAGGTATCTCTACCTTTGTACTCACTCTGCCCTGGATTAGTGGCCGGCTGGCTTAGCTTGGTAGGTGCGCCTGTGGGACACACAGATGCTGTGAAATCAGCACAGAGGAGTTGGGTAGTCTGTGCAGAAGGCCTCTTCCAAATGTGCAGCCGGTCCCTCACTATAGAAGGTGAGAGGGAGACCAGAAACAGCACATTTCACCATCAACCATGACTCTTCTAAGATTCCGGGTCCTGCAAACTTAACTTGTAGAAAAAGTGCAAAGAAGAACAACTAATTCCCAGAGAGGTATTAGGATCTATCTTACAGTCTTAAGTGTAAGTTCATGAGCATTCTGCTCTTTCTAAACCACTTTTTCATTCCTATGCTACAAGATAGGGAAAAATGTAAGCAAGATTTCATATATAAGTTAGATAGATGTGTGTAATATCTTAGATATTTACATTTAATATTTTAAATAAGTTGCTCTGTATATGTTTTGATACTGATATCTGAAAAATAGCAAAGTTGGTTTAATTCTGTAGTGACCTTTAGGTTAAACTTCAGTCAACTGTCTGCAACTGGCATTGAGCGAATGAGATCTAAGTGGAAGGTTGACATTTGGACAAAGTTACTGACACATAAACACAACTCTCACTTCACGTCTCCAAGCCAACTAACTGCAGGCAGCTTTCCAGGTTCCAGCTTGGTCCAGGATCCAGGACACTTTAACCAGGCTGCACCAAATCGTACCCCGATGGCTTTGTGTCCTAGACTCTTCTGTCCTTTGCCTCTTTGAAAAATAGTGCCCTTTCTTTGTCTTTTAGTAAAGTCATTCTGTTGTACATGTGCATGTTATATTTGCACATGTAGAGCTCACAATTCCAGTGATGTTGCTAATCATACAAGGGTGTGAAAGAGCAGCAACAACCACAGCTTAAAACACGGCTCTATTTAGGTGACTCAGAGTCAGAAGGCGGCGGGCCTGACCTGCACCACTTCCCTTGTGCTTGTACGGGAATGGGCATTTGTGTATGATAATACTATCTAATTTCTAGAAGATTAAAAGTGACTTATGCTTTGAAGATTTTAGTTTTTGCTGTGAGGTTTTCTAAACAGAAAGGCTGGGGATTTTCAGTTTTAAATTCTTCATGTGCGTTTTTAGATGCTATCTCCTACCACCAGAGGTTCAGGGGCTCAGGTTAGAGTGGCAGAATAAATATAACAAGTGAATCCTAAATATGGAAAGATTGGGAACGAAACCCAACCCAGAAAGTGTGTAAGATCCTCAACCCTCCTAATGTCCAAATTGAGCACAGAAATTTCATCAGTTTTTCTATTCTTAAAAAGATACTGACTATCAATTTGTTGGCAGAAAAATCGAGGTTTTACTGGCATTGAATAACAGAAGTCTTCAGTGGAGTTCTGTGGGAGAGGACACTGAATAACTCCACATGTAATACTTCCACCATGCTTTTGGTGGCAAATGTAACATTTTTTTTTTTTTTTTGGCAGAATTTTGGATTGAACTCAGGCCCTTGTGCTTGCCAGGGAAGCATTTATCCACTGAGCCATCTCCCCAGCCCTGAATGTAACAAATTTTGCTTGATAACACATGTAGCAGGTTTATGACTCCAAGGCCCTGAGTTCAATTCCTGGATTCCTGGTACCAAAGAAAATAGAAGAAAAAAAAAAGATTTAAAAATTTTTTAAAGGGCTGGGGAGATGGCTCAGTGGAATAAATGCTTCCCTGGCAAGCGCAAAGGCCTGAGTTCAATCCCTGGTTCCACAAAAAAAAGAGAGTAAAAAAAACGTAAAAAGCTCCTTGAAAACAAACTTATGACTACAAATATAACAAATTCACATAATGCCATTTTTAGTGTCCTTTAGTAAAAACCTCAGTAGCTGAATACAACTCATGAAAGCAGTTCAATATTTTTTGTTTTGCGGGCCCAGGGTCTCAGTGTGCAGTTCAGGGTTGCCTCAGACGCACTGTGTAGCCCTGCCTGGCCTTGAACTCATGGGAGCTTCCCACCCTTAGCTTCCCGAGTGCTGGGATGACAGGCATGCACCACCAGGCCTGAAAACAGTTCAGTTAGCGTGGAAATAAATTGACATAGTGGCACTGTCACTATTGTCATGGGATAGAGTTCAGCAAAACTATAGCACTGGATGGGTTCCATGTCCCATCAGTCTTCTGTAAGTATCACTTCTGTCCGTTGGATGACAGGAAGATGAGGAACAGTACATTTTTTCTCCTTTTCAGCTTCCACTAACTTTAGAAACTATACCTGCATACCTGTTCAGCAGCCAGTCTGTGGCTTTTCAACATCACATAGGAGGTTTTTATCCCTAGGAGAAAAGAAATTTACACAGCATTTTGAAAGACGTCCTGCTTTTGGAAGAAAACCACAAAAACACAACATATGTAGCTATATCATGTATATATACATACATATGTAAATTAGCTATAGTGGAGGAGGATGCAAAAAATAGCCAGAGATAGAATTGGCCTTTTTACTTTCATTCCTTACCTCTCCCTCGCTCCAATAAATAACTGCAAATTTAAAGTGGTAAAGCAGTTGGAAAAGATGGACTTCTAAGGGCATTTGTCAAAGAATGTTTTGTTGTATCAAGAGCTTAACATCTCATAAAGTTTGCAGCTATTAATTTACTGTGTAATTGTCTTCTCTTGTATCAGGTTGATAAAACAAAGCAAGTGTCCACCTATCAGAAAGTGATCCGCGGAGAGGGGATTTTGCCTGATGGTGGGGAGTACAAGCCCCCTTCTGATACTTTGAAAAGCAGAGACTATTACACGGATTTCCTAATTACACTGGCTGTGCCCTCGGCAGTAGCACTGGTCCTCTTTCTAATGCTTGCTTATATCATGTGCTGCCGACGGGAAGGAGTGTGAGTACTTTTGAACACTAATAAAGAATTAGAGAGCCTGCTAAGATAACACAGAGGATTCCATTAAAAGCAAAGTTTCATTTAGTTCATGAAACACACTCTAAATGAATTGAAATTGTGTTCAAGACCAACTGCACTACTTTATTCCTTTAAAATGAATTAAAAGAGTTTTGAATCTAGTCAATCAAATTAGGGGCCATAATTACTTTATTCAAATATTATTAGGGCTAGATGTAAATTCATGCTGGAAAAACAGTCCCAGGAATAATTGAGTCTAGATACTTTGGCTGCACAAGCCATCTTGTATGAGCAGAGACTGGAATCTATTGACATGGTAATTGCACTTTAAATAAATAAATTGTCCTAGTCAGTTTTACCAGAAAAGATGGTCAGAATTCTTCTTGAAATCATTCTGCTGTCAAACAGGGTGTCACAATCTAAATGCTTGAAATATATTTTAAAAAAATAACTTAGGAGTAAATTAATGAAAATAAGGTATAATTTGAGTAATGAGTCTTCGCTTCATGAATAGTTAGTACTTTCAGGACATCTATGTCAATTAAGGTAATCTCCTGAGATTATCTGAGAGCCAGGGTAACAAAGCAAAGGCTAAGAAATTAATAAAGCAGCAAGTAACAAATTCTTCCATTTTTACATGTAGCCTGATTTCATTATGTCATGAAATTTATTTCAATCAAGAGCTCGATTCTTAATCTCCATTTTTTCCATTTTTCTGTGCGTTCTCGTCAGTATTCCATCGCTGTCTGTGTCTTCACCCAGTAATGTCCTCAACCCCGTGGCACGTGCTCCCTGGCTGTGTTGCAAAGTGACAGCATCCGCATTGCCGCATCACGCAGTGTCCCATGAGCATAGAGTCTTAATGTTCCAAATATCAATGCTATTATTTAATTCATAAATTTTGTTTTGTTTCTAGGGAAAAGAGAAACATGCAAACACCAGAGTAAGTGTCTTCTTTCCTGTTACTTCTCATCCTTCCACTCCTCAGTTGCCCGTCTCGCTCCTTCCATGTTTGTTCATCATGCTTCGTTTTCATTCTTCATCTTTCATAGTTAATTTCATAAACGTGAACGCTGCTTTCTAACTAGAGACACATAGAAGCGGTAGAAACTAGAACTAAAAAGAGTTTGAAAATCAAGTAGACTTAGATAAAAATTAAACCTAAAATATTTCAGGTTCAGCGTATTAACTTGCCATTTGTATTATGTGGTTTCCCAATCTGCACTTTTATAAAGCAGAGAGCAGATGAAAAGAACTTTCTGCCCAGTATTCCTGAGTCTACAACCTACCATTAAATGAAACTTCTGTGAGTATTTATAAATATGCCCTACCAAAAGCAACAATATAAAAAGCCATGGTAGTTTTACTTTAATCATAGAAAATAAATAGAAAACTAATTTGTTCCTTAGGGCTATAATATTAACACAATGCTTCGGAACTTAGTTTAATTTGAGACTTGTGTCCTTCAAAACCAGTTTTGAATTTTCAGTTCGGCTATGGTAAAAGTATGTGACATGGGCCTCTTGCAGAGATAGTTTGTAAAAAGCCCAAAATGCAATAATATCTTGTGATTTGAAAAATAATAATAATTTTACTTTTTTTTTAATGATCCTTCAGGCGAATCCATGATTTTAAATGTACATTATTTATTTCTTTTTGGTGTAGCATCCAACTAGTCCATCACAGCGCTATTCAGAAGTCTACCAAGGAGCTTCGCGATATGTCCAAGAATAGAGAGATAGCGTGGCCCCTGTCCACGCTTCCCGTGTTCCACCCGGTGACCGGGGAAATCCTTCCCCCGCTGCACACGGACTCCTACGACGGCACTAGCATGCCGCTGATGCAGACGCAGCAGTAAGTATCCCCCAGGGCCGTGATGAAGGCGTGCACATACAGTTTGATTCATGACCAGAAAGGCCAAGCTTTTGGCTGGTGTTATTTTGGTTTTCCTATTTATAACTAGTACGGAAGAGACCATTAGGTAATTGCTCATGTCTGGCCTGAAACAAATACAGTAGGGTTACTGTTGAGAAATTTTCTTTCTTTTCTTCACTTATCCAAACAAGGGCACGTTTGCCGTAATATTCCAGAAAGTGACATGATAATAAACCATCCTATACGTTCGCTTCAGAAGAATTAACTGTCAAAAAATAAATGTATACTAGAGCGTGACAGCTTTTTGGACATGTTAGACTTACTTTGTTTTGCTAATCTTTTTTAGTTTGCACAGATCTGTATAATAAATTTTTTTCAGGATAGAGGTTTTTAGGGTTTTTTTATGGTCTGCTTGTATATGAAAATAAGCGGTTCCAATTTGGACTGCAAACATGTATTTTATTGGTGCAGCCTTCTTAATGCTGGAAGACTGTGGTCAGAAGGCCTGCAGGAGGAGCTTGTAAGGGTCAGGGACCAGGCAGGAGAGTGAAGAGCTTTCTGTGCCTGGAAGCTGGATTGTGGTACAGTTATCCACATGAAGCAGTGGCTGAAACTGGCGTTTGCTTTTAAGGGCTTGGCTTTTGCTTTTTTTTTTCTTTTTCTTTTAAGGACCAGAAGTCACACAGTTATATTTGAGGTCCTTCTCATTTTCAGAGTAAATGAAATGACAATGCAGGAAAATTCTTCTGTCTCTCTGTCTCTGTCTCTCTCTCTTTGTTTCTCTCTCTCTCTCTCTCTCTCTCTCTCTCTCTCTCTCTGTTTCTGTCTCTCTCTTTATTTCTGTCTCTCTCTTTGTTTCTGTCTCTGTCTCTCTCTCTGTCTCTCTCTCTGTCACTTTCTCTGTCTCTCTGTCTCTCTCTCTCTTTGTTTCTGTCTCTCTCTCTTTGTTTCTGTCTCTCTCTCTTTGTTTCTGTCTCTGTGTCTCTCTCTGTCTCTCTCTGTTTCTGTCTCTCTCTTTGTTTCTGTCTCTGTCTCTGTCTCTCTTTGTTTCTGTCTCTCTCTCTTTGTTTGTCTCTGTCTCTCTCTCTGTCTCTTTCTCTGTCTCTCTCTCTGTCTCTCTCTCTCTGTCTCTCTCTCTTTCTCTTACCCCTCCCACCTGCATGCACACATCTTTGAATGGAAAATAAGAGTAAATATTGACTAAAATTTTTATCTGGAGGGGCTGTGCATATAGCTCATTGGTAGAGTACCTAAATAGATGAGGGCCAGGGTTCAGTCCCCAGCACTGGGGGAAGCAAATTGGGAAACGCTCTGCATGCAAACCTTTTCCTCCAGAGAGTACTTCTTTTGTCCTTAGGTAAAAATGCATGTTGGTAATTTAAAAATTAAACAAGAACTGAGATGAGTGGCATAAGAAATGAGCTTAGAAAAATTCACTCAAAAGACTTTAGAAATTCAAAAATATTATCAATATTATAAAGTGTTCTAGCATTTTCTTAGGATGTTATAGGCCAGGGATATGTGTGTGTGTGTGTGTGTGTGTGTGTGTGTGTGTGTGTGTGTTTATCTGTCTGTCTGTCTGTCTTTCATTCAGAACCTTTCAGTGGTAAAGGGAAATTATATATATATAGCTTGGACTTGGATGCAATATTCCACCGGAGGTAAATTTCATAGTTTAATTGTAGTGAAGGGAACACATGGATTTCTGTGCTCTGTAACGGTGGTGGTGACCCGACCGTTATGAGTCACCGCAAGACAGAAGTAGATACTGGTGAGAAACATGGGGAAAATTTCAGGAATATTATCATAATGCACAATTTAGCAATCTTTCCTACCTGTTTGAGATGAAAATTGTGAGTGACCCTTTCATTTGCCTTCAAAAGGAAAAAGATTTTTGCTTTAAAACTAGCTTATGTTGTTTAGTGTAGCATGGAAACATTTATGGGTATGCTTCAAAAATGAAATAGTCCAATGTACCTGGAAAACAGGTTTTGCTTGAATGTTTTTTAAGTGAGCTACAGGAGTTCTTTGGAACACCTTGCGTGTTGATGTATTTGTGAATCCCTGGGAAAAGGTCAGGTTAGCTGACTTTTTAGAGAACATCTTGGAAAATGCTTCTATTGACAAAATAATAATGCTACAAAGTCAGAATACGAAGCTATTGTAATCAGTAGAACTGCAGGGTGTTTATCAGTAGAACTATTGCTGGTAGTAAAGTTGGAGGGAGGAACGAAGGGCTGTGTCATTGTTTATTCTTCCTAACCATATTTATTGATAATAAGCCTAGCTCCTGAAAAATTGTTTTGATTCCCTGTGGTTAGAATTCTTCAGCGTTGCTACCAATGTACAAACAAAATAAAATTTTCTATCTAGTTTACATCCAAATGCAGCTTTCAGGTCCTTCCGTAACCCCATCAAAATTGTCATTATGTTGATCAGACCTTTTTGCAGTTAGTATAGTGAACTTGCAACAATTTCAACATATGTGTATTTTGAAGTCCAGAAAAATCTTCCTATTATTCCGATTACTGCTAATGGGGAAGCCCCATTAACTGGCACTTCTATATGAATAGGGTCCATCGATCATTGATGATGTTCACAGTGATTATTCTGAGGCACTGCGGGATCATCAAGAGTGCCTGACTCATCAGAGGAAAATTAAATTACATTTGGTGTCGTTTCAGTGTTGAGTGTGTATTATCTTTCTTTTATTCTTGGAAATGGATAATATTTGCATGGTCTCTATGGTAACTCCCTATAAGCAAGAATATGTGATTAACCTCATTTTCTAGCCATGCCAGGGAATAGGGAATTTATTGCCTGTGGTTCATCAGTGCTGTCCTTCACACAGATTCAACTTTTACACTTTAACTGAGAGGCATAGTTTTTAGCTTTATTTCAGCTCTACGTAGACACGGGAACATTTTGATCTTTGGGATAGAACTGAACTTTCAAGTTCAAAATGAGATATTATATTTGATGAGGCATTACAGTACTTTATTATCAGGTATATACTTGGATAATGCTGCTTTCTTTCTTTAGGGTAAAAGGAAAATTTATTGGAGAATAGAAATGGGGAATAAGAATAGCGCCTGGGAGACAGGAGGGGTCCTGCATGGGTTGCCTCATTCATCCTCATATATTCTTACTAAAGGTACTGGATTTATCATTCATAAGTAATTGCCCAGCCACAGGCTTTGTGTTTCTTCTTCAGACTTATCACCAGAAACATTTGAGCATAAGAATGTGGTTAAACATGTATGCGGGCTTCTAAACAAGACATAAGAAGGTTCAAAGCTTTCTTCAGAGCTGCATAGATGTAACATTGGTCTTCTAAACAAGTCATTGCGGGGGCTGGGGATTTGGCTCAGCGGTAGAATGCTTGCCTAGCAAGCTGGAAGCCCTGGGTTCGGTCCTTGGTACCAAAACCAAAAAATAAACCTCTCCTAAAAAGCAGTTCAACCAAAAAAATACGGTAAAATCAAAAAAGACCAAAAACAAACAAGGCAACTAAACAAGTCATTGCACTTCAGAGGGCTAGAGGATTTTCAAGCACTGTGTAGGGAAGGACTGCTGCTGATACCAGTTACACTATTTTCTCTTTGGTGGAATGCGTCAAACAGCTGCACACTGGCACCATAAATTATCAAAAAAAAAAAAAAAAGTTTACTCTTTTGTAGATAATACATTTGAGACCCTGATAAGAGGCCAAGCTAAATTAGGTCAGCACTGAGATAAGATTGTTTACCTATACTGATACCTTCTCAGAGATTGATCCGGTGGTCATTGACCTTAGATGTATCTCTGATCCAGTATATGCATAAAGTAAATACAGACGTCGTAGAAGGAGAAGCCAGGCTGGACCTGGGAGGCAGAACTTGGACTCCAGAGGGGGGGCTTCCTATTGTACAGGGGTCGTGTTGCTTTTCGCATCATGGACAGTATAAATAGGCTACTAAATTATCACATAGTCTAAAAATGTACTGTCAGCCCAATTTGATCTTTCTTAGTTTATTCTTCAATATATATTTTTAAATTGTGGCATAATTTTAGAGGTACCAGAAATTTGCAGAGATAATATGGGAATTCTCAGATAATATTGACTAGCTCGTCCCATCAACACCGTGGGGTACCATAGTACATTCACGGTGGGCCAGTGTTGATGGTAACCATTACCCACACTCAGACATTTTTCTGTTTGTCTTGTTTTAAGATTTCTCTACTTTTTGAACAAATGTTATTTTTCAGTTCCAAGATTCTGCCTCATATATTAATATCATCATGCATCCTTAATTCTCTTTTTCCTCTCTCTCTCTCTCTCTCTCTCTCTCTCTCTCTCTCTCTCTCTCTTTCTTTTTTTTTTTTTTCCCCAGAACTGGGGATTGAACTCAGGCCCTTGCGCTTACCAGGGAAGCGCTTATCCTACTGAGCCATCTCCCCAGCCCCTATCCTTAGTTTTCCATGGTCTGAACTGTTTTGTAAACCTTCTATGCATCCCATGACCTGGAGAGCATTGACAGCTATAGGAGGCAGCCATTCTGTAGGGTGTCTCCCATGCTCTTACTTACCCAGTCTTTCTCTTCTGTGTCAAGTTCTGTCTTTGTAGCTCAGTGAACAAGTATTAACGTTAGGCTGGGGAGATAGCCCAGTGGTCTAAGCACCTGCCTGGCAAGCACAAGAACCCAGGTTTGATCCCCAGTACCACATGCTGTGCTGGCCCTACAGCAAGTCAGCCACTAAAACCAGACATGGGGCTGGGGAGATGGCTCAGTGGAATATGCGCTTCCCTGGCAAGCACAAGCGCCTGAGTTCAATCCCCGGTTCTGCAAAAAAAAAAAAATAAAATAAAATAAATAAATAAATAAATAAATAAATAAAACCAGACATGGTGGTACATACCTGTAACCCCAGTGCTACGGAGGCTGAGGCAGGAGGATCACTAAAAATCCAAGCTACGTAGTAAGACCCTATACCAAATAAATAAAGGATTAAAAAACTAATAAAAGTATTGATAGTAGAAAAATTTGCTTTCTTCTCTACAGACAATTCCTTTAGTGCAGTTTATTTCCATAAATCATATTTTAGACTATTCTTAAATATAAATGGCCTTTTCTCAAAGAATCATTGGTGTAGTAGGGGTTTATATTTGTGAAAAGACATACATTAAAAACCCATCACCAGGGCCCAAGGAGATGGCTCAGAATTAAGTGCTTCCCTGGCAAGCGGAAGGGTCTGAGCTCAATCCCCGGTTCTGCAAAAAACCAAAACCTCATTATCTATTTGGTAGGTGTACCTGAAAGGCAAACCTTTGTAATTATTTAAATGAATAACACTCAAGTCCTATAACTTTAAGTCCTAGCATTGAGAATCTAATGTAGCTGTTCCCAAACCGCATCCCACATTGATATCCAGAGCACATCTTATGATGCTGAACACGGAGATTTGGAGGATGGTAGAATACGTTATAGAAGAAGAAGAAAAACAACAACAACAAGCAAAATGGTTGAGAATCCCTGATTTAAAAGATTATCATTTTAAGATGGGATCATCTAAAAAATCTGGCATTTCTGATGGCTAGAACACTTTTCCACACCTCTTTATATGTCCTAAAAAATGCTGTGGAGAAGACATTAGTATGAAGTAGAAAGCACTGGCCCGGTGGGAGAGAAAAATGGTACATGCTGGAAACCTCAAAATCCCATGGAAAGTGTAACCAGTTTATAGTTTCATGCTTTGGAAAAAGGACATTGACGAGAGAATCCTAAAAATTCAATTTCCTAACAAATCAATGCATTGTTCAATTTGTGGGGAATTACGTTGCCTTTGTGGAGGGGAAATTCTGCCTCCTTATTATTCTTATAACAACAGAGACATTGGTTAATCTTTTTGTGTGTGTATGAGTAGGAAGGATCTTTATAGAGGACCCTGAGGTGATGAATAATGTGGGATAGTGACCCACACATTTTCCATGAAGATTTTAATTGGCTATTCAAAATTTCTCCTTCTTCATTATACTTAACATAATACCTAATCCAGGATAATTGGGTATCCTTATAAGAGGAGGTAGATTGTACTTAATCTTTTGTAAATTAACAAGTACAAAAGTAGAATTAAATATTCTAATTAAAGATAATAACTAATCATTTTAACTTCTAAGTATTTTTCCCTTTGGCTTCCCTTTAGCAATAATGAGAACCAACTTGAAGGTAAAATTCCATAAATAAGAAATTGAGGATTAATAAAAGTAGAAGTTTGAAGAAACTTGTATTGGGAGGCCAAACTAGTAGCTCCCTGTTGACAAGAACTGTCAATCAGCCAAGGTTCTTTCAGAGCCTTTGACCTTTAAAATTTATTTTTAATCCAGCAAGTATATTACTACAAGTGATGGATACAATACTGCTTTATGGGTTTTGGTTCTAAAAGTTTCTGCTTTGATTTAAAACTGTGAGAGATTTACTTTGGTTAATTGGGGGAAAGTGCCTCCTTTTTCTTTTTATAGCATGTAGAATGCTACATTGATTATAGTAAAAATTAAGGTTTTGAACTTTGAAGTTACAATGCTGCCAATTTTTTGTGACCCTCTCTCGGCCTTTCCTTCTTTCCTCCCAGCAGATAATGACCTGGTTCCTCAGCAGAAGTAAACATAATCCAGAGCTGGGCATTGGCAGAGAAACCATTTATCAAAAATAAAAATTTGCTTCATGATATTATTATCCTAAAACATACGCTGTTGAACTTCTCTTCTGGAGGGTTAACAACTTAAGTTTGCAGACCGAAAAATTAGAGAAAAAGAAGGGCTACAAGGACAGCCAACATTTTGGCCCTAGCCATTCAAGGTCAGTAAGGACTCAGGACATAAGAGAACCTGTACTGTAACATCTTGTAACTCAGTGGTGTCCCAAATTTTCTTATCAAGGAGATTATGGGGACACAGAGGAAAGTGTTCGGCATTGTAGAGTATGCCTAAGGAGAGTCACATGGAGAGAAAACACTCTCTCAGGCTTTCACAGAGAGCAAACAATGACCATAATTCATCTACATGGCTGACACTGACAAAGGATCTACAAACTGAGGTACAGGGTTCAGCATAAATCCTGAGGGGATTTGACTGACCTTGTCAGATACAGAAGTTACATTTCTTGTTATATAGGTCTTGCTTTGTCTTGGTCTTAACCATCCAGCAGAAAAGTATAAAAGTGAGGTATAAAAAGTAAATCTGTATTAATATGCTGAGCTGTAAAAGGCTCAAGTTAACAACTTCTGACATTCCCAGTCCTATGGATAACCCACTATTATGGACTACTGGACTATATTGGATTACTTTGCTGAATTCATGTACCTACAATATTTAAATGACAATGAAATACCCATCTCTGACAAAAGTAAACAAAAAAAGGAGATACAATGAAGGACTATTTTGTAGAAAAAAATATATATATATATATCTGTATATACAAAATAGTTAGCACAGATATACAGCTACTTTCTCTTAGTTCAATAAGAAAGTTTTGAATTAATAGTGTTTACACAAGATATCATGTCTGCATTTTGTACTATGAATAACTACTACAAAGACAACAATATGCAATGTATTAGTTATTATAATTGTCCTACTAACCTGTTTTGAAACTGTCTCATTGCTACTTCTTTCTCAATAAAATTAATACAATTTTTTTTTAATTTGCAAAGGGCTATGAATGCAGCTGAGTGGAAGAGTTCTTGCCTAGTATATATGAGTCCTTGGGTTCAAAAACAAAATAGTTAAAGGTCTAAATCATTTTTAGAAAATATATTTGTGGCAATCTCCGTCTTGCTGTAATGATGGGAAATTCCCAAATTATATTACAATTTCTGATAGTTAAATGTCCATCCTATGTCCAAAGAGAAGTTTTTTGTGTTTCCCGTAACTAATATAATTTTCCTTCAGCTCTGGCGTAGGTTCTGTGCCTTTGTGCAAATAAGTTTGCTTTCAACTCTACAAACAAGTAACAATATAATCAGGTAATAACAGGTAATAATCATCCACCTTATACACAGAATTACTCTACAGGGCATCCAAGAATGTCAAATTACCTCAAAAGAGTTTTACAAATAACAAATAACAAATAATTGTATACTCTTCCCAAATCAGTTATTTCTTAATTTGCAAGTTATTACCTTTGCTTTCTCAAAGAATGAGATTTGTATGGTGACTAACTTATACAGTGTTCTATTTAAATGCGTGTATTGGTGGCAATAAAATCAGAAAATAATTACCACTAGTAATTCAGGGAATTACAATGTTCTTAACCTTCTACGTAATGCCATAGTTTACATATTATAACCTTTCAGTTAGCCCATTAATCACTTAATTATTTAAGGAGTTTTATGACTTTATAATGGGCCTTTCTTTGAGGGATTATAGGGTCTTTATTTAGAGTCAACCTCCTGCTCTCTTCCTGAGTTTTGTGCATCATAACCTAGTAGAGTTTATCATAGCCACTTTTCTAGCATTTGGGGAGCTGTACCCCTGCAAGGTGCCAGTCTTTAACTCTTAAATAGAGTATATGGGTTCACACACGTCCATCGTGGGTGCATCACATGCTGTTCGTCACGGGCTCCCAGATGCTCGCAAGCCTGGGCAGCCACAAAGGTGGAACTTTGTATACATGCCTTGAAGACCTGAGGGAAGTAGAGTCTTAATAATGTTTTGTTTTAGTTGAGCATGCTTTTGTGCGGATAAGCCTGATTAATGTTACTCTTCAAGCCCCATTTGAAATTAAAAGGAATGTATTGCCAATTGCAATTATTACACAATTGCTTTCTTGTGTATCTTTTTAAATTTCTTGTTTCTTTCTTTTTTTTT
>NW_004524626.1:3350583-3359597 GCF_000260255.1 Octodon degus
TTACAGCCTCCCAAGAGCTGGGATTACAGGCGCGCGCCACCACACCCAGTCTCAATTGCTGGCACGGCAGGCCCTGGGATTAAATCCCTGCAGGTGCTTTAATCTGCTGAGCTATTTGGCCAGCCCTGTATTTCTTACTGGTCTGTGTGTTTAGCACTTTCTCAGGCAACCTTCTCTCATCAACTAGCCAAGCTAAAAGCTTGGCAATGCAGTGGAAGATGAAAATCAGAGGCTAGAGAAGAAATGGCAGGATGTGGGTTGGCTTTGATCAGTAGTTGTCAACCAGCATCCTGCAGAAGTTCTGTTGGAAGGGCCAAGGAGAGTGGGAATCCCAGCTTCCTTATCCAAACACTGATCTTGCAAGTGAGGTAGTCTTGACCTAGGGCTTTTGAGAATCCCGGGTCTTTGTCTTACCAACTACTGCCTATGTGAGGACACTGACTTTGTGTGTTTCCTTTGTCTTACTCATTTTGGGGGGTGGGGATCAAAACGTGATTAACGTGTTCATAGATCGAGTAGAGCTAGAGATGACAGCCAATGAGAAGGTGGCTGTGTGGGGGGTGCATGGATATGTAGAACGACTGCTATATTTGATTAGACTGTAGAGTTCACTGAATTGGTTATACCTGAGGAATTAAAGTGAAACACACCTTCCATCCCACCCCAAAAGGCTCACGTAATTGTATTTTGACTTTTGTAGTAAAGGTGTTTGTTTTTCCATTTTTAAATCTAGAGTTAATTTCTCTGTGTGGTTTCAAAATTTATCTTTTTACTTTTTGTGACTAAAACCAGTATACTCTATATGAAATACGGAAAGAACAAATCAAAAGAAGTACAGTACTCCCATAGACCATATGAAGATAAGTATGGTTCTATGAAGCTTAAGTGTGGTTAAAACGTGATAGCAAAAATGAATGTGATCGCTGGGACAAGTTTTTCATTTCCTTCAATTCAATTAGAATTGATTTTTTTATTAAAAAGTGTCACAACAAAATATTAATAATGACAACAGTTAATTTACAGTTAATAATACACAATAGACTGTATCATTTTCAAAGTAGTTACTAAGAATACAAGACAGACGTAAAAGATTCTCTCTTACAGAAAAGGAACAAAAGGATCGGCCAAGTAGTTCAGCAGATTAAAGCACCTGCAAGCCGGCGCAGGGGCAGGTGTTCAATCCGCTGGGCCTGCAGTGCCCGCCCCGCCTCTGGGGCACGCTGAGATGGCAGTTGAGACTGAGCATGGTGACATGCACCTGTAATTTCAGCTCTTGAGAGGCTGTAAACAGGGGGATCACTACGAGTCCAATCTAGTAGTGAGACCCTGAGCACCCTGTAGATCCTTCCCTAAAATGCAAAATAAATCAAAAAATAAATAAAGTATTTTCGAAACAACAGAATAGGTAATTTGGTGAATTATATGAACTTCTCCCTAATTCTTATTTATCTATCATAGATAGATAGATATCCATTATATTTTAGTATCTCATATAAGAGTTGATTTTGTTGTTTCCTTAGCAGTATATTTAAGATAGGACTTTTTAAAATAAAAAAAAATTTAGACACATTAGCTAGAGATTGAGTCTAAATAACACTTGACTAGCTTATACTATATATTACTTTAGATCACTGTATTTGGGACATAATCTTTGCCTGGCTGTAATGATTCAGATCACTGATTTTCAGACTCTGACTCTTGTTTTTTTGGAAATTTCTTGAACATGTTATAGGGGCCAAGATGGGGGACATAGAAAACAAAGCAGGCAGGACTCCTTCGTCCCTTGTCCCAGGCCAGAGAACCAACACGTTTCTCTCTTTTGTAGATCAGAGTTGTGCAGAGGATTTTAATTAAAAGGAATTTCATTAGTGGAGAAAAACTAAAACTTTGAAATCCCTGGCTTGCACCAAACCTTACTTTGTAGCAAAGGGCTGACCCCTGGGGCTTTTTCCTAAATTAACCATTTCCCTAAACTCATAGTAAGATCAGAATTGGATGCACTAACTGTATACTTTTGCATTTTGAACAATAACATATATTTTGTGACTCTGTAAGTACATTCACTTTTGTGCAGCCCATTCAGAAAAATAACATATGCTTCTTGTAGGAGATAGTGAAAGAAATAGAATAGTTCATAATAAGGCACTTCAGGGTAAATAAATGGTATGCACAGAGACATACAGTGGTGATCTGCTTGTATGGTATGAAGGCATGTTAATAGTGGTCACTGAGAAGACTTTGATGAGGTGATTCTTGAGATGTTATTAATGAGAAGTAATATTTGAAAGTTGCAGTAACATTCTTTTTTTTTAAACATTTATTTATTTATTTATTGTGTGTGTGTGTGTGTGTGTGTGGCCAGCTCAGCTCACCAGGGGGCGGGGCTGGCTGGCATGTGGTGCTGGGGGATTGAACCGCGGTCCCTGATGCTTTGCCAAGCTTGTTCCAAGTAGGTGCTTTAGACCACTGAGCCATCTCGCCAGCCCCTGCAGTAACATTCTTGATAGGAATTTTTTGCTCACAAGAGTTCTGTGTCTGCTGTAACAAATTTTGAGTTAAATTTGCAAGGATAGAGCTATACTAGTTGGGCGCTGACCAGGGCAGTAGCTGTGGAGGTTGATGGTGGTTCTTTAAGCAAGTGGAGGATTCCATACAGGGACCAGACAGAGTGATTGCTGCCCGGTCCATACTAAGAACCTGAAACTTATTTTGCAGATAGCTATAAGGAAATATTGAACTGTGTTACTTGAATGACACAATCAGATTTATGTCTTCAAAGAGCATTATGACAGCATCCCATGAAGGGGATTAGAAAGAAGTGATGGTGTAAATGAGCATCAGAGAGATGTAAGAATGCAGGTGAGAAATGAGGATAGCTGCCCCAAGCCAGCGATTGCAGTTGGGGAGAAGAGGGATTCAGCTGAGACTGAGATATTCAGATTCACAGATACAGTGATGCAAGCATCAAGCAATTAAGCGTTCACTGTACTTTGAACATAACAATATGGAATATAACAACCATTGTTAAATTTCCTATCACTTTGTTTTGAAATTCTGTATAGTTTTTATTTTTTAATTTTTATCTCTTTAAAATAAAACTGATCAGAAGATACCGATATGCTAGGGAGATAGCTCAGCAGTGTAAGTGTTTGCCTGGCAAGCACAAGATCCTGAGTTCAATCCCCAGTACCCAAATAAATAAATAAATAAATTTTGCCAAAAATTAATGCCAATAAATAAATACATAATTAAAAAAGCACAAGGTCCTGAGTTCAATCTCTGGTACCGCAAAAAAAAAAAAAAAAAAAAAAGAAGAAGAAGATGCAAATATGATGACTAGATATTAGTGAGGAAACAGTTTAAGAACAACAAAAAAATTATAAATGTATATGCATCAAAAGCTGATGCATCAAACTTCATAAAATGACCACTGCAGGACCAAAGAATTCAGTTAAACATCAATTGAGATTGAGGAGAAAGGCTGTAAATTCCCATGAGATTGAATGTATGAGAGGAGAATCAAGGATGATTTCTGCATTTTGACTACTGCAGTTGGGCAGGTGGCTATTCCCTGGTGGCATGATGAGAAAGGGGCACAGGTTTGAGTGTGAAAGAAGGGGGTACTGTGCTTGAAAAGGATGAGTCATAGAGGCTGAGCTTACCTATGTGCTGCGGTCCTAAATCCAAAGTATGCCACTGAAGAACACAATTTCTGGAATCATTGTTTTCACATCTTTACCATCTGCTTCCTAGCTATGCTGCCTGGACCCTCTGAGGCTGTTCCTCATCTCTAAAATGGGAAGATTAATAATACTACCTCCTTGGCTTGCTATCTAGTAGTTTGGAATATAGCATGTAGTGAGAATCCCATAAACATTAGCACACAGAGTTCTTATTTTCCCCAGACCTCAGGCTCCTCATCTGCAAACTCAGGACGGCATAGAAGAGTTGTTCGGCGTTATGCGACCTGCGGTCCTGTCTCCTTGCACAGATTTGCATTGTAATATGTCTGCTTTCTATTTATATTTATATAAACAAAATTTTACTCAACTGTGTTAATCATTTCTAGGAACTTGCCGCACCAAACCCAAATTCCCCAGCAGCAGAGTACAGGTGAGTACTAAAAATACTAATTTGCTGTTTATGCTTGGTGTTTATGGATGATATTAGTAGATGAAAAGATTACTCCAGCCCTATATAGCTTTGTGTAATTTATGAAAGTTTAGCTTTACCAAGTAAGGCAAAACAGTTGTATCATTCCTTAATCAGACTTAAAACCCTCACAAGAATAGCTTAGATTATTGCATAGATTGGCATCAGAACAGTAAACACAAAGCAAATGATCTTAGAGAGAAAACATCCCCGTAGGTCTTGTCTAATTAAGGAAGACTGAATAAAACCCCTATCTTTCAGTGGGGCTCCCTATTCTTCCCCTTGGTATGAAAGATTTTTAGCTTGGATGCCTCCAGGATTTGTCTCAATAAGTGAGCAGCTTGAAACTAACTCTTACAAAGGGAAGCCGTTGTGGCTAGTCATTGAGACTTCAGAGGGAGGGATCAATGAGAAATGGCAGGCTTGGCTTTAAAGCAGCTTTAAAAAGCTGTTATAACATGACCAGAGACAACAAGATGGCAGACCATTCTCCCTGGACTATTCTGTTACCCTGAGACTTGGTTTCTTTAAGTTTATTTCAAGTGTCCCTAAAAATTTCCACAGCCAATTATTTCATTCATTTCAGTACTGAGTAGATAACTTATTCATGATTGTCTTCCAATTAGTGGTTGATTCCTACTTCTAATTGCCAGGCAACCAGTAATGCCTTTGTAGCTCTTTTGGAAAAACAAGAGAAGTTTTTAAAAATGTGTGTTGGGTGTAGAATTCTAAGTATGAATAGTGCCATTGTGGTAGCACAGATATTAAGAAAGTCTCTTGAAAAACATACAGAATTGTATTGGATGTTTTCATTCAGAAATTATCTTCTTTATTACTGCTTTCTGGAATTTAAGGAGATTTTCGTTTGACAACTTTTCAAAGATTTGAGGCAAGTATGAAGTTTCTCGTCAGATTTGAATTATGAGATAATGTTTGTCTGGATTCCCCCCAATTTTGATTACTTGTTTTAATTAAATGCTATCATGATTCAGCAGGATTGTTCAATATATTGATGATGTGGTGCTACCTTGTAAACTGTCAGATTGATGGAGAAACACATTTTTTAAAAATATATGTAAGCAAAAGAAAAAAATGAATCTGCCATGCCACTGATTTCATGGATACTTCTCTTTTTTTTTTCTTTTTTTTTCTTTTTTTTTTGTGGAACCGGGGATTGAACTCAGGCCCTTGCGCCTGCCAGGGAAGCACTTATTCCACTGAGCCATCTCCCCAGCCCCTGTGGCTACTTCTTTTTAAAGAGAAGAACATTTGAAAAAATATCCTTACAGTAGGGATTAATGTCTTTCTCAATAATCTCATAGACTTCTATCTTTCCTGAGAGGTCTATCTTCGATTCTTAATAATTGAAGTAAGTGGGAAGGAGACAATTTCTTTTACAAAAAATGTTATTTTGGAGGATATTTCAAAAAAGTCAGATTTTATGTTTTTACACACTAAGAGAAATAGAAAATCTGAGTCAGTGATATTAAAGATGATGTTAATGAATGGTATTTGCTTGATAGTCAGACAAATTTTTAGTAAATAATCTCATTAGTGTTGCATGTTATTGATAGAGAGTTTTTGGAAATATAAAGGTAGCTTATGCCTTGAAAAATTAGAGCTGAACAAATTCCTGGGGGAGATTTAGGCAGTTTCTCTGGGTTTTATAAATTAATTTTGTAAAAATAGGTTTGGTACCCCGTAAATGTGTGGACACTGAAAGTAACATAGACTGTGTCAGCAGTGAGTTTTTGGGTAGGTATAGTTTGTAAGCATATCAATTATGTACTCCATGTGTTTGTCTGATTTCAGACCTGGGGACTATTTTTTTACACTCTAATTAATTCTCTTTTAAAAAAGAGAAAAAAAAAAAAAAAAGAAACAGGTTTTGGGAAGCAGATATTTTTCTTCAGTCAGGAAAGCTTTGATCTCTTTTTCATTTAGTCTGATTGACCCTTTCTCTGCAATTTAGATCTTATTGAGGAGAGTGCACTATCTCCTCGTGGTTGTTTTGTCGTGCTGTTTTGTCTGGGAATCGCCACTATCCTGAGCTCTGAAGGGAGACCACCCGAGCGAGCATTTTGTGTACTTGTGAAAGCTTGTTGTCTTCCTGCGTCGCGCACATTTCTGGCTAAGTAGAGTCATGCTTCTCAGAGAGAGGTGGCAAGTGGGCAGTTGTATTCTTAATTCTCATTTTATTCGTTTAAATTGAAGTTTGTGTCTCCGTTTCTAGATTTTCCCTTACCGGCCGTTCAGATTTGGGGCTGAGCTGCTCCATTCCTTGCCCCTGGTTAATCGAGGGTCAGAGGGAGGCGGCTTCCTTTTTGCATCATTATCATGAGACAGCGCTGGCTTTTCTCCCATTTCTCCAAGCGCTCTGCTAGGGTCGCACCTCTCTTCCTGTGGGGAATTTAGGCACAGTTTGTCTCTCAGAGGATAAGTGATTTTGTCTGTAGCAGCCTATGTAAAAGTTATTCAGGGAGAGTATCCTTTAAAGCTTGTTTCATACAGTTGTTTGTTTTTTTTTTGTTTTTTTGTTTTTTTTTTTTAATTCTTTGAAGTTTAAGAACTACATAAGCTATTGGTGTTGGATTCCTGGCCTTGAGAACTAGCTGGAGTGACAGAGCAGTTAAAAGCTGACAGGATGTCATCCTTTTGGATGAGATCCAAACCACTAGGTTGGATGTCCTTCAGGTTTCCTCATTTCTTTTCTCTGCCCTTCCAGCCCACGTAGTATTTTTAAAAGCCCTGATTAAAAGCTACAGTCGTGCATCCTGCAGTCAGCCTCATTCTAGTTGTTTATTGTGGGAGGACTCTTCAGCCCATACCTTCTGAGAAATATAAAACATTGCAGCACTGACCCAAGAAGGGCAGGACTAATACAGGAATTTTTCCATTTCTTTAAAAAAAAAAAAAAAAACAGAAAAAGAATACCACGTAATTATTTTAAGGAAATGGAACATTTCTCCCTGACACAATTTTTTCTGTGTGTGACACCTGAAAACATCTGTAGCCTGCCTAACTCCTTCTCATATCTATCCTTCCATATTGCAGGTAAATGGTATCCCTGAAGAAAGGAAACTGACCACAGCAATGAATCTATAACCAGACAATACTACAGCGACATGTGTTTCTTTTCTTTTCAAAAATGCATGAATTCCTCTGGCATCTGGTGTGCATGTTGACAGTATTAAGTACGTACCAAATAATACAGCATAATTTTCATTTTGCTAATGTATTTCTTTTGTACTTAAAGCATTTTTGACAATTTGTAACACATTGATGACTTTATATTTGTTACAATAAAAGGTGATCTTTAAAATAAATATTAATGAAGCCTAATGTCTGGTAAAATTTACTTCAGAAAAGAAAGCTTTTGATTGCCTGCTATTTGGTAGGAATCTTTTAGTTGCTAGGATTAGGGTCCTGCGTTCATCTTCCTTCAACAAGATTTTACTAAGTGCTTCCACTAAATATATACAGCATCTTTGCTTCTGTGTTTGAGGAAGCAGTGCATTTAAATAAGGCTCTAATCCCTGCCAACCTGAAAACCTGTTAGTATCACACTTTTTGGAGTGTGTTAGAGTAAACCTAGTGTTAGGAATTGTGAAGCCAGTAACATCCAGTTGGCTGGGGCGCCTGGACTTGGTACTCTCTCGGCTTCACAGGTGTTTGCCTGAGAAGTGCGTGAAGAGCTGGGACATGGAGAGATGGGTCAGCTCTGTGGGGCTCCCCGTGGCGGCAGCCCCTGTGCTCCAGGTGTAGTGGGGACTCCTCCTACAGGGCTCGCCTGTTCCATATACTGCGGACACTTAGAGCAGTTTACATGGGCAGAGGTCCAATTAAATTTCTATGGTACCTGTTAATCGTGTCAAAGGCCACACAAATGCTGCCAGATTCCAAAGTCTGAAAGTAATTCATATATATATATATATATATATATATATATATATATATATATATATATATGACAGTTTATTGGATCAATGCCTCCTTATCTTATTACTGTGTTTTCCCAAACAGCCCATAAGAAAAAGTAAGTCCCATATTTAATGTGAGCATCCTCACTGTCCATTCAGAGGGAATGCTCTGTTAGGTCATTTGTTTTGTACCCCTCTTCCCCATTTCTTGTTAGGATGTAACAGAAGATGTCATTCTTTTCTTTATCAAAATCTTAGTCCTTTCCAAGAGAGCGAAGACCTTGCCACTTGCTGTTCCCCAGGAGTGCTCAGTTGGAGGTTGTACACATACTGTGTCCAGGCAGATTCTAGGAAAAGATCTAGGAAACAAAGGGCACTCGGGTCCCAAGGACTAAATTGCGGCCCAGAGACAGAGTTGACAAAATATAACATCTGCAGGGTGAAGTCGAACTTTCCGGTCACCTAAAAGCATGAACAAGGCAACACACAGTTGTAAACAAGGAGCTGCCTGCTGCTCAGCACCCAAGAACTTTACTCATCTGTCCTGGAAAGAGTCATGGTAAAGACTGGAAAATAGACAACTTGGCTTTAGCACTGGCTTCCGCACTGATCATATTTAAGGATTTAACAGGGATGAAATCATTCTCCAGCACTCACACATCATTAACTACATTAACTACAGCTTTAATCTCTACAGATTCTTCAGAACAAAATGACCTTGCCTCTGACTTAATATTTTTATGAGAAGGAGGGTCTGCATATTTTGTCCTTTTTTTATGTATTTGGTACAGGGTCTTACTGTGCAGCTTGGACTCATAGTGATCCTCCTGTTTTCAGCCTCCCCAGTGCTGGGATTACTGGTGTGCACCACCATGCCTGGTCTCGGTGGGCATCTCAGAGCACATGGGGGCAGGGCTGGCATGGCCTGTGGTGCCAGGGATC
>NW_004524626.1:3359802-3363971 GCF_000260255.1 Octodon degus
GACAACATGATTTCTTCTTAATGGACACTACACTAATAACTGGTCCTTCCTTTATGGGTTAAAAAGTGATAATTCTACCTTGCTGAGACTTTCTATCCTAATTATGTATATAAGAAATGGCTGCATAGTGAGTTCTGTGTAAACACAAAGAAGCAAACACATTTTCTGTTGACTGTTGTGAGCCATTGCCCTAAAAACAGTTTGGTATTCTGCATTTTAGATTCTAGATATCCTCTACACAATTGTGACTTTTCTCTCTTCCAAAATATAGTCAACCATAGAAATGACATCCTGTATCTAAAGAAAAATCTAGGTTCACTCTCCTCATATACCTGAAGCTGTAAGATTTCTCACCATCCCATGGATCCCCGGTCTGCAAACCAGTTCCTTAGAACTGAACCTTGATATTGACATGGGTAAGACCTAGTCTCATAAGACTTGTGTGTTTATTTTTTTCCCCTGACCTCTTACCTTGGACACTGGAGTCTAAATAAATATTATTTGACATTGTGCAGGAAAAAATTGCTCCTCTGTGATTACACGTACATGTGCAGTAGCGAGACAATTCCTTAAACATTGAAGTTAGAATACTCACCAAAAAGTTCGTATTTGTCAGTCTACACTTAGTGTTTATTTTCTTCATAGAACTCTTACTGTCTTGTTAGAACACAGCAGTAGTTAACATGTTAGGCTAAATTTGAGGCTAAAAGAATACTCAGAAGACTAATTGTACTGTGGATTTCTGCTGGTCTATGGAAAGAAACAGTTAATGGTTTTTTTTTTTTTTTTTCATCTTTCAGTTTTTTCCTTTTCATCTCTTCTTAATTACTTATGACTTTTTTTTTCTTTCTTTTTCTAATTTTTCATGAATAGATCTATAACCTGAACAACTAGTTTAAAGACAACACTATGCAATACAACAAACACTGTCAAATTCTATTTTGTTTAGTGAAATTCTGTAACATTTCTAGTTTTTTCTTTTTATTACCTATTTTTTCATTCTCTTAAAAAAAATACTTAGAGGAAAATTAATTGAAAAGTAACACTAAGGCCAGTACCTCCAAGCACCGTTATAGCAAGCGGGAGAAATACAGGACCTTTGGGATAAATGGTCCAAGATTTGAGCTATCATTTTCATGTCTTGACTATAATGAACTAAGTGCTTCAATAGAACAGTCAAAAAAAAAACCCGCTAAGATACATTGGCGTTTGCAGTTTTCTATAGAATATTCCTACCAGCTGGTTAAGTAGGGAATCTCTGATATGCTAATATGGGTCAGGCAGTGCCCTAGCAATAGAACAGTGACCCACGTGAGAAACAGACTCTGCCCTTGTGGAGTTGACATTCTGGTAGGGAAGACAGATGCTGATCAAGTATCATGCAGATAATGCAAGCTGTAGTTGTAGTAACTGCCACAAGGGAAGTTGGTGCTGTAGAAGCTTATCACAAGGGACCTGGCTTGCCACCAGTGAGAGAAGCTTCCCTGAAGAAGTTAGTGCTGAAATTAAAAGTCTGAGGAGAAATTCCTAAGTTTCACAGGATTGTACCTAAGTCTTTTAAGAACAGATTTATTTTTATTTATTTATTTATTTATTTTTTGCGGAACTGAGAATTGAACTCAGGCCCTTGTGCTTGCCAGGCAAGTGCTTATTCTACTGAGCCATCTTCCCGGCCCCAGGACAACAGATTTGAATGAGGATGGATAGGTCCCTGTCAAGGCCCGGTACTACCAAGTGCATAGCCCAGGTGGGGATGCTAGTGAAGTGTGAGGAAAAATGAGACCAAAGAGGTCTCGAGAACCAACCAATGCATGAATTTAAGGCTGAAAAATGAAGTCTGAGGGACTCCAAAAATGAAAGATAGTGATGTCATATTTTGCATTTTTATTCAAGTAATAACCACAATATAGAAAAGAGATAAAATGGGTATGGCTAGATCAGTTAGGAGTCTATTGCAGATACAACTGGAGAAATGAACACTTGGGCTAGGATGAGGGAGGGGACTCAGGAGCGACCTAGAAAGTACAACGGACATCCACTCTTGGTACATTGATATCTTGGAAATCCTATGATAAGGAACTAAAAGGGCATGATTCTGATGTATGGGCTTTTATTGATGAGATAGTGGTATTCCTTATCATGACAAATAATACTGGGTAAGAACCAGGACTGTGGAAAATGACTTGAGTACAGTTTCATGCAAGGTGAGATTGAGTTGGCCTTGAGAAAGAAGCAAGGGGATCTGTGGGCATGGAGCTCTGGCTGGGACTGTGGTTGGTGAGCCATGTGGGTGTGAGCTGGCACAGAAGCCACAGGAGTTGATGAGAAAATGCGCTATCATTATGTCACCTGAACACTCCACAGATGCCCAAGCTGTGCTAGGTGCTCCTCCAGTAAGACAGGATGCATGAAATTGGACAATTCTGAGAATCTAATGGTCAGTGAAAGTTAGGGTGATCTCAACAGTTCACAAAATTGAAATGGAATATTATTTAAGATATGTATCGACATTTTATTACTTTCTTAATCTTACACTTTCACACATTGTTCATACAGCGGACTGTACTTTTAGGGTTGTACCGCAGTGATTCTTCGTTCCGAAAGTCTTACTTTACATTCAGTGAACAGGGAGAAGTTCATGTTAGTTTGTTGTGTTATTGTTTAATTTTCATGTGATTACAATTCTTCTTGCTACTTAAACTTGAAGGCCAGTGAGTATGCCTGCCTATGACAAGGTAAATGGTCGTATGAGGCAAGATTACAACAAACTACACTATCAGGGTAATAGAACCCTGTTCCCTTTTAATTTAAACAACTCAAGGTATCTTGTTGGATGGAGAATAAGGACCATTTCATTCGCTGAGTTTTACTTGGAACCTTTTATGTTGGAAGCATTGGCTTGTGTTCTGGTGACTAAAACAGGCAAGTATGTTATGAAACACAATAAGCAAGATTGATTTTAATTGTCTGTATGGTACATTGGCATAGTTGGCGCCAGATCAGTATTGTTGAGGGAACTGATCTAATGTCCCATTTAAAGCTTATGAAGCTTATGGAAGAGTGTATAATAAACAACAGGAGGGGCTGGTGAGATGGCTCAGTGGTCTAAAGCACCTACTTAGGACAAGCTTAGCAAAGCACAGGGACCGCGGTTCAATCCCCCAGCACCACATGCCAGCCAGCCCCGCCCCCTGGTGGGCTGAGCTGGCCACACACACACACACACACACACACACACACAAATAAATAAAAGAGGAGAAAGAATTAAAAAAATAAAATAAATAAATAAATAAATAAACAACAGGAGAAGGGAGCTACTGAAATGATCCGAAGAGGTATACCTGAAGAGGAAGCCTTTCAGGTAAGGCCTACAGAGCATATTGTAGTCACACTTCTCTCAGGGGAGAACCAAGAGCACAACCCTGGACCAACCAACATGACAGAAGTTGATGGTGGCAACTTCGGTGCAGTATTGATTCGCCCTCCTTTCCACAGCTGTGCATGCCTTTCTCTAGGCAATCGTTCTCTGCCACACTTCCAGTCCGGGTCTTGTGTTGGAGTTGGTGGGAACTCAGACACCACAGGACAGATCTGGTGAAAGAGACAGAATGCACAGAACGTAGACCTCCATGCAGGAGAGCCTGTGGGCCTTAATTCAGCCTTCCTGGGAATGGCTTCTTTGCTGATGTCCCTACATCTTGGCTGTAAATAAGGCCAACAGGACAATAAGATTAACAAAATAGTTTATGTCCTTAAGCGGTTGGGGTAGGTGACACCTCCATCTTATGAATGAGCTCTGGAGAGTTGGAGCATATTGACTGGGAATGGACAGTGCTTATTAGGATGACTGGAAAGGTGAACAGAGTCCTATGAGTCTTGCAAAGTGACCAAAGAGTTTAGGTTTTATTCTAAGAGCATTTGAAGTAGAAAAGTAACATCGTGCAATTCATATTTAAAATTTACCCTAAGTCTACAAAAATAGTGAAGTAAAGACTGATGAAAATCCTCTCCTCAGGCTGGGGAGGTAGTTCAATGATCTAAGCACCTGCCTGGCAAGTGCAAGAATCTGGGTTCCAATCCTGGTATCACATGTTGTGTGGGCCTTGGGTGCTGAGGCGACCCTGAAACCAGGCGTGGTGGCGCATACCTGTAATCCCTGTGCTGGGGAG
>NW_004524626.1:3364346-3366231 GCF_000260255.1 Octodon degus
GGAGAGATCTGTCACTATTTTACCTGTCTGGTGGCTTCCTGGACCCACTTGCAGGACTGTTTTGTTCAAACCACCTCATACCTCTTCTCACATGAAAGACTTTCTCTTATCTGGCTGCCAGAGGTGGTGGAGATTATTTGAGGAAAATACTAGAACTGCCAAAGAGCTTAAAAGGAAAAGATTGGAGAGAGGTATCCCCAAGGGCTTTAAGAAGAAGTGTCGATGCATTCATAAAATCTGTAAAGACCTCAAACGTGTAAGGCTCCATGGATGCCCAGGAGGCCTACGGAGGTTCTAAGTTCTCACCTGTTAATGAATTTCGGGCACTGCCATAGCCAGGTGCTATGCAGAGTTTAGTAAAATCTTTAAAGGATTCCACAACATGCACACAAAGCCCCTTGGCAGAAGTAGTTTAGAAAATCTCTGTCCAATTATTAGCTGACTACTAAACTGAGCAAAGCTTTTAGCGGCCACACATGACAAAGAATGTAGACATTATAGGATGAATTTGAAAAAAGTACTAAAAGATAGAAAAACGCCAGCTTTATTAGGGGCCAAAGCAAGGAAAATCTGATTTCCAGGATTTTCATATTACTTAACTCCAATATGCAGAGAGAGAGAGAGAGAAAGCAAGCAAATAAAGTATGACCTTAATACGAAATAAAGCAACTAAAAAAAACTATCCAAAAAGCATGAAAGTTGGATCTGTTAAGCAACAACTTTAGTCTTGTTGTTTTAAATATATCTAAAGAACTAAAAAAAATTTAAAAATGACAGTTTCTTGCTAAAATAAAGAACATGGGTAAAGGAGAAATTATAAGAAGCAAGTAGAAATTCTGAAGTAAACAAGAATATAACTTGAGATAAAAATTTCACTGTAGGGCCAGCCAAATAGCGGATTAAAGCACCTACTTAGGAGTTCCATCTCCAGATCTACCCTGCCTTCCCTGCCCTTCAGACTGGGTGTGGTGGCCCACGCCTATAATCCCAGCACTTGGGAGGCTATAAACAGGAGGATCACTAGGAGTCTGATCTACACAATGAGATCAGACTGTACACCCTGTCCGAAACACACACATATACAAAAAAAAAAAAAATAAAAAAAAGAAAGAAAAAAAGAAAGAAAGAAAGAAAGAAAGAAAGAAAGAAAAAAAGAAAGAAAAATTTCACTGGAGGGTCCCTAACAGCATTGCGGGTTTTAATGATTCAATAAAAGAAATCATAGTACTCGGAAATTGTCATATTAATGGTTCCAGTTTACTACAGAAAATGGAAAAAAATGAACACTTATCAAAAGTTATATGCATATATAACTTTATTTAATTACACACACACACACACACACACACACACACACACATGACTTTACCCAGTCATTTCACTTGTAGTAAAGCACTGCCTAGCACATGTCTACCAGTACAAACATAACTTTGTAGAAAGTTGTTCACTGCAGCAATTATACTTTCAAAACATTGGAAAGAAGCTAAAGGCACTTGTATAGCAGAGTGTTTCGATAAACTATAGTATGCCCATATAGTGAAGACGAGATAGCTGTAAAAAAGAATGAAGTCATTCACCAAATGATTTCCAAAACAAACTGTCAAGTGAAAAGTGCAAAGCAGAAAATGTTTCTACAGTATTTCATATCTCAAAGAAAATAGACAATGGAGAGATGAGCAAATATTTATGATCCTGTTTATTTGTGCCAAAAGACACAGGATGGATCTATGAAGGAATGGGACTGGTGGCTTAAGGGGGGTGTATGGGGATGATATAGAGAGGATGGAAAGAAAGGCAGGACTCTTCTTCAATTTTTTTTTTTTTTAATATCTATGTGTTAGGGGGCCGGGGAGATGACTCAGTGGAATAAACACTTCCCTGGCAA
>NW_004524626.1:3367840-3369365 GCF_000260255.1 Octodon degus
AAAAAAAAAAAAAAAAAAAAAAAAATAGAGAATTTTTCCGTCTTGAAAAACTGCAATTCTATCCCACCGAGTGCTGATTACCCTTTCCCTCTGCTCAGCCTCAATGACCCCCTCACTACTGTAGCACTGCAGACTCTTCACGAGTGGAAGCACGCAGCATTTGTCCCTTCACCCGGCATGACGTCTTCCAGGTTCATCCATGCATGCAAGAAGCACACGCGGTGGGATTCCAGATGATGCAGTGCTCCATCGCGTGCAGCCCCCACACTTGATCCGTTTGTTGTCTGTGGACTTTCTGGTTGCTTCTGTCTCCTGCCTACTTACTGTGAACAGCCTGCAGCGAGCACAGGTACGCAGATACGTTTGAGGTCCTATTTTTGTCACAATGTCTTTTGGGTGGACTCAATTCAACCCATAGCAGCTACAAAGGAGGACCCAGTACGTTTACTTTGAAGAAACTTAAAGGCAGTATTTTACTCAAATGTTCCAAGTTAACATTTTTTTGTTGTTGTTTTTGATTTTTTCTAATGGCCAGGGATGTCGATTTTTTTTTTTCATGTATTTATAGTCCATTTGTATTTTTTCTTTTTTCTTTTTCTTTCTTTCTTTCTTTCTTTCTTTCTTTCTTTCTTCTTTCTTTCTTTTTTTTTATTTTAGGACAGAGTCTACAGGATCTCACTGCATAGATCGGACTCAGTGATCCTACTATTTACAGCCTCCCAAGTGCTGGGATTACAGGGGGCAACACCACGCCCAGTCTCAAGCACGGTCTCAGCGTGCCCAGGCACCTTGATTTGCTGGCCCGAAAGTTAACATTTTGATAAACCTTCATTACTTCTCCTGCATTTCTCTCCTCCCTTGTTATCTTCCTCTTCCCTCATATTCTCCCTAGAAGTGTTTGTCTCTCAAAAATAATTTGAAAATAGAATTGATTGAATTTACTGATGATTAAATAAAAGAAGTGTAGGGAAAAGAGGAATCAAGATAATTTCTAGGACTCTGGCCTTAGTTTCTGGATGTATTTTAAAATACTTTATGGCTGAGAAAGGCCAAGGAAGATTAGCTATCAATGATAAAACCAAGAGTTTAGTTTTGAGCATTGTTTTTCTAGTTATAAAGTCCAAATACTAAGGAAATGAGCAGTTTTCAATGTGGATCTCAGGAGTCTTCAGAGTCATCTGTTAAGTATGTGTATGTAACTTTGTAGTAATCATTCTCTGTGACAAATTTTATGGGCTACAACACGTTGTAAATAATTTATCAGCCATGGATGCCAGTAATTGTAAAGTCTAGAAAAGTCTATAGTATTTAAAATATTCCACTCTGCCATAAATAAAGATAACGAAGGCCAGAGGTCTTGTTTCACATGGATTTGTAACATAGAACTATTTCACACAAAACTAAGGAGGAACAAGCAACATTTCCAAAATAAATAGAGTCCTTACTTAATCTTTAATTTCTGAAAATTATAGGGAAATTGAAATGAATAAGTAAAGTTACTTCCCTTTAGTGTAGATCTCTGAAA
>NW_004524626.1:3381644-3395991 GCF_000260255.1 Octodon degus
CCCCCAGCACCACATGCCAGCCAGCCCCGCCCCCTGGTGGGCTGAGCTGGCCACACACACACACACACACACACACACACACACAAATAAATAAATAAAATTAAAAAAAAAAAAGACTCAAGTCAACAATTCTGACATTGCCAGTCCTACAGATGACCCACTACTATTATGGACTACTGGACTAGATTGGATTATTTTGCTGAATTCATGTACCTAAAATATTTATTTATTTTTTATTTTTTATTTTTTTGGCGGAACCACAGATTGAACTCAGACCCTTGCACTTGCCAGGGAAGTGCTTATTCCACTGAGCCAGCTCCCCGGCCCCTACAATATTTAAATGGCAATAGAATACCCATCTCTGACAAAACTAAACAAAAAAGGGGATACAAATGAAGGACCAGTTTGTATCTGTATATTCAAAACAGGATAGATATACAGCTACTTTCTCTTAATTCAATGAGAAGAAACATTTGTGCTAATAGTGTTTGGACAGGATATCACCTCTACATCTTGTACTATGAATAACTACTATGAAGACAACAATATACAATGTATTAATTTTTTCTTATTTTTATTTTTATTTTTATTTTTATTTATATTTTACAGAGTACAAATCAGAATTAAAACAAAGAATTACAAGTGATACAGAATCTCAATTAACAAAGTACTATGAATTTAACAGTATTTTTGTAATACAGAGTGTTGTCTTCCAACTAGTTATCCATATTACCAGATATATGCGTGTAAAATTGAAAAAAGAAAGAAATATATAAGAAAATTTTATTAATTTTACTGAGAAACAAATAACAATGAGACAGTTTCAAAACTGATTAATGGGACAGTTTTGATAATTAATACATTTCGTATTGTTGTCTTTGTAGTGGTTATTCATAATACAAGATGCAGACATGATATCCTGTCCAGACACTATTAATACAAATTTTTCTATTCATTTAATTAAGAGAAAGTACCTATATACCTATCCTAACTACTTTGCATATACAGATACAGAACGGTCCTTCATTTATATCCCCTTTTTTTGTTTAGTTTTGTCAGAGATGGGTATTCCATTGTCATTTATATATATTAATTATTATAACTGTCCTACTAATCTGTTTTGAAACTGTCTCATTGCTATTTTTTCTCAATAAAATTAATGAAGGCCAGGGAGATGGCTCAGTGGAATAAGCACTTCCCTGGCAAGCACAAGGGCCTGAGTTCAATTTCCTGATTCTGACAAAAAAAAAAAAAGGAATACTCAATAAAATTAACGAAATATAAATTTAAAAAATAAGAAATTTAAATTAGAATAAAAAATAAATAAAGGACAAATAGAAAGAAGCTACATCTAGTCCAAAGGAAGAAATGATGTTAGGCAGAGATGCTAAGTAGCTAATTCAGTTAAGGCAAGTTCCGGGGAGGAGGGCCGCTCACCACCATGTAAAAGCAGCTGGGAACAAAAGGTCCACAGGTCTTCTATCTTTCTAGAGCCCCTAACGCTGGTTCTTTTTTTTTTTTTTTTTTTTAAATCAGAGTTACTATTGATCTTTTCCCCCTTGTCTCTTCCCTGGCAAGGTGGCTAAAAAAAAAGAGGGAATATAAATTTCTAAGGTCCCCAAGAAGGCATCCTAGGTGCAAATATTAAAACTAAAAATGCATATGGCCTCATGACTCAGTGATTCCAGCCCCGGTACCTTGTCTTGCACCCAGCCTCCTTTCAGTGGAAAACTGAAAGGAGGTGATTCAGTGCAGTATTCCTCTATTAGTGGGGACCACCACCATTGGTAAGCGAGCGATGAGCTGATGAAAGAAAGGACCCCTACGGTGTTACACGAGAGTAACAAGGAATGGGGAAATTATGCATCGATGGAAAACGAGCACAAGGAATATTGTTGGGTGAGAAAACACAGAAGCTGGGCCCACTTTCCTTCTGCTATACAAAGAAACACCACCATGAGAACATGAAAAGTAGGAGATGTGGCTGAGAGAGCTGGGAAGCAGTCACAAGAACTGGGCAGATGAAGGGCTGTGACGAAAAGCAAAACTTCTCACTATCTTCCCCCAATATTGCTGCTTTTGAATTATCTGCATCTGCACATTCCTTGTTCAAAATAAAAATAAAATAAAATAAAAGGGAAATACCAAGGGACTTTAGTCTTGAAAGAAGCGCTAGAGGACAGGGTCCAGGGCCACAGTGCATTCCTGTTTCTGCTATCTCTGCATACCTCTCTTGGTATTTACAGAGGGCTTACCACCCCTCTGCTGTCTCCTTTCTGATCCCCCTTTATTATTCCACTGGTATTTACAAGGCCAACACTTTGCCAGAGCTAAAATGTTCACATACTTTGTCTGGGAAAAGACAGGCATGTTGCAATGTTAATTTTTGCTCCCATAACATGTCTATTCCTTAAGTATGGCCCTACTCATAAAGAAAGAGATGAAGTAACTATGCCTGATGGAGGCAGGGAAGGCTCAAATCCATTGAACAGAAATATAAACTAGGCCTTTCCAACTTACTAAAAAAGAGAAAACTCACAGCATTAAAGAAAAATATGTTTAAAAAGGCATAATCTAGATGGGAGTGAGACTAACCATTACCAGAATAAACAAGACAGCAGCAAACACTGGCAGATCTCTGGCACACAGCTGTTCTCATGGACAGGCTGAGGGAGTGATGTAGGCATTAGAGGTGCGAGTGGGGAGTGTGCAGACATCCCGGCTTGCTGACAGTCCAAGCAGAAGTGCTGTCATGCTGCCGCGCCTGAGGGGCCAAGGGGACAGTGGAGCCGGCTTAGAGACTCCCTGGGAAAAACTCTGCCTTTGCCCTTCATTATGGACAGATGGGGCACTGAGGGTCCACATTCCTGCTCCATATAGTTAATGTGACTCTAGATTTTATTCCATAAAGTATTAAAGGGTAGAAACAAAAGCCCACTGTCACATTAACAATGAGAGGGAGAAAACTTGGTAGAACTTCCACAAAGTAACTCCCATTGCGCATTCGGATGCGGTCTCCAAGTTAAATTATTTGTGTAACAGAGGCCAAAACAGTGGGACAAAGTGATATGCCACCCAGGACCATAGACTCTAAAGCAGGGGGTAAGTTGGAGAAAATCTTGTCTGAGAATAAAATTCCTGTAAGTGAGAATATTGAAATAGATCTTGTTTTTTAAATTTTTTTTTCCAGTTTCCCTTTTAATTGTATTTAGGGCATTTCTTTTTTCTTTTCTTTTTGGCGGAACCAGGGATTGAACTCACGCCCTTGCGCTTGCCAGGGACGCCCTTATTCCACTGAGCCATCTCCCCAGCCCCGGCATTTCTTTTTTTAATTGATGACATTTTCTCTTCTTTTCTTTTTTAAAAAATTTTATTGGGAAACAAATATCAATGAGACAGTTTCAAAGCTGATTAATAGAACAGTTTTGATAATCAATACATTATACATTGTTATCTTCTTAATAGAAGATAATGGTTATCCATAGTACAGGAAGCAGACAGGATATCCTGTCCAATCCCTATTAGTACACCTCTTTCTTCTCATTGAATTAAGTGAAAGTAGCTGTATATCTATCCTAACTATTTTGTATGTATAAATACAAAATGATCTTTCCTTTGTGTCCTCTTTTTTTGTTTAGTCCTGATAGAGGTGGATTGATGACATTTTCTAAGATAACTGTTTCTCTTTCACAAGTACTATTGTGAGCATTTTGCTTTCCTTGGCTTATATGGTTAAGCCATTCTTTCTATATCAGAAGTTACATAAAAATTAAATTCTATTTATTTACCTCCTTTTCTTATTAAAAAAGTCTGTGTTCACTGTATTGTGAATATTCATAGAAAAGACCAGGATTTCTTCTGGTGCTTTGAAGTAACACATTAATTGAATCGTAAGCTTCTACAAATGTTCCCTTTATTTTCTTTGTGTTTGCCATAAAAACATGCCACACAGGTGTCCTCTTAAAAGACAGCCAGTGTGAGGAAGCAGGTGGGCAATCAGGGGTCCACCTCAATGTACAAGAGAGGTTCACCCTTGCCTGAGCTGAGGTTCAGCCCCGGGCTGCTGAGCACAGTCCCCGATGAGGCCGGGCAGGGTACTCGAGCCAGCTTGGCTTTCAACAGCGTCAGTGGCTCCTCCTCATTCTGGGGCTCCCCAGCCACCTGGTGAAGAACTTCCTTGATGCTAGCCTGCTCCAGTGTGGAAGGGCCTTACTGTACTCTTCCATGACAGCCACAGAACCTCCCACTGACTATTGTATTAAGGGCATCCGGATGCAAATGTCAGTTGTGCGTTATGACTTCATGACTTCCTCTGATGATCCTGGTCATTTCCTCCTTTGTCCTTCACAAATATTTCCTGTAGTAAATACATTGCACATCTGACTCTGATCTAGATACTCAGAGACCTAAATACTGTCATGGCCCTGTGTGTTGGGGGGCAGCCTGGGGATCCTGGAGAGAGAGAGAGTCCACAGATCTACCCAATGCTTGTTTCCCAGTGTCTAACTGCACTTACGAATTGGGAGTCACAGGTGGCCCTAGTTGGGCTCTTTGCCTGTGGGGCAAGAGTAGTAGAGGATAGAAACAGAGGAATTGAAATCATCTTCTCCAGTGGATGTGATGATTAATTTAGAACCATTTCCTGTCTTAGGGTTGATGACAGATATTAAAGCCATTACCAGCTCTGAAGGTGAAGCACTGATCTTCCTGTTGATCAGGATCCTGTTTCTCTAGTTCACCAGTCCACCAGTCTGGCCTTATAAGAACCTGATAGGTCAGGAGGAGCAACGATACATTACAACAGGCTCAACCCTGTGCCAGCCTGGATCACTGCTGCACCACGAGACATAGTTTCATTGTGATAGCAGACTGTGGAAGCATCAGGTACCTGTCCACTGGGTTGGTGATTGTGTTCTTTCCACTCCAGCTAGAAACACTTTTGCAATAACAAAGACAAGAGCCTTCATTTGCATCTGAGCTACAGTAACTCCTCTACCTTTTATCATACCTTGAAGAGCTGTGGACCATCCAGACATCACACAGATACCATGCCTATCTACCGTGTTGACTAGGTCAAAAGGAAGTGGCCACCACCCTAAGAGCGTTGGCTAGACATGTACTCTCAAGAGTGAGGGAAACAAACGATTAAAAAGTTAGTTGATCTGATATTGCCAGTCAAGCAGAAGCACCAATACTATTATGGACTATTGGACTCTTTTGGAATATTTTGCTGAGTTCACACACCTGTAATATTTAAATGATGGAACTAAACAAAAAAAGAGGATACAGATGAATGACCATTTTGTATCTATGTATTCAAAGTGGTTAGGATAGATATATAGCTACAGTTTCTTAATTCAAGGAATAGAGGAATTTGTTCTTTTTTTTGCAGTAATTGTTCTTTTTATTATTTTAGCATCAATATCACCAATGCTGACAACCCTCTTCATACAGATACATTCATTATTGGAACAAAATTCTTATGATACAGATTTATGTTGACTTTAGGGAACTTTATAGGAGGTCAAATGCTTACTTAGATTCATCTTTCCCATAAATTAAAACACTATAATGTACATATGGAAAAACAATATATTTTCTTAATTAGCACTCAATGGACACTAAATTAAAACCTAGGAGGAATTTGTTCTAATAGTGTGTGTAAATAGGATATCATGTCTGCATCTTGTACAACAACAAAAAGCCACTAGGAAGACAGTATGCAATGTGTTAATTATTGGAACTGTCCTACCAATTTAATTTGAAACTGTCTCATTGCTATTTGTTTCTCAATAAAATTATGGGGGAAAAAAAGTTAGTTGACCTGGTTATTGAGGAAAATGTTGAGGAGTTCACAGTCAGAGATGTACCCAGATAGATCCATCAAAATAAAGATTCAGGGGCTGGGGAGACAGTGTGGTGGTCTAAGCGCCTGCCTGTTAAGTGCAAGGACCTGGCTTTGATCCCCTAGCAACGCATGCTGTGCTGGCCCCAGAACCGGGTGTGGTGGCACAGGCCTGTCATCCCAGTGCTGCGGAGGCTGAGACAGGAGATCACTATGAGTCTGAGCTGCGTAGCATGACCTTGTACTAAATAAATAAATAAATAAATAAATAAATAAATAAATAAATAAAATATACATACATACATACTGGCAAATTTTTATAATCTACTGCAAAGGAAGCTGTCAGTGACTCATAGCTTCTGGAGGCCATAATTGCCCACTTTTGCACTGGCCAAGCAGCAGATGACCAAAAGAACAGCCAGCTTTTGAGGGCCCTAAAAAAGAAAAGGTACCAGAAGCGATGGTCTGCTTTGGACAGCAAGTGTGTGTCACTTTCTCGGGGCCGTAGCCCTGTGCCTGGTCTTCAGAGAAGCATCCTCCTGAAGGGGAAATAAGATTGGTAGCTTGGCAAGACGTAGGCACCGATGCTATCCAGATGTTTGGTGATCTCAACAAAAGGGGCAGAAAGCATTTGCTGAGAAGCAAGAGGCACCCGGAGGGTGCAGGCGCAGGAGACCTTCCATCCATATTTTGATTAGGTGAATCATAGAGTCGTGAACATTCTCTCTAAAGACAGATGATAAGCCACACAGGAGAAGTAACAGGAGTTAGGGGGCTGGGTGTCTAGCCATGTAGGACGGTGAGAGCCATACTATGTGTGTTTCTGCTGGCCCCATGGCCATGGGGGCTGAAAAGGCACAGCTGCTAGACTGCTCTGTTTCCAAGAAGGGCAAAAGGCAGCTTACGGGGCAAGGCGAGTGTTGCCAGACATCACGTTCTGAAGCAGATGAGAAGGAAGTCACAGGCCGGAACGAGGAGAACATAAATAACAAATACCAATGTGTCCTGTTTGGAAGGCCAGAGCACGGATTTATGTCTACTTTTTATCAGCAAAAGTAAATAGCCAAGTTACAGTGTCGATAAGATAGAAGCGAACGGGCTGCTGAGGACATGAACAGGCACCGTGATAGGGCTGGAACGAAGGGACTGCAAGCCCGCAAGAACGCTGACCAGGCGAGTCAGGCATTCTCACAGTCGACGCCATGATAAGCTTTATGCAACTTTTTAAAAAAAAAAAAAAAAAAAATTGTATTTTATTCTTGGTTTGTTGAGATTTCCCATGGCTGCCATGTGGTTTGTCTACCAAAATGTTAAAGTAATTCTTTTTATTGTTGATGTTTTTGTGAAAATTATTTTCAGTTTTAAATCCCTGTCCCTCTCCCAAAGAATGGCATGTAGTGTTTATTTAGAAGAAATTAAAACAAAACAAAACAAAAAACCTTTTAAACACCTGGGAAACAGAAGCAGCAGTCCTCCTGGGCTGGGGATTTGCAGGCTGCCTGCAGTCACCACTCACATGTTTTTTTTTTTTTAAATGTCCAGGATCAATGGCTTCAAAAGCAGAACTTTTAGGAATCAGGCAGGAATTTATTATCCAGAATGACTTAATCCAGGTGGACATTTAAAAGATCTTAAAAGTGGTTGAAAACAAATCATTACTATTCCATTATGATGTGCTTGCCACAGCCGAACCCTCAAGTAATAGATTAGCTAGCTAGGGTTCAGCCCTGATACCATTTACCTGGACTTCAGCTGTTCTGAGGTTCTAGGAAAAAAGGGGCCTTCATGGGGCCTGGAGCTGATGTCGGAGCGACATCTTTTGGGGAAGTTGAAGAATCATACTCTAGAATTTGGCCAAGATATCTTTTAGGAAAGATAAAATTGAATCTGTGCCTTCACACAGACAGATGGACTATTTAGTGTCCAAATTTCTGTTCAGTGTAACACAACTTTAATTAATTTGCCTGGAAAATGTTTAAAGAGGCGTAAGTAAAGATAGTGGCCATTAGGAAAATTTCCCCCTCCCCTCAATTCCCAAAAAACAACCACAGAAAGCGAAGCCTTGGAGCTCTGGTTTCCTGAAGTTCTTTTGTTGTTGTTGTTGCTGCTACAGTTTTTGTGGTTTTACTGAAGCACAAATAAACATGCACACAGGCCATCTACTCATTTTCTTCGCTGCGCAGCCTCGCATTGGGACTGGTGACCGGGATGGTGAGCTGGGCTGCTCTTTTTATTTATTTATTTATGGGGGCGGGGGGCTGCTCTTGCCACGATGGCCTTGCGGTTCTTGGAGGAGACGTTGTGAGCAAGCTCTGCGCAGTGTCGCACATCAGCAGCACCTCCAGCTCCTTAACATTGTGCACCAGGGACTTCCGGAAGCTGCTGGGCAGCGTGTGCTTTGCCTTTCTGTTACTTCCATAACCCACATTGGGCATCAAGATCCGGCCCTTGAACCTCCTCCGCACCCTGTTGTAGATGCCTCTGGGTTTCCGCCGGTTGCGCTTAATTTTGACATAGAGGTCTGACTGGTGCGGGATGAACTTCTTGGTCTTCTATTTGACGATCTTGGGTTTCACGAGGGGTCTGAGGGCTGCCACGGTACCGAGTGGGAGGTGGCTGCCACCTCTGCAGGCAGCGCAGAGGAAGAGCTCCTGAAGCTCTTCAAAAATAAATTATTTATGTAATGTACAGTCAGGTATCTGAATGAAATGACTATCTGTATAGAATTATGAACCAATTGAAATTTGGAAAATTTGGTATCTGTAAACTGTAAGAACCCCTTACATATGTTCTGTCAAATACTCATGTTTTCAAACTTCCCAGGTTGTACTTTTTCTATTTGTTTGTTGGCAGACTGTACATAATTTTACAATTTTCTTGTAATAGAAAGTAGCAAGCTAGGCTTTACTTTTTGATTTATACTTAATGGGTTATTTCTCATGTACAGATAAGTTATGAACTTACATTGTCCACTATTTATTTTGCATTTCTCCAAATCTATTCATCAGTTTAAATTTCTTTTGGAATAGACAATAAGGTTGCGCATTTATGGCTTTCTTCCCCAATTAAGCAATTATCCTGAGGCTATTTACATTTAAAAAATATTTCAGCATTTAATATAAATTTAAAGAATATTTCTACTTTTCCTCAGTGATGTAAAATGAAACCATCACTTTAGTATCCTTTTGTATAAAATCTGTTTTTTTGCTTTCTGTTTTTTGATTAAGCTACATATTCTTACGCCTATTCTATGTTGGTATACTTGTAACTTAATAATGCATCTAAATATCTAGTAGTATGAATCTTACTCCTCCTGTTACGTTCTTTAATATTTGCCCTTAATGTTTTGCCCAGGTGTTACTTTATAATTCCACTTTAAATTTTGTAATTTCTGAGAAAGAGGTTCTGCTCTGTTTGTTTGATTGTTTGTCGGTGTGTTTGAGACAGGGTCTCCTTACATAGTCCAGGCTGACCTTAAACTCACTGTGTACCCAAAGGTAGCCTCAACTTGTAGTGATCTTCCTGCCTCAGCTTCCCGAGTGCTGGGATTACATGCATACACTACTATGGAGGGTTTCCAGTTACTTCTTTTGGGTATAGATAGTTTGGAAGTGCCAGAACCTTCAAACTTCAACTAAATGTTTTTCCATAACTTTTCTCTTCAGATGAAAGTGTCCTGAGGTAGGGATGGGATGAGAGGAGTCGAAGAAAACCATGGTGTGTTCTTAGCTATACCCTGTACTTGTTCTCTCTACCTGAATGGTCCCATTAGTTGCTTCTGAATATCCCTTCCCCAATAAGCCAACCAACCACTGCTGCTCTAACTGCTATGCCCTAGTCCAGTCTCACAGAGAAGCATGTATTTTGTCTTTGACTTTGCGAGTTGTGTAAAAAACAAAACAAAACAAAACAAAAAAAACACCAAATACTCACTTCACTACCAGAAAAAAAAAAAAAAAAAAAAAAAATCACAAGGGTTAAAAAATCTAGTACTTATTGGTGATAAACATAATTACATGAAGATTAAAACAAACAAACAAAAGAACCACCACATTTCTCCCACTGGCCTGTGTGCCTGTGCCAGGCCTGAGGGTTGGGCCTCTGTAACCCGCACCCTGCTGATATTGACCTGTAAATAACAACACTAGCACTGAGAACACATACCCCCTGTTATAGTTTGTGTCTTGTTGTCCCCCCAAATCCTCATGAAGTCATAGGGTGGACTTTCAGAGTTTGTGATTAACTCGTGATCCTCTGGGATTCTGGGTCTGAGTACTGCTGGGATTACGGGTGGGAGTGCTATCCCTAGCCTGGGGCAGATAAGGAGGGGAAAGCCTTCCCCTCTGCAGCTGTTGTTGCTGCTGTTCTTCCTTGTGCTCTCTGCTCTTGGCTGCTGCCATGAAAGGTTGCTCTCTGCCATGTGTCGCTCTGCCTTGGAGCCAGCTGAGTATGGACTGAAACCTCCAGTAACTGTGAGCTAAATAAACCTTTTCTTCCTTCATTTTGAGTGTTGGGTATTTGTCCCAGCAATGAGAGAAGAGTAACTGAGATGCCCCAAATCCCTGTCACTGCCATCATCAACTATAGCATCAGAAACTGCAGGGAGATGACATTCTCATGTTCAACCAGAACCAAAAGTGGGCCTCCAAACTCCCCTCAAAATATACCTCAGGACAAAGCCTTTTACTACAAAAGCCATTCTTTGAAAGTAATAGAGGCAACAAACCTATCATATACACAAATATCATCATGGGGACACAAGGAATATGAAAAAGGAAGATTACAAGATGCTGTTAGCCACAGACTCCAAAGAAAAGGGTACTGCGAAATACTTGATTAGGAATTGAAAAGAATGATTATAAGGAAACTCATTGGGACACAGGACAATTCAGACTGCTCAAGGAAATCAGAAAAATAATTCATAATACAAATGAGAACTTTAGTAAAGTGAGAGAGATATTTAAAAAGAACCAAATAAACTGTGGAAATGAAGGACTCAACAAGTGAAATAAAAGAGTACGGCTGAAAGTCTTGACAATAAACTGAATCAAGCAGAAGAATGAACATTGGACTCTGAAGGTAGGTCTTTTGGAATTTCTAGTAAGAAAAAATTAAAGAAGAATGAAGACAACTTCTGAAAATTACGAGATATTATTAACCAAACAAATGTTTGGATTGAAGAGTTCCCAAAGATAATGAGAAAAGTCATTTAAAAAAACTTTTAACAATATAATGCCTGAGAACTTTCCCAACTATAGGCAAGATAGTGGTCCAGTCTAGAAGTCCCAAGTATAACTGAGCAGAAAAAAAACTCTTGGAGCAAAATATTACAAAAATGAAAAGAAATACTTTCCAAGACAAGCAAAATTGAGTGATTTTATTACCACCAGAAAAGCCTTACAAAAGATGTTTAAGGCAGTTCTACACTCAGAAGTCAAAGAACTATAACTATCATCATGAAAACGTAAAAATATAAGCCCATTAGAACAGACACACAAGAGAAAAAGAAAAAAAAAAAATCAAACTCTTATCAAATAGTAAACCACCAACTTCAAAGATGAACAAGAAAGTATAACAAAGGATATTTAAAACAACTGGGGGGACATTACAAAATAACCTTGAATGTAAATGGATTGTACTCTTCAAATAAAATATGCAGCGTGGGTGTATGGTTTAGAAAAATAAGAATCAGTAATACACTGTCCATGAAAAACTCACTTCACCAGCAAAGAAATACAATGTCTGTTATAATAAAAATATATGTAAAAGGAGGGTTTGTTATTTACATACATTAATTATATGTTTTCTGTATGGCCACAATTGTGCTTCACTCAAGAAAACAAAGGAAATTTTGAAACTGCTGACAGATGACATAAAGTAAATGCGAGAAGCCCGAAGCGTAGGCAAGGACTTCCTGAGCAGAGCACTAAAAATGATGACAAGCAGCAAGTGGGCTTATATCAAGTAAAAAGCTTTTGCACTGCAAAGCAAACAGTCAACAAAGTGGAAAGATAATGTACAGAGCAGAATAAAATTTTGGCCAGTGTTTTTTTTTTAAATAACTGCGGATAGAAATACAACATATCAAAACCCATAGAATACAGCCAAGGCCGTTCCAAAACAGAGAAAGAGACTCACAGCAGTAAGTGTTTGCATAAAAGAAACAATATAAAATAAACTAATAACAAAAGCCTAATATCTAAATTTAAAAACCCAAAACACTCACCATTCAAAAACAAATGACCAAATCAAAGAATAAATAACTGATCTGAATGGACACTTCTCAAGAGAAGAACAACTGGCCTAGATAGCCGCGAGGGAAATGCAAATCTAAACAGTCCTGAGATCCCATCTTGGCACAGTCAAATGGCTATTACAAAAAATACGATAAATAAAAAATGTTCACAGGGATCTGAAAACTGAGGAACATGTTTGTGCTATTGGTGCAAAAGAGTCTGCTATACCTACTGTGGAAATCAGTATGTAGATTCTTCAAAAAACTAGAAACAAAAATTCCATTTGATCCAGCTATATGTTTCCTGGGAATGTCCCTAAAAGAATGAATGACATTATGATACTTGTATGCCTATTTATATCAGCTCAACTCATAATAGCTAAGCTCTGGAAATAGTTTAGATGCCCATCAACAGATGAATAGATAAAGAAAATATGGTACTATACACAACAGAGTATTATTTAGCCATAAAGAAGAATGAGACCATGTCATTTGCAGGAAAATGGGTGGAACTAGAGAACTCAACATTGAGTGAAACAAGCTGGATGTAGAAAGTTAAACATCACATGGTTTCTGTCATATGAAACACCAAAAATTTAAATTAAAGAGTAGAATAAAGGGCAGATGACAGAAAATAGGGAGAGATGCATGCTTGGAAGAAGTGGATCTAGATCAGGGGAGAGAGAAGATAGAGGGAGGAGGTAAAGGAATTGAAAATGATCAAATATATATTACACATATGCATGCCAGCATCCCAAAACAAATATAATTATTATTTATTATATTATATTATTTATTATATTATTATTTATTATAAGACACATAAAGATGAAGACAAATGCTTGCTATAGCAATCAGCAGGTCATCATGAAAGTGAAAAGGGAAATTAGAAAATTTCTCGCAACAAAGGAGCATAGAGCTACAGTATACCAACCCTTCTGGAAATCAGCTAGGCAGTACTGAGAAGGATGCTCAGGGCAATAAGGGCTTTCATAAAGGAAACAAGTATTTCAAATAAACAACCAAGTGATGACATCAAGAACAAACCAGCCCCCACATCGTAGAAAAAAGGAAACAATGAAGATCAGAAAAGAAACAGAGGCAATACAGACATATATGTGATATACAAATATGTAAAATGAAACAAAGATTTGTTTTTTGAAGACAGCCAAAGATCGATAAAACATTATCTGGACTAGGAAAAAAACGGACCTGAATAAATGCAATCAAAGATGAAAAAGGAGGTATTATGACTGATACTGCAGATTTACAAAGAATCATGAGGTTCTCTTATGAACAACTAGATGCCCATGAATTGGAAAATCTAAAGAAACAGGTGAGTTCTTGGGGAAAAAAAAAAAGGTGCCACTGCTGAAATACTAAGAAATAGAAAGCCAGAACAGATCAATAACACACAAGAAAGAACAAAGTTGAATGAACTCAACAAAATTGAATCAGTGTAAAAAAAAGTCTCCCAACAACAGCAACAAGGCCAAGACAAGACGGCTGCACTATCAAATTCTACCAAACACTTAAAGAATGACAGTTTTTAAACAGTTCCAAGAACTAAAAGATGAGATTTCTTCCAAGCTCACCATGCAAGACCAGCATTACTGTGATACAAAACAAAACAGGAAAATTATAGACCAGGATCTGTAAAAGAAAAAAAAAAAAAAAACATAAAATTCTCAAAAATTAGTCCAACAAATTCAGCACTACATCAAAATGATCATTTACTATAATCAAGTAGGGTTTATCTCAGGGATGAAAGATGATTCAAAATATACAAATCAATATATAACATTAACAGAATGATGGATAAAAATGTGTCATCCCAGCAGATACAGAAAAAATTTTGATAATATTCCAGATCGCTTCATGGTAAAACTTTAAACAAATTAGGTATACAAGGAAAGTTAAGGGGCTGGGGAGATGGCTCAGTGGAATAAGCGCCTCCCTGGCAAGCGCAAGACCTGAGTTCAATCCCTGGTTCTGCTGAAACAAAAACAAAAACAAAAAAGAATAATCAGTAATTGCCATTTTTGGGGCTGGGGAGACGGCTCAGCAGAAGAAACGCTTCCCTGGCAAGCACAAGGGCCTGAGTTCAATCCCTGGTTCTGAAAAAAAAAAAAAAAAAAAAAAAAAAAAGAGTGTCTTAGGAAAGCTCAACAAAGAAAGCCTATATATGAAAACCCACAATCAACAACACATTAAGTGGAAAAAGCTGAAAGTATTTTCTTTAAGATCTGGTACAGAAAAAAAAAAAA
>NW_004524626.1:3396311-3424395 GCF_000260255.1 Octodon degus
CCGGGTATGCTGAGATGGCAATTGAGACTGGGCGTGGTGGCATGGGCCTGTAATCCCAGCTCTTGAGAGGCTGTAAACAGGAGAATCACTACAAGTCCAATCTAATAGTGAGAACCTGAACACCCTGTAGACCCTTCCCTAAAATACAAAAAAAAAAAAAACCTTAAAAAAATAAAATTTAAAGAAATCAGTAGCATTTTTAGACACCATGAAGACAAAACAACAGACCCCTGAGAATAAATTTAACCAAGAAAATGAACAATTCCTACAAGAAAAATTAAAAAAAAAAAAACTTAGATGGCAGAAATTGAAGAAGATGCACCACAAATGGAAAAACATACCCCACATGTTTCTGTATAGGAAGAATATTATTAAAATGTCTAAATTAAGCAAAGTGATTTATAGACTCAATGCAATCCCCATTAAAAAAAATCTATGACTTTCTTCATAGAACTACAAAAACAATCTCAAGATTTGTCGGACAGCAACACAATTTTTAAAAGCCGAAATAACGTTAAGCAAAAAGTAAAAAGCTACAGGCATCACAAGGGCGACGAGGGACCACAGAGGAGCTATAGCTAAAACTGCCTGGTACTGACACGGAGATCAGTGGGACAGAACACAGATCCCAGAAATAAGGGATTCTTAACAAAGGTACCAAAAACGTACATGGGAGAAAGGACTGCCTGACTCTGAAATAGCCAGGAGTTCTGGAAAATTGGATTTACTCATGTAGAAGACTGAAATTTAATCCCAGCTCAAAATTAAAGATCTAATTGTAAGACTTGGCACTATGAAAATGCTACAATAAAATATAAAAAAATAATATAATACTGCACGGATCAGTAAAGGCAATGATTTTTTAAATTTATTCGTACTTTTCAAGAGAGCACAAAATCATATTAGAACAGAAAAATATACAAATGATACAGAATTTCACTAAATGAAATAATATGAATTTGACAGTATTTGCTGTATTGCAGGGTGTCTTCAAATTAGTTGCTCATATTATTAGGTATATGCATATAAAAGTGGAAGAAGGAAGAAAAAAAGAAAAAATTATAAGAAATTAAGTAGAGAGAAAAAGAAAAATAATTGAAAAAAATTCAGTTAATAAGCTAGGCAATAAATGCTTATTTCATAAGGTAATGACTCTAAAAACACAAGCAAGAAAAGAAGAACAGATAAATGGATTCTGTCCAACTAAGACACTGTTGCATAGCAAAGGAATCAAGAGAGTGGAGGGCCAACTCAAAATCAGAGAAAGCCATTCATATGGTAAAGGCTTAACGCCAAGAATATGAAAGAACTCAAAAAGCTTGACAAGGAAAATCCAAATGATTTGATGAGAAATAGGCAAATTATCTCAACAAACATTTCTCAAAAGAAGTAATACAAATGACCAACAATTCCACACATGAAAAGAAAAAAATTGCTTAGCATCATTATCCACCAGGAAAATGCAAATCAAAACCAGAATGAGATTAAAAATCTCACCCTAGTTGGAATAGGTATTTTCAAAAAGACAAAAAATAACAAATTCTGGTGAAAATGTGAAAAAGGAACTTTTTAAGGGGGTGCTGGTACTTCACGCCTGCACTCCAGGCCAAGCTTAAGGAAAAGGGAAATGAATACAGCTGTCACAGTGAGCAAACTGCGCGGAGGCTTCTCAGAAAGTCCAAAAACTGAAACTAAATTTACTGTATGATTAAGGCATTACACTGTTGGGTACGTATAGCCGGAGGAAATGAGATCAGAGAGATACCTGTTCTCCCATGATTATTAATTATCCCGATAATTAATATATTACAGCATTATCGCCAATAACCAAGATAGGGACTTAGCATAGTCATCCGTCAGTAGATGTGGGGAGGAATGAAACAGTATAACCATATAGCAGAATATTATTAGGCCATAAAACAATGAAATTCTGCCTTATCAAAATGAATGGAACTGGAGGACATCATATTAAATAAAATAAACCCGACTAACCCAATGCCCCATGTTCTAATATGGGCAAAAGTTTTTAAAACTGTATTTGGTTTTTAAGAGCTGATCTGAATACTGAATAGTGACTTCTACGGGCTACGCTGCGGCTGTGAGGAAAGGGATGGAGAGAGAGGGGTCCTTAGCCACAGAAGGAGCACGTTTTCATGTTCTGTGCCACAGTGGGAAAGTGGTAACTCAAACGTCACCCGTGACGTGGGGAAGACAAGGGGTCAAAGGTTTTAAACATAAAGACTTGTCAAGACAACAGAAATGCTGAGTGCTCAGAGTTGGCCAGCAATACTGTCTACACGTGCTGTAAGGCGCTGCCAGCAGTGGCGAACCCACACAGGCGGCTGTTTCTTTCCCCTGAAAGCTCTAAAAGACGTGCTAAAGCTGCCGCACACCCTGTTAACACACACGACTGTTTCACACCAACAAAACATTAAAAAGCACTACAAAATTGCCAGATAAAGTAAAAGCATTTCGTTTTACTTAAAGATGGCCTAACATTTTATATAACAGGTTTGCCCACTCGCCTCAAATGGGCAGACAGTACCTGGCATGGTTTTACAGCATTTATTAATTAATTAAGAAATGATTTGGAGAGAAGCATTATTAAGGCATCCAGGGATACAAAAGAGAAGAAAATACATATTTGTCATCAGAAAGATATATTCTAAAGGAGAGAGATAGAAAATTAAGGAGAAGAGGGGCCTGGGGAGATGGCTCAGTAGAATAAGCGCTTCCCTGGCAAGCGCAAGGGCCTGAGTTCAATCCCTGGCTTTGCCAAAAAAGAAAATTAAGAAGAAGAAAAAAACAGACAAGTAATAGGGACATCACACTTTAGACAGCCATTCAGGGAAGAGTGTGCTATTTGAAACCAAGTATCAAAGTGGAGCTAAATTATGGCCCTGTACATATTCCTCATTTAACAACCCTCTGTGAATTTAAGACCCACTGCTTGCACTTAAGACTCACTGCTTAAGCTTACAACCTTTTCTGTGTCTTTCTGCATATCATCTTTTTTTTTTCTTTTTTAAGGTTTTCATTTTCTTTTTCTTTTTTTTTTTTTTTTTTTTGCGCTATGCTGGGGGATTGAACTCAGGACCTTGTGCTTGCCAGGCAAGTGCTTATTCTATTGAGCTATCTCCCCAGCCCTTGCATATCATCTTTATAGACCCTCCTTGTCTTCTTTATAGAGTACACCTTGTTTATAAAAGACTGTAAATTTTGATTATACTATATAGTCCAGTATTATACTTTTATGTTGTTATACATTACAGTACTGTGTGTAATAGTTCCGCAAATAAAATCAAAGCCATTGACTGGAGTTTGCTTTGACCATTCTGTTGCTCAGTGCATTGGAAGGTACATTCCATGCCTAACTCTTCATTAGGTATGGAATCATTTAATGACAGCTGTAGGAAGGACTGTGGGTTAAACAAGAAATTATTGCTGCCCCGCGCCGCTGGCTGTACCGGTCGTTATTTGAGGGATTAAAATAGACCATTAAGGGATAGTCAAGAAGGGACAGAGGTGATAGCCAGAGGTTGACAGGGGCCACAGTAACATAAAAACAGGCATGGCTTTGCCATCACATTGTAAAATGATGGTTTCTACACCACAACCCTGGGTCAAAAAAACTAATTTGGTTTATAATGTATATATGATGTTTAGACTTATTACAAGCAAGCAGAAAGGTGGATAAATAAAAATTTTGGTGCCTGAAAAAAAAATTATTTGTTTTCTAAAGTGGACAAGAGGCCAGGGAGATGGCTCAGCAGAAGAAACGCTTCCCTGGCAAGCGCAAGGACCTGAGTTCAATCCCCGGGTCTGCCGAAAATAAATAAATAAAATAAAATAAAGTGAACAAGACTGACATGGGGCTTATGAAAAAAAGGGTCCAAGATGACTCTTTAATTTCAAAAAATCTGAACCATGTAGTTGTCATTTGCCAGTGAGAAAGGCGGGGAAGTTTTCAGTTGTGTCATGTGCTCTGATTTGCACACCTTAGGTACCTATGAGATGTCATAAGATACTCAGAGGGAGGGAAGTAGACAGGTAGAGATGTGAACCAAATTTTAGGGAAGAGGTTCCCACTGGAGATAAACTTAGGAGTAATCAACACGTAGATAATGTGAGGTCATGTGATTAGGTGACACCACTCGGGTGTGGGGAGGTCCGAGCCGGGAGCACCGGGAACTATAGTTCAGGGGCTTCTGAAGACATGACGCAGGACTGAGCGGCGGTAGGGGCAGACGACCTCCAAAACCATAAGGGCCCGGGAGAAGAAGGCGGCTGAAGAGGCAGTGAATCAACTGTGTGAAATGCCACTCCCGGGCTGGGTCAAGAGGATTGAGAAATCGTCGCTAGATTGAGCAACTGATTTTAGCAAAAGCAGTCTGGGCTGTGAAAGAAGGTAAATTAGGCAGTATTTTTGTGGGCACAGAAGGCAAAGAGGAATCTTGTTTTGAAAATGGTAGAAATTAGTTTAGAATTTCTCAGCTTTTTTTTTGTTTTGTTTTTTTGAGACAGGGTCTCATTATGTAGTACAGGCTGGCCTGGAACTGGCTTATGTACCCCAGATTCATGGCGATGCTCCTGCCTCAGCCTCCTGGGTGCTGGGATCACAGGTGTGCCCCACCACCCTTGGCTCAGCTAATGAGCCAGTGTACCTGTGTTGTGCACAGCACCTTCCCACATCCACAAGATACCAAAGTTACCCTGGAGAGGGAATCTTACTGAACATACAGAAGAAATGACAAAGTCATGGAGCCAGGGGGTTGATGTTAGAATAGCTTTTATTTTTATTTTATTTTATTTTTAAAGGAAATTAAGCCCTTCGTTTCAGAGAAGTTTGCATCAGGCTTCAAAAGTTTTCACAGAGATCTCAGATTCATTTGACTTTGAGTTAAAGTCATCATATTAAAGGGATATGTGCATACTTTATTTTTTATTTTTATTTTTTTGTACCAGGGATCGAACTCAGGACTTTGTGCTTGCCAGGCAGACAGGTATGCTACTGAGCTATCTCCCCCACTTAGGCCTACAGCAGCACAATTTATAGCAGCTAAATGTTGGAACTGGCTAGTATGTCCATCGACAGATTAATGAAAATATATTTATGCACAAGGCAGCATTACTCTATCATCAGGATAAATTTGAGGCAAACAGATGCACCCTTAAACCGTAACACTAAGTGAAAAAGTCAGACACACAAACTTCACTATTGGATACATGAAAAGCTGAAAAGAAAACAGATAAAAAGGAGGCAGGAAATAGGTCAGTGGACTAAAGCACCTGCAAGCAGGCGCAGGGACCCGGGTTCGATCCCTGGGCCTGCCATGCTGGCCCCGCCCCCGGGACACACTGAGACAGCATTTGAGACTGGGAGTGGTGTCGTGTGCCTATAAACAGGCGGGTCACTACAAGTCCAATCTAGTGGTGACACCCTGAACACCCTGGAGAGCCTTCCCTAAAATACAGGGGAAAAAAAGAAGAAGAGCAAGGGAGCTTTTTTCAAATAGATGAGTGAGCAAGAGCTAGGGGAGGCTAGGGAAAAGAGATGAGAAAAGAAGACTGAAGGAAAAAATGAAAATGAAGCATCTGCAAATGGGAATGGGTCCATGAGTTGAAAGAGGGAAGAAGGGAGAGGAGGGCTGGGTGATGGGGAAAAAAAAAAAAAAAAAAAAAAGATGTGTTATGTCCCCGTACCAACTCCCATGAATGCAATCATTGTGCGCTTGCCGCTAAGCTGTACTAATAAAAATAAAAGTAAAAACCAAGTCAGGTTTAGGCAGGTGAAGAACAAGAACAAAGCAACTAGAGGAAAGAATAACCTGGTACATGGCAAAATGGAATTCATGAAGAAGAGACTGATAATGTGAGGAACTCCCACCAACAGTTAAGAAGTTTTTTTATTCTGTCAGTAGAGATTAACATGAACAATCCATGTGATGGTAGACTGCTCAGGTTGAGTAAAAAATGCCCACTTAGATTGGCTTGGCATAGCTCTGGCTATGGAAGACCCACCCAAGGAGGGAGGCCTGTCACCAGGGTAATGTGAAAGGGAAACCAAGCAAGGGACTGCTCGTTTCTTTGAGGGGCTCATTTCCACTGTCACCTTAGATATCGCCGCCTGACTTCTCGGGCCCTCCGCAGCCTGCAGGGCAGACACTGGCTTCCTGACAGAGGCTCCCTTGGGCCTCTGCCCCGAGCTCCAGGCCTTGGCTGGGCCCTGTGTGTCTCCAGTGCACTGTCGCACTGCCCTCGCCCACAGCTGACTGTGGGCAGCCCCAGAAGCCAATCTCACGCACTCACAGATTTGCCTTAAATCTTGCCTTAAATCTGTTTCTATAGTAGCTCTGATACAATCTATCTATGGTAGTGGTGGGATGATTTTAAAGAACTTGCATTGTTGTGAAAAATTTTTAAACAATTTTCACTCTTACAAAGCTCCTTGAAATGTTGTAAATATTACTAGATAGTGATGTAAAAGTGAATACAAATAATTAAGATAAAAATTGTAATTAATTTTAAGCATGAACATTTTGTATACAGGTGATAGAAAAACGTCCAGGAAATCACAAATTTCCTTTCAAAATGTTAATCTATCTTACTTTTAGTCTCCAGAACGGTATTTTTATTTTTTTACTTTTTTGGCGGAACAGGGGATTGAACTCAGGCCCTTGCACTTGCCAGGCAAGTGCTTATTCTACTGAGCCATCTCCCCAGCCCCAAGTAGTGCATTTAGGATTCTTTTTTTTTTTTTAATTTTGCTACTGGGGATTGAACTCAGGCAGAATGGTAGTTTTAAAGCCATGTTGTAAATAAGAAAAGATTTCAATTAATTCCTAACTTATTTTATAATCTCAACTCATTTGAAAAATAGCCTCTATTTACACTACTTTTTTAATTTTATTTTTTGGTACTGAGGATCAACCTCAGGACCTTGTGCTTGCCAGGCAGGCACTTAAGCTGCTGAGCTATCACCCCAGCCCTAATTTAAAGAAAAATTTTAATTTCTAATTCCTATAATATACACACTAATTCCTATAGTATAGAAACTAGAAGGAATTTTATTTAAAAAAAATAAAGCTATCAAGTGCCCTTCCAAAATGAGCATCTTAAGTTTTCATCAGTCTTAACAACTACCCTAACATAATCAAACCTAACACCTACAACTTGTGGAATAATTAGCAATACCAACTCTTCGGTAGCTACCCACGTTACTGTTTTCCCTCCCAACAAGGGAAGTTGCAACTGTCCTTTTCTAAAGTTGAAACTGATAGAACAATAACAATTTAATATTATTCAACATAAAAACCCCAAGTTGGCTTCTCAAACACTTGCTATATTAATATAAATCCAAATCTACAGAGGAGGGTACTTTCCTCCAAGTTGCGGACTTTCTCGCTACGTAGGCCTTCCTTTAGTGTCTAATAAATGAGGCTCTGGTCGAGCTCCTACAGCATCTGCCTCTCTACTCACCCAACTTTAGGGCTCACAGTTTAATGAAAATAAATGCGATTTAAATTGAGTGGTTTTGGGGGTGGATGGAATTTGCACTGCTTCTGCTGGTGATCCACAAACAAGGGAAGAGTTGCCACAGGAAAGAAGGAAGGATCTGGACAGAACTGGACCAACTGAGGACTTTTTGGAGCCAGACGGTTGATTTCTGAATGTGATTTCTATGGTAGGAAATCTGAGTTTGGAGAGCTTCTGTGCTTTTATCTCAAATTTCCTGTATCTAAATATTCTGTTTAATACCTTAAATAATCATACAATTGAATAAAGGAACTGGTCAGCATCTAAGTCAATGAAGGAAAAAATAACACATTTACTATCCGTATTGTTATCCTGGCAGCTTTCATAGCAATGTCTTACACACAGACATTAGTCATGTGTTTTAATTATATAGTTATATCTAAAAAGCTTTGCAGATTCAGTGGTAACATGTGATTGAAGAACCAGGCCTTGCCAGCTAAGCTTTAGGCTAGTGCTCAAACAGGAGAGAAAAATCTGCATATGCACTTGGGTACCAGCTCTGGAAGATGTTGAGTGCTTCCACACATACAGATGATGGTCGTCTTTCTTTTCCAATTATTTTGTCAAGAGGAACTTTTTGCAGGTGATAAAACTCACAAGATAAATTAAGTTGCACTCCATTCATGGGCAAGATACATGAGCACAAATACTGCGATCACAGTAGCTGGAAGTTTTTGATTTATAACTATACTATTCTCCACTTACAAGACTGCAGTCTATAGGCAAGACAATGAATCATTATATCTAGGAAATGTCAAAGGATTACATAAGGGCAGACAAAGAGAGGAAGGGAAAGACCACCCATTTCTGCCCATGAGACATTCCTCAATTAATGGGAATATTGTCAGTTGCACATAAATCCAGTGCTACAGAAATAATAATTAAGATTTTTAAATCTTGAGCTGGCCAAATAGCTCAGCAGATTAAAGCATCTGCAAGCACGCACAGGGGCCAGGGGTTCAATTCCCAGGCCTGCCTCACTGGCCTTGCCCCCTGGGGAACCCTGAGATGGTGACTGAGATTGGGTGTGGTGGTGCAGGCCTGTACTCCCAGTTCTTGGGAGGCTGTAAACAGGCGGATCACTATGAGTCTGCTCTAGTAATGAGATCCTGAACACCCTGTAGACCCTTCCAAAAAAAAAAAAATTAAATCTTCACGTAAAACTACAAATAAACCGTAATGTTTAAGGTTCATAAATAGAAGGCAGATTGTGTAGACAAGCACTGATAATTAAATTATTCCTTATTCATCTACAACTTAATGATCTACCCTTGCATAGTAGGAGTTTGGAAAAGAAAATAAATTAGAAATTTAAACCCAGCATTAATGGAACCAGTTTAAAAACACAAATTGTTTAATTGACACTTCTGCCAGTACAAAAATAAGCATCCACAGAATGTTTATTTACTGTTTAAATTACTCCATATTTTTACATACTGTGAACAGAAAATATAGTTTACCCCACACATAGTAAAAGAAATAAGTGCAATCTTTCAAACATTATAAATCATAATCAAGTCTGTACAACAGATAAATAAAAGTATGCTCTAACAGTTAGCTTATAAAAAAACATGGATTGCCCAAAGTCACCAGCTTACTTAAAATTCTACATTTCAACATAACAACTTAACTTAACTACACTTCACATGTTTAGATTGATAAATACTTTTTAAAAATAGGAGAGGATAGTAGGAAATACCAAAATAGCTAGAAAGAGCTTTCCAAACATTGGAAATAATATACAAAAATTAATTAGGGGCGCACATTACATGGATCCACAGGGTAACCAGTATCATCACACTGGTATAGCTCATGGAAAACAACAGAACAATGTTTGGATTGGAAAGAAAATTTGGCCTTTTTATAAAAAGAAACAGTAACATTGATGATGGCAAAACCCTGTCATGGAGCCTTAAAAACAAATCTATGAGAGAAAAAGTGAACAATGATTTAGACTTATATTCCTGAAAAACCACAGTTAGAACAAAAATCATGTCAGAAAACATAACATCAGAACATGAATATATATATATACATATAAATTAAAGACATTAATTATCATTCCACATCATTGCACATATGGTAAGAAAGCAATACTGTAAGTCATTCTTGAGTAAAAAAATTTTCAGTGAAGTAGGAAGTTCCACGCTGAAGTAGGTGCAGATAGTCTTCTTACCACAAGTTTAGTAAATATCAAAACACTCAGTGGTGTCACTAAGCTGACTAGGTTACCTCTACTCCTTACTGGAAGAGTAATCATTTCCCTGCCTTCGTATGTTAACTTAAAAATCATTTACAAATAGTAATATAGATCCAGTAGAAAAGACTTTTCACATGCAGTCCTATATGATGCATTCTGGTTCATCATTTTTTAAAGTATTTCACATTGGATATGTACACTGCCAATAATATACAACCATACATGTTCAACAGACTTCACTAAACTGTCCTCTTGCCACACATTCATATTTATACAACATTTATGTCTCCAGATGGAGCTTTTGTCCTCTAGGCAAACACAAAGTAAGCCTAGAGTTTAGTTTTTTGGGGATTTTAGGAACCTAATGTCTTGATTTATCTTGAATGGCTGATAAGACAAGTAGTCCACAAAAAAAAGCAGCTATGCATGCCAACCTTCTCACGAGAGATGCATTATCTTTAGGAATAAAAATCTGGGCGAGATCATTGGTGATCTGAGAAATCTCATGTGCTACACAGACAAAGATGAAAGTGCTGACGAAGATGTTGAGCACTGGGTTTCCGGGTATGAGCACCAAGATGCCCCTTGTGTCCGCGGCCAGCCAGATGTGGTATTGGCAAATGAACAGCTAGGAGGAAAGATATTTAAGGTTAACTATGTACAGAGGGCCTATGGCAAGATCGCAGTATTACTATTTAGGTTTTGGACAGCACAATCATATTTTCAAAAGTCATTTGATTTTGTCTCACTATTGGCCCTGAAAAGTATACTGCAGAATATGGTCCTCAGAATTCCTCTCTTTATTCAATTGCTCTTACAAACGAGACCAAAGTAAGTTAAAAAAAAAATCTGACTCATGAACTCAAAAGAAAAATGTGGTTTCCCTACTTTACAGTACAACTTAATAAATCTGATACTCTAAACTGTGTACCTGTTACAATATGAAATCTGTTTTAAAACATGCTTCTCAAGGGCCAGCCAGATAGCTCAGTGGACTGCTTAGGCAGGAGCAGGTCCGGGTTCAACCCCTGGTGGGCCGTGCTGGCCCCGCCCCAGGGTGCCCTGAGAGGGTGACTGAGGCTGGGCATGGTGGCACACGCCTGTAATCCCAGCGCTTGGGAGGCTGAACACAGGAGGATCACTACGAGTCTGATCTGTGTGGTGAGACCCTGTAGACCCTGTGCTAAATACATAAAAATAAGTAAAATAAAAATAATAAAACATTTCAAATTAAAAAAAAAGAATCAACATGTATCATGTACAGGTACAAATTCCCTATGATGACTATGATTATTACGGATATCTAAAACGTACCAACAAACTTAATTGTTTTAAAAAAGTTCAGACTACACAGAATGGACTTCAAAGTCTACCACTTAAACTGATTTGCAGATAAATTTCGTATTATGTATTTCACACAAAGGATAATGAGTTTAAATATCTTTCCACAATTTGAAGTTATAATAAAGGAATTTCATTATGGTAAACTTCAATAATCTGAATTCCACTAATTATGGAGGTGGATAACAAATCCGAATTCCCCTAGCTTCATTTCATTTATATCTGGTCTAATATTTTTCTCTGATTTCTGCATTTTGGTGGTGAGCAAAAGTTTAAAGCAATGTGAAGAATGTTTTAAAAGTCTTCTATATCCAGTCACACAAGGTAGCCATGTAAAATAAAGCACAATATCAATGTACTGACCTCTAATGAAATTCTTCCAAACCAAGCAAAAAATGAACTATAAACTGAACGGGCATATCCAGGGATGTTCCTTATTAGGATGAAGGCTAAAATCTAGGGAAAAAACGTGAGGGTAAATATTATTAATACAGTTAGTAGAAAGCAGCTTGTATGAAGCTTTCCTTTGAGTGGTAATTTTCTTCCTATTCTTGCATCGACATCTAGAGGATTTTAAAAATAAAGTATTGGCAAATTTTTTGTTGCTGCTCAGAGGCTAATCAAACCAGAACGGGCTGCACGTTTTACATAAAGGAGAAAATACAACTTCGCTGAGGCTCTATGTAGTAAGAGCCGCTATCACTTATGAAGCAAAGCTTCATAAAACCTCGTCATATAATTTTCTCCTACATAAAGTATTTGTGTAGTCAGCAGCTACCCTGTCTCCCACCTGCTGCAAAACCATGCTGTGCTAGGCCAGGTCAGCGTGGGAAACGGCACGGCCTGCGTGCTCGCGCAGCACGGCTTGCAGATGACGTCTTGAACTACATTTTCTCTCCAGAAATATTTACCCCCGGGATGAATGTCCTACCCTCAGGTGGATCAATCTTGCATTTTCTAAACTTATAATTTATAATTTCATATCCACTACCTAGTCTTACTAAGCAAAGAACTCTCTTTAGAATGCACATTCCAAAAAAAAAAAAATTTTTTTTTTTAATTAAAAAAAAAAAAAAAAGAAACGAAAAAGAAAAAGGGGCCTGGGAGGTAGCTCAGTAGAATAAGTGCTTGTCTGGCAAGCATAAGGGCCTGAGTTCAATCCCTGGTTGTGCAAAAAAAAAAAAAAAAGAAAGAAAGAAAGAAAAGAAAAAATAGAATGCACATTCCTTACAAAGAAGCAAAGAATTGTAAAGAAATTTCCATGTTTACAATTCTCTTTCAGAACTTTGTTCATGAAAGGATTAGAGGGCCAGCGAGAGAGCTCAGGGTTTTAAAGTGCCTGCTCAGGCAAGCTTAGGCAGGCTTAGGGGACCCCGGTTCAATCCCTGGCACCATATGCTGTGCCAGCCCCACTGCAGGTTGGGCTGAGCTGGCCAAAATAAATAAATAAATAAATAAATAAATAAATAAATAAATAAATAAATAAATAAATAAATGGATTGGAAAATCTACCTGTAATTCAGAGAAAAATCCACATTTGGTAATCACCCTGTCAAAGGATCTAGAAGTTTCTGGGATACATGAAAGGGAAGGAAGTAGAACGTGTGGATAACTGCACCGCTGGGCAACACGGACCACAGTGAAGCACTCAGGTGTACCTAACTCAGTGGCCCATGGGCAGCCTTTACGAGCGGTGTGTGGTCCAGATAAGGGAACCCCCCACAGTATGCACAGCTACTTGGACGCTCTAAACTAAAACCAAGGGCTGTTTCAATTTATACTCCCAGTCCATTCTTTTACTCTGCAGTGCAGAAGCTGCGGCTTTCCCTAAAGAAGTAACTCTGTAATATGTGCACATAAAGGCTGGGTTGGTGAATGTAAGAGAGAAGCACCAGGAGCGCGTCTGTGAGCGGTGTGCATGTTCAGCCTCCCTCTCCCCTTGCTGCCCTGGTCTTCTATGTCTATGTCCCTTGAGTGCCAAAGCTTCCCTCTCCCCTGGATCTCACTCACAGAAATGTTATCTGACATGATGCACCAGAAGTTATTGTTAAGCACTACTGCTGTCCATAGAACTCGTGAAAAACTTTTACTACAAGTTCTGTTTGAAGAATCTATCGCATGGGTGCTGCTGAGCACGGCATCAAGAAGTTTACAAGAAGTAACCTTGTCTCTGCATAGAGGAGAATTAACCATTTTTCAGACGTGACCACAGACACTACGGTGGACAGGAACGCTACTCGCATAATCACAAGGAAGAAGCGCTATGTGCATCCGAAGCAGTTCCCACATGCATTATAATGTTCCGTGGCTTCTTGCACCTGCGGCATTGCAACCCTGCTGGATGTGACATGACTGGAGCCATCCTGGTCTCTGCCTGGTAGCCGTCATCACATAAATATGTATGTTCTTCACAGTGTTGAGACAAGGTCTTGCTATGTAATTCAGGCTGGGCTTGAATTCCTGGCAATCTTTCTGCCTCAGCCTTCTGAGTGCTGGGATTACAGACACGCATGCCCTGCAGGGGCCTATTTTCTTGCTGTCCACTGTGTCTTCATCTCTTTATTCTTGGTTTGCTTTCATCAGGGAAATCCTTTCTGACCCCAGACTGCCTTCCTTTTAGCTTATCATATTCTCGGGAAGCATTATACACTTTTACTCACAATTCTGTGGTTATGGTATAACTACTACCTTTAAGAAGGTGGGGTAAGAACTATGCCTGCTTTGTCACTCACTGCATCACCTGATATAATATGGAATAAGTATCAAAAATTTGTAGACAGGCATGGTGGTGCACGCCTGTCATCCCAGCACTTGGCAGGAGGGCCACTGCTAGTATGAGACCAGCCTGAGCTACAAAATGAGTTCTAGGCCAACCTAAACTGCATAGCAAGACTCTGTCTCAGAAGGATCAAATAATAATAATAGTAATAATAATAACATAAAAATAAAATAAAGTGAATAAAAAACCTTAAATGAGTATTTATTTATCCATGTATCTCTATTAGACTTATAAGTTCTTGAGGACAAGAACTATATCTTAACATTGAGCTTGTTTAACCTGGTATAGTATGTAACACATAATAGATAATAACTATAAATAAAGTTTAAATGATTAAAAAATAAAATACATGAAGGGAAATAACATTTTCTAAGTCATAAGTATGGACCTAGACCATTTGCAAACATTGAACATAACCTTTTTAGAGAGATGTTAGTATCCCTATTGCTACAGAGGCTTAGAAAGATGAAGTGACTCACATTTTCTGGAGTTTGAACTTAAATGTAGGGGGGCTGGGGAGATAGCTCAGTAGAATAAGTGCTTGCCTGGCAAGTGCAAGGGCCTGAGTTCAATCTCTGGTTCCGCCAAAAAAACCAAACAAACAAAGGATCAGGTACCTTGTAAATTAGTAAGCGATTACTAAGAATATGGAGGAATAATACAAATATGTATGCATACATCTGAACTTAAATGTATCTCTTATAGCGAGGCTTGGTGCTGCAGGCCTAAAATCCTAGCACCCAGGAGGCAGGCAGGAAGATTGCTGTGAGTTCAAAAAAACTACCCCCTAGCACTATGCTTTTATCAAAAGTTATGTTCTTATCAAAAATTAAGAATAATTCCTCTGAATCAAGATAATTACCTGTACCACCGAAACAGAAGGGTGCAATTCATTGCACTCTGCTTTGTTCTTACAACTGCTAGCCCAGATGGAATAGGTCTAAAACAAACAAAAGGATAGGTCAGCGCACCAAACCAACTAAGCCTAGATGGGAGGAACTCTCACAATTTTTAATACTTTTATGTTCAACACAGTAGCAGTAGTTCATGATGCTCGCTATGTAAAAAGCAGGAGCATAAACTGCAGGTTTGTTTCTTACGTGTTTTAGATTCTGAACTGCCCAAACACAAGCGAACAGGGCGAGAGGACAGCACCTGGCCTGTCCTGCACACAGTGACCATGAGGCAGGGCTACGGCTTCTATCAGACATCTGCTCACGGATTTCTCCCCAAACTGGTAACTTTTAAATTTCAGATTTCATTTGCACTCTTGGGTATTCTTCATATTTAACCTGGCTGTGCATTTCTTTTAAATTTCTGTCAAATTATGAGCCAAAGATATGGCCCAGTGGTGAATGGACACTGCCTAGCACAAGCGAGGCTCTGGGTTTGATCCCCAGTACCACAAAAGAAACAAAATGTAAAAAGGAAAACAAAAGAACTTAAGTCTAATTACAAAAGATAAAGTATAAAATTAAAAAGCAAAGATTTATTAAAAGTGATTAATTCTATTAAATTAAAAAATGACTGCTTATATTCCTAGATCTTAAAATTAACTGCTTTATCACCAAGATTTTGGAAAATTAGAAAGTTTTACTTCAAAACTTACCAAGAAAGAAACTACTGAAATAAACAACAGAACGTTTGAAATTTTGTTTGAAAAAAGAGGTTCACCCTTTCCTTCAGAAAGTACTTGGCGTTTCTGTAAAGTCAGATAAATGAAAGCAAACAGCATTCCATGGAAGACTACCTGAGAAAAGAGAGAAAATTTCTTTTAAAGTTAATTTTCAAATACGGGCAAAAATATGTTATTATTGAGGCCTGAATTAAAACAAGTAGGTTAAAAATTTAAAGGTTCATAGTTCCTATGAAGAACTTAAAGTTCAAGAGTGTAATTTCAAACAGTGATGAAGCTGGTTAATTTTAAGCAATCCCAGCAGCAAATGGAAGTAACAAGAACAAGTTTAGTTTAGTTTAGTTTATTTAGTTTAGTTTAGCCACTAGAGACTGAGCTGAGGACCCTGTGTGTGATAAGCACACGCCTTTACACTGAGCTACTCGGCCACTCCAATTTGTATATAAGAAACTCTCTCAGTGACACAGCATAAAATTTAACTGCACCCTCAAAATGATAAGAGATTTTATACTGATACTTTCAGTAAAATTAAAACAACACAACCTCTAAGTCATACATTTAAAAAGAAATATATGCATACAAGAGTGAGACAAAAATTTAGAGCAGAAATTCTAGAGCAGAAAGCACATGAACTTTATTGAATAAGGACATAAATACAGATTTTATGTAAATCACCACTGCAATCTACTGAATGTCTGTATTCCCCTAAAACTCATATAAGGAAACCTAATTCTCAATGTGACAGTTTTGAACGTGGAGCCTTTTGAAAGTGATACAGTCATCGGGGTACACATTTACGAATGGGATTAGTGGCCACTTTTATATGAAAGATGCCCTGACAGCCTCACTTGGCCCCCCATCACATGAGGTCATAATAAGAAAACAGTGTCTGTGAACCAGGAAGTAGGCCCTCCTACGTCTACCAGCACCTCAGCTGGGATTTCCTAGTCTGGAATTGTGAGAAAGACGTTTTTATCATTCTTTTGTGGTTTACGAGCCACCTTCAGTACGGTGCTCTCCTAAGTACCCCAATCAGACTAGGACGAGCACATCACAGCAGAGCTCTCCGAGGAGACTGGCAAAGGCGTCTTCTATTCATGCTCTGCACTGGCAAGCGCACAGTGCTGGAAACTAGGTATGTCACAAAAGAGTGCTAAGAGAACAGTTGTTGAGAGAAGAACAGAGAGGAACCAGAGAGAAACGAGGGGAAAGAGTGAAGTAGCTGGTATTTATTCAGTGGGTTTTATTTTCCAAACACTGTACTAAATAGATCTTTTACATTTTCTCAGACAACTGAATCTGAACCACCTTTCAAGATTAGCTCGTAACACACTGCTCTTCTTTGTATTCATCTACCTCCGAATCCACACTGCAGTGTAGTACCCCTTTACAAGTAGTAATCTGGGATTGAAGATATGAGCTTCTTGCTCTAATAAATACCTCATGATACCAATATCCATGGCACATATAGGGACTCAATAAATGTTGCTTTGAATACATGAAATATATACATCACCTATAAGTTAAAACTACACTTTTACCATATCTTTCTGCTGATATACATAGAAACACGTGAGGACAGAACAGACTGCTTTAACTTACTAAATCAACAAGTTTCTTTATTGTAAAACAAAACAAAATTGACTTTCAAATCTCCAAGTCATTTTCTAGCAGCTTCATTTAAAATGGCAAAATATCACAAAGTAAATACATACGTAACGGTCTAACCTCCATCTGAACCACCACTCATATACACTTCCTTTCAGTTCAAAACACTTAGACAATGGCCACAGAGAAAAGATCTTCTCAAACGCACCCTGAGAAAAGGAATCCAGAAAAATTAAAATGATATAAATCAATACCTGCTTTGCAAGTCTATTACAAATTATAGTTTTCTAAAATTGAGATTATGTAAGTCATTCACAATTTGTAAATGCCATTAATTTCAGGTAAAGTGTGCCTATATCTAAATTTCTTTTTTTGTGTATTTATTTATTTTTTGGCCAGCTCAGTTTACCCTCAGGGCAGGCCTGGCACAACATGCGGTGTTGGGAATCAAACCACAGTCCCTGCGCCTACCTAAGCTTGCCTAATCAAGTGCTTTAGAATGCTGAGCTATCTCGCCAGCTCCTAAATTTCTTTTTGAGACAAATTTATCTTACCAACAGTCAATAAACATGGCTTAAATTTTTTAAACTCATGTGCACTTCACATAAGTGCTACTAAGACTGAAATTTTTTTTTTTTTAACTTAGTAACTGGAAAATTATACTACATAAAACTTTTAAATCTAAAAGGCCAACTTAATTAGATTTCTGAGAGTGCAGCTGAGGCCAAAACTTACAAATCTTGAAAAAAAAAATCCAAGCAAATGAGGAAAACAAGCAACTGCCCCAGATATCAGAAATTAAAGAGTCCAGGCTTACGAGTTGCCAGATAAGTGAGGACAGTGGACACAAGGTGCCTTTCCATTTAGATGAACCCCGGTCCCTGCAGGGATTCCAGGGAAGCAGCTCATTCTCTCAGGGCCTCTGGGGCAGCCTGGCTTACAAGTCTGATCATGTGTCAGACAACTCCTGTTTGAATGTCATCTGTGCCACCTCACAGAGCTGTGTGTATCTGGGCAAAGCCCTTTAACTTCTTCATGTTCTAGGTTCCTGGTGTATAAACAAGAAATATAATAGCTGTCTTTTGGAATCACTTTGAAAATTAACAGATACAACTCATGAAAAGCACTCAAATGCTTTTGGCCTTATATAATGCTTAGCATTAGAATATAAATAAGTGTATCAGTAAATGAATTATAATATAAATAAATGGATAATGTATATAATGGTAAGCATAACAGAAAGTATATATTTTTATAGAAAAATTAAAATCTAGTATATAAAAGAGCTAATAATTACTAACAAAAAAAAAAACAATTATTTCACTGAATATGGTATCAGTATCCTAAAGAGTAATTAAGGTTAAAATATAGTTTTTTTGTCTCCATTTCCATAACAATCTCTAATTAACTACTGCACTCCAATGAGTCCTCCAAATTAATTGCCTTAATCAACCATACACAAGTGTCATTACTAGCTTTAGAAACAAAGTTTATAATTTCACTCTGGTGAAGTCAGTGAATGGTACCCTTTTATTAATCTGGCAGCCTGGAAAATCTGGGAATGAAGGGGCAGAAGTCTCGAGTACATTCCTGCACATTAATGAAGTCTTTCAAAGAAGAGAACAAAAACTTCAATTTCCAGATGAAAGAACGATGACAAACTCTATTAAGGAAACCTTCATTAGTAGCCTTAAGGCCACAGCATAAAAAAGGTAACATCATGGGGTTTTAAAAAAAAGTTATTAAAAATCAAAAGAAAATAATGAAAAGTCTCTGCTTGACCACAGAATTTAAAATACACTAGCACATTGAAATAGACGGTAATAAAATCTATTCCTCAAAAAATGAGGAATGATTCTCACCAAAAGCTGCAATCTAAACTACTTCAGACTATGTACACATATATCTGAATATGAATGTGAGGTAATATATATTTACTAAATATGATCTTACAGATGCACATTATATGCAATATATCTATGATATACATATGTTGTTTTTCAACTTAAAATTGTATTTTGAATATTTAACCTTTTTTTTTTTTTTTTGGCAGAATGGGATTGAACTCAGGCCCTTGTGCTTACCAGGCAAGCACTTACTCTACTGAGCTATCTCTCCAGCCCAATAATTTAATTTGCTATCATGTTTTCTACTTGTAGTTTTCATTTAATTTCTTTTACTATTCTTCATACTTTCTGTTCCAGTTGATCAATGTTTTTACTCCATTTTTATTCTGTAGTTTGCTTTGATTTTGGAACCGGGAGTTGAGCTCAGGCCCTTGTGCTTGCCAGGCAGACACTTATGCCACTCATCTATCTCCCCAGCCCTAAAGTTTTATTCTGAATTAAAGATTTATTTTTCATGTGATCACTCTATCTGCATTCCCTGAGCATCTGTTTTGGAGGAGCGTGGGCTGCCTGCCCTCTGTGCTCTCCATTCCTGGCCAGTGGGCCCCGCTGCCGGACAGCTGGGGAAGCCTCTTTATCCCGTCAGCTCCCTGCTCAGCTTCCCTTTTTTCCCTCAGAAGTGCACACAAAGCACTGGGAATCTTAAGTGAACAGGTATCAAGTACTTGTTGCTGTTACTACTTTATACACATACTTGGTATTTTCTTATTATATTACTTCTGTAAAAACCTAAATGTCATGCAGAAAGAAATGATGCAAATAATCTACATTTGCAAATTAGTACCCAACCTGTTTAAAAAAAACCTTCCTAAATCAGCTTTGAAGAATTACACATACACATAAAAGTGCCTATTGGGCACTTACACCTCACACAGCCACGTAACAAAACAATACTGGAGATGTGAGGAACCACACAACATGTTAGCATTACAGGCAAGCGATGGCGAACCTTTTAGAGCTTTCAATGATAACCAACAGCCCACCTCAGCACACATGCCGCAGGCTTGCCACCACTACTATACACATTCAAATTAAAGTATTTGGCCATAAATATCATGGTGCTGAAAAATATGTCTGCCTAAGATTCAACCAGCAGGTAGCAGATCATGACCCGCTAAAACAACAGAAAGTCTCAACCATCAGCATAGGGGGATAAGAGGTCAGATAAGAGGTCAGGTAGGAAAATGATCCCCAGTTTCCTTACACATATGACACAACCACAAACTTCTCTGCAGCCAAGCTGGTTTCACTATGTGCCAAAATTCTACTTTAGGCAGTTATAGAAATATCAAGTAACAGTTTGATGCAATGAATAATGCAAACTTAAGTTGCAAATTCTGTCAAGAGAATTCTGATCCCCACTTAAGACTAGTGTCTTATAAGAGGCATTCAATAAACGTTTGATTGATCAAAGTCAAGTAAAATGGATCTTGAACAATTGCCAGAGGAAGAGCTTTAAATTGCTCCTACAACAAAAACAGTGGTAACAAAAGTAGATAGGTCTCAAAAGAACTACACTGGGTAGTCAGCTACGGAGTGACACTTTTATTATAGTCATTTAAAAAATGAAGCTAAAAAAAATCTCTGACTCTTCTCACATAGTTTAATAGATCTGAACTTTTAAATATTACAAGATATAAATGGAAAAGACTGTACAAACCTGAGAATACGCCAAAAAACATATACATAACAGCAAAAAGGCTAGTTTCAACAGTAAGCCAAAATGCCAGAAACAATTTCCTAAGAGAGAAAATACTGAGTTTACTATGAAATATAAATTTATATAAGAAAATACAGTAAATATGATCTAACATTTTATACATCCTGAACAGTTCTCAAACTAAGGTTTCTTACAGGGATATGCAAATTACACAGGCAGTATAAATTACAAGTGAGGCAAAAAGAACAAAAAGCAGAGAATTCTTGCTAGGATTGAGGCTGAACACATAAATGATTCCCTATATACTTGCTACACAGGTACTATCTCTTGGAGTCAATTATATCTATCTGCTATTGAATATTACAACAAAATACAGAATAACATGTTCAGTGAAATGCTAAAACGCATCTGTAGCCTTGGAAATTTGTTTAATGTTTCAAGAAGAGAGTTTAAATTTCTTAATGGATAAGATTTAACCATAGGACATATCTTAACATATGAATATTTCAAATTATGTGTTCAAAATTTATGCATGTTGATTATTTGATACACTGGGTTTGTGCAGAATGATTCTACTACAGAGGTTTCCAAAGACAAAGAACTATGACAGAAGATGGAATTTTTTTTAAATGTTCCCTTTATTTATGTATTTATTTATTTATTTATTTATTTATTTATTTTTATGGTCAGCTCAGCCTACCCTGGGGGCGGGGCTGGCATGACATGTGGTGCTGGGGATCGAACCGAGGTCCCTGCATGCTTGCCTAAGCTTGCCTAAGCAGGTACTTTAGACCACTGAGCTATCTCACTAGCCCCCTGGAATTTTTTTTTTTTTTTTTATGTATTTAGTACAGGGTCTACAGGGTCTCACTACACAGCTTGAACTCATAGTGATCCTCCTGTTTTCAGCCTCCCAAGTGCTGGGATTACAGGCACGCGCCACCACACCCAGTCTCAATTGCTATCTCAGTGAGTCCCAGGAGCAGGGCCAACAGAGCACACCCACCAGGGATGGAACCCCAGCTGCTGCGCTCTGCCTAAGTAGGCACTTTAGTCTGCTGAGCTATCTGGTTGGCCCTTAATTCTTTCTTGAAAAGTTATTTGATATTATAGTGGAAGCCAATGAATATTTTTTATTTACTTGGTTGAAAGCTAGGTACACTCAACATTAAAAAGATATTTTCCAGAAAGGGAAGATTTCATTTATATGATATGAGGAAAAAGGTACTGAGATAAAGGACTGCAGTCTTACACATAGTAGCAGGCTGTGGGAACACTGCAAATGACAACTCTTTGGCTACTTGGTCTCCTTATACAAAACAGATTAATAACAAGTGCTTAAAGAGTTGTCCAGAGCCAATTATATGGGTGCTTTTAAACTTGGAGACAAAAGGCTGTTTTGTAAAAGGACATTAAGAAATGAAATGTAATAGAACTGCCAATACTGAAACAGGACACAGAGGTCTAAAACTTTATGTAGGTTTCTCCTCTCTCTTCCAACTACAATCACCTCTGACTCTATACAAAGCAGCTTAAAAATTGTTTCATTTAGTTAACATGTGAAATTGTTTGGAAAACTTTACATTTTAAAGAGGAAAGACACATATAGATCTAAACTAGTATTCTGCAATGTTATAAGGTATTGTATCATATTATATTCTGCCATGAGAGACTTAGCTATAACATTTTAGAAATACAGCTTAAGAACAGAACTTAAAATGTCAAAACTACACATAAACTGTGCACATCACTTAATGAACTTTAGCAGCAAAAACAAATTAGTACATTGAAAGAATATATTAACATTAGTAAGATAGTATATTTACCGTTTGCTTTTTTTTGGATTATCTGTGGCCATAATGCTAAAGTAACATATATGACCATAAACCATACAGTGACCAAGGGGACAAAGTAATAGAATTGATAAGGCCGATCCATTACTATACATAACACCACTACTAGGAAATTGAGACGAAATAAAACCTATTAAAAAGGAGAAGAAAATGATTTTCATTTCAGGTTATATGAAAAGCAAAGACAGATCTTTCTCTGACAGAGTACTAACATTTAAGACTTAAATAATAGCTCTAAGTATATTTTATTAACTAAAGTTATATTTGTCCTAGAATCACTGTAAAGAATTGAATATAAAATATTATGCATCATAATATTAACTAAATCTACACCATGTACCAACCTGAGTTATCCTCTAGCTGTAACTACCACAGTTAAATGTAGGGGGGAAAATTGTAAACCTCCTTCCTAAGGCCACAGTTTATAAGCATTTAATAAGCATTTGGTGGCCCCAAGAAAGGGCATTTGATGTTCATTTCTATCATTGAGATTAAACCCATAGGTGTCATAGAAAATCTCTGGGCTGGGCATGGTGGCACAGGCCCGTAATCCCAATGCTTGGGAGGCTGAGGCAGGAAGATCATTGCAAGTTCAAGAACAGCTTTGCTAAGAAGTGAGTGCAAAGACAGCCTGAACTGCATAGCGAGACGCTGTCTCAAAAAGACAAAAAAATAAAAAAATAAAAAATTGTCTCTGGGGCCTTTGTAACATTTACTTGAGACATGTGTTTGAAGGCATTTTAAGAACACAGAATTTGAGTAGATTTATATGAGGGCTGTACTATGACCTTGGGGAAATTACTTAACTTTTCTGAATTCAGTTTCCTCATCCATAAAGAAAGATAACAAAGAGGTAAATAAAGTGTTTAGAAACTGCTCAACACAAGATAGAAAGTGAATAAATACTAAACTTCAGGGAGATAAAAGTAGTACACTATAACAATCCCAGGTAACGGTACATTTCTACAAACGCACAGTGAATCACCAGTGCTGTTCCTGGGGTAGCGATGCTTTAATAATTCACCTAAATTATATTTTCTCCCATCACTAATAAATTACACATGCTAGTTATAATCCTGAAGCATTATTTCATAAATTCAAATTACTCAGGTTCTTATAACGGCCAAATTCAAGTTTGGCACAGAGGCTGGATTGCAAGAAAAAGAAAAGAGAATACATTCCCACCTGACAAACTCTGTGAATTCCAAAGTCTCCCTTGATCCAAAAGTATGAGAAATGTCCATACCCTGTCTGAAACAGATATGCAGCGACCAGAACTCTAATGTGCATGTACACAGGCAAAAACTGTTAACAAAAACAAATAGATTAAATACATAATGGCATAAACTATACCCTTAAGTATCATAACAAATATAACAACTGTTATTTTCATTTGGCATTAACTCAGTGAAAAGATGTTTTTCTTAGAAGCTGGACATCATAGATGGGACTACAAAACTGCAGACTTAGGAATCATATAGACCTAGTTTCACATTTTGGTTTTGCCACTTTGTAGCTATTTAACTTTAAGTTTGAGTCCCCTAACCTAGAAAATGAGACTAGCATCATTTTCTTCAAAGGGTGTTTGCAAGGAATGAGTAAGTGGGCAGCACTTAGCAAATGATATTAACTTGAACTCAATACATTGCATGACAGCAGTTAACTCTTAGCCACTTTATCTCCTGATAACCCTGGATTCCAAATTTTTCCAATGAGAAGATAAAGGAAAAAAAACACAAACAAATCCACTTATTAATAAAACTGTCAAATGACTATATTTATTTAGAAAAGTCTGTATCTCCAAAAACATATGCAAGCACAATTTAAAAATAATTATTTCCATTCTTCTCTATTAAACAATCTTGCTTACACTCGGTATCACTGACTTCAACATGACCACCCTGCTTAGATCATGTGTTATAGTATCACATCTTCATTTCTGAGTTGAAATCCAACACATTTTGAATTTACATATTAGAAGAACCACTGGAAATGTTACCTTACTCCTAAGTACTAAGCCCTGTAATTTCAGAATGCTTTCTACCTGTCCACCACTTACTGATCTAGCAGGTACACTGCCTACAGACACAATCACTTTAATGTGTCTTCCACACGTAAGGTCTGGCAGGATAAAACAATCAAACACCTCCAACAGCCTCTGCTTCAATCCCCAACTTAGACCCGCAGTCAGCTGCTCCATCCTTGCGCTACACCCCAGTCCTGTCTGCCCGGCCGGCCGTTCATCCAACTATGTATCCACCCTCAGACTGTCAGCTGGCTGTTAAATAGATTTTACAAGGCCTTAACTGTATGCATCTTTAGCATGAATGCTGGAACACATCTTTTTTTGAAGGAAAATATTTATGCTGGGAGAAAAAATCCTGAGCTAGTAATAGAGCAATTATAATGAATAAATAATATAATAAATTTTATTACATTGCCTCCATATAACCAAACTTACAGATTCTGTCTCCTAAACTGGTCCTCATGTGCTTCCTTGTCAACCTTTTGTTCACCAGTTCATTCAGGGCCAGAAGGTTCTTTCTCTAACTGTATTTTGTTTATACAAATCTACTGTCTTTCATAGCCTGGTTCAAAACCCCAATTTTACTATCAGATGAAAATAATTTCTCCTTTCTCTCAATTCTTATAGCACCAGCAATCCATGCATGACACATGTAGTTTTATTTTTATTTCATCCTAGTTCTTTTTTTAAAATAAATCTTTTGTTACTACCCTCAGTGAACTTGTAATATTAGAATCGCAGAGATAAAGGTGTGTAATATAGCACTGAAACAACCTCAGAACTTATAGAAACCCACATCTTTACTTTTTTTGGGAGGCAGGTTCTGAGAATCAAACTCAGGACCTTGAGCCGGCCAGGCAGGTGCTTGTGCTGCTAAGCTATCTCCCCAGCCCCACATCTTCACTTTTGAATGAAATCTAAAATATCCCTTTCTTGGATTTCCTAATCATATTTGAGCAGCAGAAAATGTCCAGACTCTCAGCAAAATCCATTCCAGTATCAGTCATTAACTGCTAGAGTTCTTTTCATGAAATGTTGAAACCTGAGTGTCTATAAGTCTATCAACTTCAACCCTCTAGAACACTACTATCCAATAGAAATGAAACGTGATAAGGTAATTTTTCATATGTGGCTATCAGAACATTAAGAAAACTAAAAGAAACAGATCAAACTAATTTTAGTACACATATTTTACTAAACTCAATATTGCCAAACTACCATTCAACATGTAAATAGATGTTTTACATTCTTTTTAAACTTAGAATTACTTTCTTAAAATTAATCAGACTAAATCTGGGACACCTCACACATACAGCACATTTCAGTTCTGGATAACAATGCATCAAGCACTCAAAAGTCAAGCACAGCAACTGGCTACTAGTGGGAAGAGTCAAGCTCCACAGCTCAGAGTAGAGTTCAGTCATTCTTACAACGCTTGTTAACAGGACTACAAGTATTTGAAAGCAGATGTCAAGCTTATGTTAACCATTCCCAATTACTTTTTTTTTTTTTTTTTTGCGGAACCAGGGATTGAACTCAGGCCCTTATGCTTGCCAGGGAAGCGCTTATTCCACTAAGCCATCTCCCCAGCCCCCTCCCAATTACTTTAATCACTTCCCGTAAACACGCTTTCAAGTCCCTTTGAGACTAGGGATAGGGTTACAAAGTTGGCCTGGTTATTAAATTTATTTATTAATTTATTTGTTTGGTACAAGGTCTCACTATGTAGCTCAGACTCAGTGATCCTCCGTCTAGTCTCCCCAGTGCCGGGATTACAGGTGTGCACCACCAGGCCAGTTTTGTAGCTGGCACAGCACATGGTGCCAGGGATCAAACTTGGGTCCTTGCACTTGCCAAGCAGGCGCTTACACCACTGAGCCATCTCCCCAGCCTCTTGTTATTAAATTTAAACAGTAAATGCAATCCACTTAAATTGAACTAAAAATGTCATTTTTATTTCTTACTTTTAATTCTGAAGTATTTTAAACCAACGGAAAAGTTGTACAACCAATACACTAACTATGTAACACGCTGAAAAGGTTTCAAGTGTACTGTGGAACATCTGACAGCAGTCTACACACATCACTGTGTAGGGCCCTAGGAAGAATGGGTAGTTTCTGACATGACTAAATTATCATTATTATGCCCAAGAAGTTTAATATGAACATGACAGCATTTGTTCTATAATCTATATTTAAATTTCTCTTATTATCCTAGTAATATCTTTTATGACTAAAATTTTTTTCAAGATAAAAAGCAAAACAAAATAACAACTAATAACTATAATGGAACAAAAATTACATTCTGTATATATTAAACTTGTTGCTCTATCCATATCAAGTTCACAGAATTTTTAACTGTATTTTATATACATTATAATTTATTTTATTTATTTATTTATTTTTTGCGGAACTGGGGATTGAACTCAGGCCCTTGCACTTGCCAGGGAAGCACTTATTCCACTGAGCCATCTCCCCGGCCCCTATACATTATATTTTAAAAGAGTGTTTATACTTACAATTGAAATCTGTCAGACCATCTGGGTTATTTTAATAATACTCTGGAATTTTTGACACAGTTGTTCTTTTTAGAATAAAAACATGGCACAACTAAGAGACTGAAATATTCTATGTAAAGCTTTAAATTAGGTAATAGGTAATGCTTGTTTACACCTATCCAAGAATTACCTTCCAAAATACATTAAAACCTACACTAACCATGTTTTACCAATATAGAGACAAGCAATTTTTAACCACAAAATCCTGCCTAACATAACAGGGGTATATGTTCATTAATCATTACGAATGATGTTAATGAAAAGTATGACCTTGTAGAACAGAGGCTGAAAAAGATTATAAATTAGAACGTGAATATGAAGATATACTGGGCTGGGAGTGATGGTACCTGCCTGCTATCCCAGCCCTTGGAAGACAGAGGCAAGAGGACTGCTGTGAGTTCAAGGCCACCATGAACTGCCTAGCAAGACCCTGTCTCTAAAAACAAAACAAAACAAAACAAAAAAGAAGTTATATTAAAACGTTAGGGGGCTGGTGGGATGGCTCAGTGGTCTAAAGCACCTACTTAGAACAAGCTTAGCAAAGCACAGGGACCAGGGTTCAAACCCCTAGCACCACATGCCAGCCAGCCCCGCCCCCTGGTGGGCTGAGCTGGCCACACACACACACACACACACACACACAAATAAATAAATAAAAATTAAAAAAAAAATGTTAGGTTGAAAAAAAAAAGAATGTTAAGTTGGTAAATGATTAAAATAGAATGCTAAATTGCTATCTTCATTTTATGATCTAAATCCTTTCTTGGAATCATTACATTGAGTAACCTAATTCTGTCATTATTTTTTTTTCTACCTAATTTTTAAACTAATATCACCCTTTAATATATCAGCAATTACTTATGTCTCTATATGGCATTTTCTTAGAGTAAAAGTCCTCCCCACAGTTAAATCAGTATTTATTCACATATTACGATATTTCTAGGACTCAATATTCATCTTTAGGGCCAGGGAGATGGCTCA
>NW_004524626.1:3424725-3435777 GCF_000260255.1 Octodon degus
AAAAAAAAAAAAAAAAAAAAAAAAGCAATCTCTGAAATTAGCCTATAAATTCTCAATGAGGTTTCTAAATTATCTGTTACCACTTCCACCTCTCCTTGCATTAGATCTTTACTGTTCTAGCTCAATCATAGCTACTCTAACTAACTAGCACCCCTTCAGCTAAGATTTCACTGTCACCACAAATACACATATCATAGCCATTAATTTCAGTAAAAATTACACTTCACTCTTTTGTCTTCTACCTTTCAAACTACCTGTAAAATCACTATCAATTTCTAAAAGCAAAAAAGGCAACGAAGTATAATTTGTTTTCAAAACTGCAGATATCTAAAAAAAACCAGTAATATATTATTTATCTTAATTGATGCTATGGAATTTTCAAAATACTGCTTTCTAGGCATTCCTCTTTTATCTCAATTTATCACTGATTCTAAAACAGTTTATAGATACCTGCTTTATATAAATAAGTAAAGCAATAAAACAATTTGGTTGCTTCCAAATTATGATTCTCTTAAATTTTTAAAACCTATTTTAGGGCTGGGGAGATGGCTCAGTGGAATAAGCTCTTGCCTGGCAAGCTCAAGGGCCTGAGTTCAATCCCTGGTTCTGCAAAAAAAACAAAAACAAAAACAAAAAAAACCAGAAACCTATTTAATAAAAGTTTTACCTATAATATAAGTGGAACATTACAAGTAAGAAAGAACACATTATTTTCTAAGTCTGTCATATCCAATAGCCACAGATCATGAAAATCCTGTCTTTTAAGCCAGCTAAGGAAAAGAAAAATAGAGTAGGTACAGAGGTGCTGAGCGACCAAAGCCAGACTCCTCTACAACACAGAGGACAGGCCGCATGGCTCGCACGCGCTGCAAGACCCACAGGGGTAGTCCGTCTTTATCTAGATATTTCTCAACACGGGGCAAGACAGTTTTAAGTGTTTTAAACTTTGAAAATATAAAGACAGTTGGTTAAACTCCCTAAACTACAGTGAAGGGTAGGATACACAATATAATAATCTACTTTATTTCCTTTGGCAACCTGTCAATTTTAAATTGTTTGTGATTTATGAAGTTTCTTGATAACTGTAAATCAGCTGTACAACACGATATGAAATAACACCAATAACACCGGTAGATATCAGCTAGTCCTACAACAGTAACAGTAAATACAAACCAGTTCCGGACTTACTTTTTAAAGTACATTTCAATTTGTTTTAAAATAATAGTCTCAAAGAGTTGAGAAGGCAGAGAGATTGATTGGGAAATAAGAGTCTCGAATTGGCAGAGAATATAAAATACAAAAAAGCCAGTGGCCCCAAGGAACCATTAAAATGACAAAAGTTCCCAATTTTCTGAACTTAAATGTGTAATACTCACTGTACTTGCTCCAGAGATGTGATAAATTAAAATCACAAGCTGCATCCAGCCTTTCCATTCATCTGTTTGTTCTCTATTTAGTACTTTAGTCTGCATAAAGAAACCAGAATCTGTTTCAAAGGTCATCAATTATTTAGACAGCACATATTAAGTGTGATAAAATTTTTCTTAGAATATATAAATGTATACAGCTAATGCTTCTGTCACAGAAATCCTGGCGGTGAGGGAGACAGTTAAAACTTGTCATTTAAAAGTTACAATAAAACACTTTTAAATATAGCATGCATTTGAAAAACTAAGTTACATGGATTTTTAATATTTAATTTGATCTTTATGGTTTTACATTTAATGTTATTGAAACTATGACAGATTTGACTATAATTCTAAACATGGAATTCTATAATTTTCCTTTGATAAAACTTTATAACTTTGATCTGATATTTCTCTTACACTTTATTGATAAAAAAGATTCTAATATTAAAGCTTTTTTCTCTAGCATACTCCTACTAATGATGACCGGGTTAATCATCCATTTGTGAGAGTTATTTTTACAACAGAATTAAGTTGAATAACTCACGCCTTGAAAACAATTTATACAATATGTTGAGGAATGACAGCAATTCTAAATTAGCAAAGTCAGAATACTAAAATTGGCGGTCGCATCATTGTGTAAGTTCTAGTGTGTGTGCATGTGCGTGTGTGTGTCTAAGTGTGTAAATATAAAGTACGCTTGCACATACACATTTAATGTGGGTTTTACTTTATAAAAGATAATATATACTATTGTATATAATGGTTGAAGATTACTATAAAATTAAGAGAGTGGTTCCACTTTCTCTATCCTTAAAAGTTATGACCTCCTTGCCACAGGTAAAACTTTCTAACTTTTTAACAGTTTTCACTCAGACCTTCAAATCCCCTCCTGTTTCCGAAAAGCCCCTCTTAAGAAGTTGCCAAGCGAAGTACAGCTACGACACCCCTCCCTCCTTGCCTGCTTAGACAGCTGCACATGCTGGCGCAACAAATAATCCTGTGTAACCTGCATTTTGTAACGCGACAAAGGGATAACATGAACAAAAAAGGAAACGATTCTTACCTCTTTAGTATTTTCATTGTAAAATACTCCCAAAACCAAGATGTAGATAATTGGAATAAAGAAAGATGAATGTGTATAGAATTTGTTTTCCTTCATAAACAGATTTGCACGGTCACACATATAGAAATATGCCATGATCAGGCCCAGTTTGCAGAAAGACTGTAAAAGTACTTCTAATGGAGACAAGGGGATACTGATAATATTTTTCTTTTCCTCTCCACTTTCCAAATCACTACATGGCTTATTCTTCCGATGAGTATTACGATGAATTATATAAAAAATTATATATCCAATAATAGAGAAAGTGAAAAAACAAGCAGCTAGCTTCTGTATGAGAGTAAGAGGAGGCTGAGGTTGACAACACGAACCATCTACGGGCTTCAAAATCTTATTGCAATACACGTTCATGAGGATCATTGCACTCTGTGAACAGATCAAGTTATTTGGTTATTATCTTGTCACGGATGTATTCCACATTCGATTTTCTCTTGTGAATATTGTTGAGTTTTCGACACTGAAACCAAAATGCTTTTGTACTTTTTGCAACGATTTTCCGAACACTTATGAAAATAATGGTATTCTTTCAACCTGTAATAGCTAGTTCAGGGTGTTTCAAAGTTCTAGGGCTATCATCCATAATGAACTCATTTTTATAAGGCAATCCAGGAAACAATACTACTACTACTTGGAGTGCAGTTTGATACGGTTCTGTTCTTTAAGGAATGGAAAACAAAAAACAAAATAGGATTTAATGAATGTTAATGGATTGTACCTCTGGTTAAAAAAAAAAAAAAAAAGATAGACGTCAAAGACCACAGAATTTTAATTAGCAGACTTTCAAAAGAGAAGATACCAGGACACTTCAGATAGAGTCCCAGTCTTCAGATGTTAAAAAAAGAATGTATAACAACTTCTATTACAAAATTATTAACTCTTAGCTAACAATATTTGTGCTATGTCTTTCATTCAGGTTGTAGCCTATGGAGACCATTTAGGTCTACAGTTTTAAGATTTCTAAAGTTAAATAAAATTTAGAATATTCAACATGGCTTAACTGTAATAAAATTATTCTAAGCAAGCTGTCAAGATTCTGTTTAGTTGAAGGTTTAATCAAACCCCATTTTTGATGGCCACAAAGTACCCAAGTACTCCACAGCTTAGAAAGCCTCACCCTTTTAGCTCTGAGACTGCAGAAAGTGCTACACCTGGCATCCTTGCCCCTCCACACCCGCAAAGGACATTCTCAAGATAATTACAGGGAATCCAAAAAGCCCTAATGTAAATTTATGGAAGACCACGTGCATACACAAACATGACATGTTTCTGCAGGTGAGGAACAGAACCGTGCGCTTTATTTTTTAAATCACATACTGAAAGGGCTTAATGACCACAAAAAAAGTTAAAAGCAATTACTTTATAAGAGAAAATCAAACACCAAACCATAATCTGTTCTACTATGTGGGAAAATGTATAATTATGCAATTCTTTTTTACACTTAATTCCTTTCCATCTGCCAAAATGGATTTGTTCAGTATCTACTCTAGGCCTTAAATAATGCTGAGTTATAAGGAAATACAAAATTATTTTACATACTAAAAATCTGCTGTTCACTAAAGTTTAATTTTTTTTCCACTCAGTACTGGGATTGAACCTAGATGTGTCTGCATTGACCTACATCCCCAGCCTTTTTTTCACTTTGAGCAAGGTCCTACTAAGTCACTAAACTGCCTCGGTAGGGCTCAAATTAGCAGATCTCTTACTTCAGCTTCCCAGCACGGGGCTGAGATTACAGGTATGTGCCACTACATCCAATTAAAATTTAATCTGATAAATTAAGGCAAGGAGAACATAAAACTATTTCAAACATGAGTCTGCAAAGGACTTACATGTTTGTAATGAGGGAAGATAGGCTAAACTGGATATTCCTCAATGAATGAAATTTCATGTACTTTTTTTTTTTTAATTTATTTATTTATTTATGTGTGTGTGTGTGTGGCCAGCTCAGCCCACCAGGGGGCGGAGCTGGCTGGCATGTGGTGCTGGGGATTGAACCGCGGTCCTTGTGCTTTGTTATGCTTGTTCTAAGTAGGTGCTTTAGACCACTGAGCCACCTCACCAGCCCTTCATGTACTTTTTAATATAACTTTTTTCTTTTAAAGTATACTAAACTCTCACTTACATGTTCAGCTAGATAACAGAATACAAAATTATTTCCAGATGATATATCTTTAGATAGAATAACTGAGTAATTAAGATTTTAATAAAATAACTATAATGATATGATATTATTTATGATGTTACAGGCTCTACTGACAGAGATAAGAATCCTACCGTTTCTCTGCTTGATTCAGGAAGATGTAAGCCATCCAAAGATTCCATGATGGTTTCTTGAGCAATTAATTTGGAAACACTGAACATCTTAACATTTGACTTAGAATTTTTGGTGCTGCTATTCAAAATGCTGACTGCAGCTTCATTGTAAGCATCTATCTTCTCATTAGTTATCATTTTCCTATTTTCACTTAATAGATCTTCATAAACAGGATCTGTACATGAAACACATTTTAAAAAATATTTAAAAATTTTCTATTTATAGAAACTGTGATCATGCAAATTAATTTATAATAATTTATACTTTATTTTTGAAGTTCAGATAATACTGGGCACTGTTAAATTCATTTTCACATAAATATGGCCAAGGTTTATAACAAATTTTTTAATACTCAATTTCTGAGTTAATCTCCCTTAAGTTAAAGAACACGTATCCTCTCTCTATGTACACAGCTTTGGGGAAAACACCTTCATATTACGGGAAGTCTTAAGTGTTTAGTATTTTTTTATATCAGTAATAAGAAATTAAAACTGGATTATGGAAGACTGATAAAGAATAACAATGAATCATTTCTTTCTCCTGTCAGGGCTTAATTGTATAAACTCTGTTCACACAATTTGATAGTGCGGGTTGATCTCTATTTCTTCATTACATATTAGAAACAATTTTTCTCATTTTAGTAAGAAAAAGGTTAAAATGAATATGTGAATAAAACAGGGATTTTGGAACAGATCATGATCACATTTTCTAATTCTCTTCACCTTGACATTCAACTTGGAAATACTCCTAAGAGTTTCTGACAAATGACTAGAATTGCTAAAATACCTACAGCATTTCATATTGTGTAAGGCATTAAATAATGACATTCAATAAATTCCTAGAATGAGTTGACCTATTGTCTACATTCTGTTCAAGAATTTCATTATCTAGCAGAAACTAGGTGGTGTGAATTTAAATATACCCCATCTATTTGAAAGTATATTTATTTCCAAAATGATTTTAACTTCATTAAACAGGCTTATTATTTCTCTATATATGCTTCTTTAAAAATAAAGTCAGAGGTAAACATTTCATTTGCCTTTAGGGTTTATCTCTGTTACATTGTTGTGCCAGTCTGCCTGCTGCAGTCCCTTGGAGGATCTTATTTATCTTTTACTTATTATATTTATTATTCTGTTCCTTAAATTAAAAAAGAAAGTAAATAACTCATTTAATCTTACAGATTTTATTTCAAAATTTATTCTCATAAAGCAGTAATTTTGCTTCTTTAAAAGAAGATAATAAAACGCATGTCTTCAAATGTATTCAAAATGACATTTTTTCATCACTCATTCCTTACCTTGTAAGACCCAATAAACATCACTAGTCTTTGCCAATTTTTCTAGAAGTGGTGCTATGGAAGTAATATTCGTTTTATACTGAGAAAGCGCCTCATTGCTACCATTGTGAATCTTGATGGACCACTAAGGGTAGAAATTAAGCATTAATTTCAGTATTTATCACAGAAAAATTAAAGTATATAATTTGTCTATTGTAACAAGGGTTATTTTAAGATAATTCCTGTTTTAATATTCGGATAGCTTATTCAAATTCTTTTGTAAAATATAAAGATATTTACAAACAGCTGGAATCAAATCAGACTTCCAAAATCAGCATTCAAGGATACATATAAAATTAGATATAAAATTCAACACAAAGTTTACTAAGTTTACTGAGATCTACTGTAATTCATCAGTCTAATTATAATAGGCACTTGAATTAAACACAAATACAAATACAATCAAGAACGCTATTTAACATAAAGTAACTGTTTTGTATCACATCCTTAAGTATGAAATAGAAATCATTACATAGGAGAATGAGTAAGAACTTACTGTGGCAGCTCCTGCTACAATCACGTGGGGCTTTGTAGCAGAATCCTAAAGGAAGAAAAACCTTTATAATTGTGCTATAGTCAGTTCAGCAGTTGAATACACATAATATGTTTTTCCCCTGAAAATGTAAGTTCTCCTTTTGTTTGAACCATTTTAAGTTCCTACAATTCCTTGCCAGACTTCTGACATTACAACACGGACATCCAATGTTTAAAATCTTACATGGCTACATGGTCAGAGAGTATGATACGGCATTTACACAGTTAATAAGCACTACTAAAATCTAACATGACCTAACATTATTCTGAACGCTAAGTAAATTGCTTAGAGTAAAGCTCCAGTGTATTATGTCAGTCAATTAAGAGGCAGTCATGGAAACCTACAGGGTACAGCAGTTTTAAGTGTTAAATAAAACACAAGGTCGATGCCCCACGGAAACACACTCTTCTGGGAAAGCTAAATCTAACATGTATCTCACAAAATAAATTGGTAATTACTAAAGACTGCATGCAGAAAAAAAGAAAAACTTCTCAGCAGCTATAAATTATACTCTGTGGTTATATTCCTAGTATAAAATGTATATGTTGGGCTGGGGAAGTAGCTTAGTGGTAGAGCATTTGTCTAGTGTGTACAAGGACCTAGGTTCAATCCCCAGCACTGCCAAAAAAAATAAAAATAATAATAATAATTTAGAAATAAAAGTATATGTGTAGGCTGGGCATGTGGCTCATGCCAGTAATCCCAGCACTAGGGAAGCATAGGCAGGAGAATCACTGCAAATTCGAGTCCAACCTAGGCTACATTCCTGAACTACATAGCGAGACCCTATCTCAAACACAGTAATCAGTAGTTTCCTAAGTATTTTCTCTTAAATTACCTCATTTTAATAAATATTGTTCCTAGACTCTGAGGCAGAAAGATGTTTCCCAGGTTTGGGGTTCAGTGCATTTTTATACCATTAGAGAATTTTTCCAGTGAAATGAATTGTTTCTTTTTTTTTTAATTTTATTTATTTATGTGTGTGTGTGTGTGTGTGTGTGTGTGTGGCCAGCTCAGCCCACCAGGGGGCGGGGCTGGCTGGCATGTGGTGCTGGGGGATTGAACCGTGGTCCCTGTGCTTTGCTAAGCTTGTTCTAAGTAGGTGCTTTAGACCACTGAGCCATCTCACCAGCCCCATGAATTGTTTCTTAAAGTTTGTCTCCCTGCTTAAGTAGCTCTCTCACTTCCATGTTGGTTAATACTCATTTGCAAACTTCATAAAAAGCACTTTACCCAATGCATGTGCGCCTGCCTTCCTGCTCCATTCTTATACCCATCTGTGTATCCACCTCTGATCTCTCTCTGACAAGACAGTAAAGAAACTGTGTCTCCATTTCTCTCCATTTCTCTCTCAGGGAATCCCTAGTCTGTCTTGACTCCCACCCTTTCTACGTGTGACACAGTGACACACACCAAGAGCCTCCCCTGAGTTTCATTCACAGTGCCAATGTCATCCTCTTTTCTACTGAAATGTGTTAAGCTGTCATGATCCTTCCTAGGTCTCCTTCAACCCTGTCTTAACTTTCAGAATCCCACTTCACACACCCTCATCAACAGAGAGCCTTCTGTCCTCAGCACGCAAGCTTCCTCACTCATTTGTGCGTCATTTTATCCCAGTTTGGATTTGGACTTCACCATTCATCAGAGCCCATTAGGGAACTCAGGACTGCCATGTCCTACACCTTCGTGCTACCTTGACTTAGTTTCTAACATGGCAGCACTGACTATCCAACTTAAGGTTCTCTCTTCCCTACATAATAAAGTCTTTCCTCTCTTGCTTTTCTTCCTATCCCGTCTACTGATATTTCTCAGAATCTTCTTGATAATTCCATCATCTATAAACTCTTTTTAGTCTCTACATTCTCTTCCATTCAAATAACTTCTAATACCATCTCAATCCTTTTAGAAAATACACTCTAGAAGTGGATAAAAAATTAACCCCCCTAGATTACATAATAGCACCATGAAACCGATGTAACACCTTTGGTTACCTCTCATACCTCAAAAGCCGTAACATCATAAGGGCTTAATGAATGCCAGAATGAGAGGACCAAGGAAAACCCATTGTTCTTCAAGGGCCATAGAAGCAGTTCTCTGCCCTCAGCTCTCCAGAGAGAAATGTCACATATTCACAAAAAGATAAAGGGTTAGAAGAACAGAGAGTACTTTAGGTTGAGGTGGTCAAACAATGTCTTAGAGTAAGCAAGTGACCTGACTTAAAGAAATTCATTAACTAAGCAAGCAGTAAAGCATTCTGGGAAGAAACAGAAGTTCAAAACTTCAAGGTGTGTACTAAAACAGCTAAATATTCATACTAAAAAAAACTCAAAGTTGGCCTGTGTGATATGCTTCTGGAGGCCCAGAACTCTTTGAGTTCAAGAGTACACAACAAACCTATGCAACATAGCAAGATCACGCCTTCAAAAACAAAAACAAAATGGGCAACAACAAAAAGTAACTTGGACTCCCTCCTCACACCATATGTAAAACAGTAACTCAAAATGGACAAAGGACATAAATACCAGGTGAGCTAAAATCATAAAACTCTTACAAAACAGGGGTAAGTCTTTGCAATTTTAAATTATGTAACAGAAACAGATGCAACAAAAATAGATAAACTGGACCTCTAAAATTAAAAACTTGTGCTGTAGAGGTCAGAATTTAAAGAGTGGAACAACAACTCATAACAGTAAATACTGCAAGTCCTGTGATGAATGACAAGCTCTTCTCCAGATTGACGAAACACTCTTACAAATCAGCAGGACTAACCTAACATAGAGAGCAAATGATCTGAATAAATACAAAGTAGACATACTGATGGCCCATAAGCACATGGAAAGATGGTCAGCATTAGTCATCAGGGAAGAGAAAATACTTGCCACAGTGAGATTCCACTTCACAGCACTAAAACCTCTACCACCCAAAGGGTAGATAAGAAATGTCAGCCAGCAGGTGGAGAAATTACAGTTCTTGTGCACTGCTGACACGAAATAGTCTAGCACTGCCCCAGAACAAGCCAGATGCCCATCAATTGCTAAGTGGGTGAACAAAATGTGGCACGTTATACAATAAAATATAGACACACAATAAGGAAAAAAAATCCCCCTACATATGGCTTGGAATATCATCCCACTTCTAGTACCTGCTGGCTGCATCTACTATCCACTCTCCCCAAAGTTAAGTACATAAAAAATATAACCCAAATCAAACACAAAAGCACTTTGTGCATTACTGCCAACCACATTAAAACTGGTAAGGATTCCTTAAAGTGGCTACCCCCTATTCCACCTGATGCCTGCGCGTATGTGTTTTGGAAACATGAACATAGTTGCTCAGTAATATAAAATGGTAACTAGTGGCTAGGTTCTCATGTGATCCTACAAAAACCTATTTATCACATGATACAGTTTAGACTTACCCATTTATAGTGAAAATAGATCAAATATCAAACAATGTAACTCTTGCAATCAAATAAGTGGGCCAACTAGGGTCAACAAGATTATTTTATCTACTCCAAATGCAAATATCTCTAGGCAAAGTACAAGTTTAAGAATGATAGAATTTTGTGGAAACTATAGTAGCGACTGTAACATGGGACTTATGAAAACTTAGTGATTTTCTGAGTTTAACAGCATGTCTACTCTACTACCTAATTTATTTCTCTAACCATTACAAGCTAAAACATACTCCTGTTATCTTCTAGCTCATAAATTTAACAATAAAAGGGAAGACAGGGTAAAAAACAAAATCAAAGAAAATCTCCCTAAGTATCTGAGCATAAATAAGAACAAAAAAGTGAAAAAAACAAACAAACAAACAAACCACCCGAGAATGTGTATTTCACTAGACAGATTACTTGGGTTTGAACGAGCTGAGCCATAACCATAACAAAAAAAACTGAAATCGGGACAGTCTGGGGTAAGCACAATCTGCCGAGGTGCGGCCTGGTGCTAACGGGGCAGACGCTGGATCACGCTTGCTCTTTCTGGTGAGGCCCTAAAATCAGTGTAGAAGCAGGTGGGCATGAGCATAAAAAGATGAGACAGCTCAGGCGCATGAGCTTTTAAACTCTGGTTTCCCAAGGAAGGGTCAATACTTTCAAATACAGACCTCTGTCCACACTTTGATACACTGTTTCATAGAACCATTGACTTCTGGATGCCATAGAAAATCCTAAAAGAGAGATTATTTTTAAAAAAGTTAAAAATACTCTTATTTCTATCACTCAAAATAAACATTAACATTCTCCTACAGACTACTCACTTCAAAGTGAATACCACACGGTCATTATGCATGTCCACAACACACTAGAACTTTGTGCGATATCCTATCCTC
>NW_004524626.1:3437362-3449769 GCF_000260255.1 Octodon degus
GCCAGTTCTACCCATCCTTGAAGCCTTGGTCAAAGCATTACTTCTTTAAAGCAGAAAACCAATTCCCCTGTACAGATCGAACTCCTGTATAGGGGTCAGGAGTTCGATCCCCGGGGCCTGCTGTGCTGGCCCTGCCCCCGGGCATGCTGAGACAGCAATTGAGACTGGGCATGGTGGCATGTGCCTGTAATCCTGTAAACAGGGCATCATTACGAGTCCGATCTAGTAGTGAGACCCTGAATACCCTGTAAACCTTTCCCTAAAATACAAAAAAGAAAAAAAAAGAAAAAGAAAAAGAAAAAAAGAAAGCCATTCGTAGCTCTTTGCTCTGTCCACTCCTGCTGCTCCACCTTCTCGTTCCTCCCATCCTTATCCCCTTGTATGTGCATGCAGGGACAAGAATGACCAGATTCCACTATGTCAAATACATTTTCTGTCTTGATCCCCGCTGAACACTCACTGGAGTGTGAATTCAGAAAATCTGCATGCATTATTTTATAGACATTAATCCTGGATATAGATTGGTCTCAAATTGCCATACAAGGTTATTTTTTCCTGGATAAAAATTTGGGAAGCCAAATTCCCTATTTTATTACATAAAACCACTTACATAAACATTTGCTCCACTCTAATTATCTGTAGATACTCTTAAGAACACACTGAAGTCGGGTTAGTGTATACACAGCATTATCTCAACTACAAACACATTTGCAAATGAATGTGACTTAAACATTACACTTATTTTACTTCCACGTGAACTTACCACTTTAACTGATGCACTCTTGTCTTCAAAAGGAATATTTTCATGCTAAGATAATAAAGGAGAAAACAGAGAAACAGAGTAAACTTTTGTCACTAAGTCTCCCTTTAACTGCTTGTGTTGATTTTTATGCACTATATCTCAACTACCCATACATTCAATCCAGAGGAGGGAGGGAAAATAAGAGGAAAAAAATTAAAAGAAAGTTGCTTGTAAGACTTTCAGCATCCAACATATGTCTCAAAGACAACACCTGAACTACAAACAAGCACGCAGAGGAGCATGCCTGTACAATTATCTTTCTGCTAAACTTGCCATGCTTCCGAGAATTACTACCCACGGCAGAGACGGGCTTCTTCCCTACATCCCCGAGCTCCTTCCACATAGGCAGGGCTGTGGGCCTGGTCCTAGGCAACACAGAGGTGAGGTGGGTGGCTTCCAGGCGGAACCTCCCAGGGCAATTCTCTCGTTTCTGTCACACCTGATATAGAGACCGAGAAAGCTAAAGGTCCCAAGCAGCTGGCAGCAGCTCTGAAGATGGGAACCCCTGATGACTGAGGCAAAGCCTCCTGCCGGCCTGTCTAGAACACGGAGCACGAAGGGAGAAATTCCGTCTGTTCACGTTGTGGAGTGGTTTGTTGTGGTAGAAAGACTTTCTGCACCTTACCAAAACACTGGTACTGGCTCTGACTGAGCAGAGATGGGTGTTATGACCCTAGCCTACAGCAGCTCTCACTTTGAAGTCACAGTGCACAGTCTATTTGTAGAAAAGTTAAAATTCAGAGACTGTAAGTGTTCCACATAAAGAATGAAGATTCTTTCAGAGTTAGAAAGCCTGGGAGAAGCAGAAGTATCAGTAATCAATAAGAAGCTAATTGCGGCAGGGCGTGGTGGTGCACACCTGTAATCCCAGCACTCAAAGGCTGAGGCAGGAAGATCACTGCGGGTTCGAGGCCAGCGTGGGCTACAAAACATACAAAAAAAAAGTCTAATTGTGGTTCTAAAAGTAAAGTTATAGCCGGGGATATGGCTCAGTGTCATAAGCACCTGCCTGGTAAGTACAAGGTCCTGAGTTCGATTCTTGGTACCAAAAAAAATAAATAAAACTAAAGTTATGCTGATTAACCACACAGGACATAGTTACACATAAATACCAATGAAATCTAGTTTGCTTTTATCAATATGCTAACTTTCTAGATTTCTGTTGGTTCTCCTAAGGCATCACCTCTCCAAAGGAATCTCGGGAATATTTTAAGGGAGTGTAAGTTTTGTCATCTGAAGTTTCCTTATCACATGTGGGAAATTCTGAAACCACATGACAGAAGTGTTCTTCCTTTCCCATTTTCTGTCTTTTTAAAATTTGTCCTCTGATAAATAATATACAGTATCATGTACTTTATATTTTTACTTTTTTGCATAGTTTAATTTAGCTCTTTCATTTCATTATTTATTTTTTTAATATTTTGGATTTTTCATTATCTTTTTTCTTTTTTCTTTGTATTTTAGTACAGGGTCTCACTACACAGATTGGACTTGCAATGATCCTCCTGCTTTCAGCCTTCCAAATGCTGGGATTATAGGCATGCGCCAACATGCCCAGTCTCAGTCGCAGTCTCTGTGCACAGGTACAGCATGCTGGGAGTTGAATCCTGGTGGCTGTGCTCTGCCTAAGCAGGCGCTTTAGTCCGCTAAGCTATCTGGCTAGCCCTTTTTTTTTTTTTGGTCTTTTTGAGATAGGGTCTCCTTACGCAGTTCAGGCTGGTCTTGAGCTCACTTTGTAGCCCAGGCTAGTCTCTAACTTGCAACAATACCTACTCAGCCTCCCCACTGCTGGGATTACAGGTGTGTGCCAGTATACCCGGCTTCATTATTTCAATATAACATCTGATATATAAAAAATTCACATATACAAAATTCACAAAAAATAGCAAAAAGTAAACATGTCTGAATCCATGACATAAACCAGAGCACTAACAACACACTGAACGACCTGTGTGGTCCTATCCTTCTTTTCCTCCTGGCTTCATCCAAAACACTATTTTGAATTTTGTTTATATTTTGCTTGGAATTTTTTCTTCTTATGTAATTCTTACCATGTATATCCTTAAACAACAGGGTTGACTTTTTTCCTATTCATTTTGAAAAATTTCAAGCTTATAATAAAGTTGACAAATTAATATCTAAAACACTTTACCAACTGTTCACATTTTTATACCATCTTTGTCCCTTTCTCTCTTGCTTTTTTTCCCTCTATACATTTAAATGTACATTTTGTCCTTTCTTGAACTATGCAAAAGTGTATTGCAGGTAACCTAACATTTCATTCTTAAATAGTTACATATCTCCTAAGATTATAGACATTCTCCTAAATAACCACACTACTGTAATTCCAAGTATGAAATATTTATTGATCTCATTTAATATATAGCCCATATTCAAATTTCCTGTTTTCCAGTATTTTCTATAGAAAAATATTTTCTATATTTTCTATTATAATTTATAATCCAATTAGTTCTCAAGTTTCTTCAGTCTCATTTAATCTAAAACATTCTTTGATCAATTTATTAATGTATCAAACATATGTATTACTCTTATCGTCTAGATCAGTTGGCATAATACACCACAATATAGATTCTAAGCAGTTACCTACTTTGTGTCTCTTAGTGTAGGAGTTTCCCTAGTAATAGTTCCATATACTACATGAAATATTCACCTTCACATGATATATTCTATTTCAAAATATCTTACTTTATTTATTTTGTTTTTTGGAGACAGGGTCTCATTACGCAGTTCAGGCTGGCCTTGAGCTCTCTTTCTAGCCCAGGCTGGCCTTGAACTCAATGATCCTCCTCCCTCAGCCCCAGGATGCTGGGATTACAAGTGTGCACCACCACATCTGGCTCACAGGATATATTCTAAAACAGTTTAGATCTCCACTGGCATTGAGATATACAATTAATTTTTAATGGCTTTATTGAAGTATTAGAACTATGTTTGCATTTTCATCTTATATTCCGCTACCTTATAAAAATGTATTCCTTCTAGAAAGGCTGTTAGAGATTCTCTGGGCTTTTCTTTATAGATAATTGTATAATACAGACTGCTGAGCTAGTATTTTGGGTACAGTGTCAGGTTGGCCTTGAACTCAAACTAATCCTCCTGCTTCAGCCTCCCAAGTGCTAGGATTCCAGGCACAGGCTACCACTCCGGGCTCCGTTTTCTTTTCAGTTACATCATTATGCCCCTTCAGATAGGACTTCTAATGCAGTGCTGAACAGACGCAGCAATAATGAACACAACTGCCTTTTTCCTGATTTTAATGAAAATATATCTCACATTTACTATGGACATATCTCACATTTACTATGGACATACCAAAATACAGTAAATTACCTAAAAGCAAAAGAAGGATACCAGTTCTGTGATACTGTTTAGACATACTTATGTGGTCAAAAAATGTTCCATGTATGCTTTAAAAACTGATTGTTTAAAGTATGATCTCTAAATTATTAAGCTAAAAGTTTATAAAATCAAACATGTTAATAGGTTATATTTTTACTAGTTTTGCCTGCTTATTCTATCATTCAGTGAGAGAACACTGAGAAATTTTTCTTATGATAGTGTGGTAACTTCTTGCAGTTAAATTTTCGCTGTTTTTAAAGTTACTTTATTAGATGTCTAAAAATTTGTAATATTAGTGACCTGACTTTTTTTTCACTAGGAAGCAGCTTTTTATATCCCAGAAAATAATTCTGTCTTAAAACCTATTTTGTGTTGCAATGGTAGTGGTCTACCTTTTTAAAATTAAAGTCTTTTCATGTTTTTCTGTTTTAAGTATATAGTCTGTCTGTGAGATGCTCTCATGATGTAGCTCAGGCTGGCCTTGAACTCACTATATAGCCCAGCCTGGCCTCAACCTCCAGTGCTAGACTTACAGGCCTACACCACTGAACTCAGCTGAGGTAGATCTTTTTTTAAAGCAATCTGAAAATCTGTGCTTAGCTTTAGCTTTGTTTTTATTATAAATGTTGCTACAATTTTGCTTTTTGATTTCTAATCCCCCTACATATAATTTCCCCCATGCATATGTAAAAAGAGCCTTTTATATATACATATAAATGATTGAGAAATATGCACATGTTATATACAAGTGTATAAAATATATATGTGGCACTTTATTTGTATCATAATTTTTTTGTTGTTTTCAGGTATGTGGTTGTTACAAAGTCTCACTACACAGCTGGGACTCATAGAGATCCTCCAGGGCCAGCACAGCATGTGTGCGGTACCAGGGATCAAACCCAGGTCCTTGCACTTGCCAGGCAGGAGCTAGCTCCCTAGTCCAAGACAATATTTTACACAGCTGTTTTGATTTATATACCTATTTATCATTATTTGTTATATTTCAGAGATTTTTCTGAATATTTACCTTCTTGCTGACATGCAGCCATCAGAAACTTTCTAATGTAAATCTATTTGGTAGTAAACTTTATAGCTTTTGTGAAAATGCCCTATATTTCAGGAACAGGCCAGGGATATAGCTCAGTGGCATGGGCACCTGCCTGGCAAGGGCAAGGTCCTGAGTTTGCTCCCTGGTGAGTCTCTCTCTCTCTCTCTCTCTCTCTCTCTCACACACACACACACACACACACACACACACCCAACAGAGAAATTCTCTCCTAGGTACATGTTTATAGGCTGAAACTTGCTGCTCCAGCTTGGGTGTGACAGCTCGCAAAGGCTCCTGTGTTAAAGGTTGGTCCCAGGTAAGTACTCCTGGGAAGTTGGAGGAATTTGAGGAGGTGAGGCCTAAGGAAAGTCTCAGGCCACAGGGTCACAGAACACGCTCCTGAGAGCAACAGCGTGGTCAGTACCACTCTCTGGTCTCCATCTGCTTCCTGGCCAGAAGAGGAGCCACTTTCTCCGGCACATGCTCTGCCCATGGCCGCAACCTCTGGACTCCTCGCAGTGACACAAAGCGACACGCACCTCTCAGAACGGTCCTGTAGCTTCCAGTGCTGCCACTGAGAACACTGCCGACCCAAAGCTCCTAGCATCTGCCTCCAGGTGACGCAAAGCCCCGCCCTGCCCCTCAGCCCGGCACTCATCTCCAGGGCTGCCTCATACTTCATTTTTTGAGGAGTATCTCCCATTTTCTCAAAAGTTTAGAAATATACCAACAATATTTTTTAAAGTCTAGACTCTAATTGGCTTGAAACAGAAGGGGCCTCCAGAGTATCTATCCTGCCCCATGGCTAGACGCAATACAGTACTTTACTGCAAAACTTCGCAAACATAATATCCTCACCTAAATTAAAACCACACGAGGGAGAGGTGCTACCCAGCTCCGTTTGAACATCTGACTGGAGCTTCCACAGAACTAATCCTCCACAAAGTATGGTTTGACAACAACCACCTATAAAGTCTCTTTTTAAAAAAATTGCCACAATAGAAAAAGGCAACTAACTCAAAGAATTATCCTCCATTCTATTCTACCCAAACATTCCCACAATACGCCAGACTATCATAGGCATAGGCATAACAAATGCACTTTTCAAAAGTGATGATATAAATAGAAAATATCTGCTCTTGACATTTTCAGAGATAAGAGAACATATATAATTTAGCACATGCTCCCCTAGCAGTTTGAATGAAACATTTTCTTGATAACTACTTCCTTACAACTGGGACACGCTATCTTTCCTACTTTTAAAAAATGCATATAAATTAAAATGTATCTATCCTGTTTGGTAATTTGGGTAACTGGGCATCGCTAGAAGATAAAGCTGGAAAACTAACTAGGGTTCAGAAAAAGTGCACCACGCTGCATGCGCCTTTGTAGACTATGCCTTCATAGCTCCCTCAACCGCTGTCACATGCCTTAGTCTAAGTTCCAGAAACTTACAAGATTCTAGGCCTGCTCATACTGACTGTTCCTTGAAGTCAGAACGCTCTCACTTTTTAAACGTTTTCTTGATAAGTTTTTTCGTTAAGTTGTGGTAACTCCATGCCACTAAACTGTTCTAACTCACCTATATAATTTTGTGTGTATAATTCCTAGTGGAAAATAAGGTTACAGTTACCAAATACAATGAAAGGCTAGCGGTATGGCTTCCTGCTCTCCCCACAGCCACCAGAATCAGTTCCTGGGGGTAGCGAGCCGCCATCATCACCGCCTGGGGGGCCACTGCTTAGCAGGGGCAAGCCGATGTGCACAGGCAGCCTCGGGCCACAGAGCCATGAGCTATTTCTTATTCCTCCTCTACACTCCACTTTTCTCCCCTTTCCATTCCCTACTTCTACTTACATGACATTTGAATACAGCAATAAGAAATTAGATCACTGAAAACCATAGAACAGTTCAGCAGGCATAAATGCCTGCCTTGCAAGTCCAAGGTCCCAAGTTCGATTCCGAGCACTGGGGGGGAAAAAAACCCAAAAACCTGGAGGAATAGAAGGATGAAATAATTCATTCAAAATAATGAACTAGGGGCCGGGGAGATGGCTCAGTGGAATAAGCACTTCCCTGGCAAGTGCAAGGGCCTGAGTTCAATCCCTGGTTCCGCAAAAAAACAAAACAAAACAAAAAACAAAACACTAGTTAGCATATAGAAATAGTCCCTGTTAGTGTTCAAAGACAGATATATTTTTTAAGTGAGATGCTTTCCATTAAAATATAAATTTATAGTATTGCTATTTTAATCCACAGTGTGATCACCCACTTGCAGAAAGGGTGCAAAAAAAATTAGGTACAAAAATATATTGCTAATAAGAACATAAATTGAAACAGTTTGGAAATATAATTTCTAAATGTTTAAATTTATTAACCCAATATCTGCATTGTACAAATTCCATCCTGAAGAAATAATTTTAAAAACAAAGTTCTCACACAAAGATATAAATGGAAGTATCCAATTATACTGAAAAATAAGTAAAAATTAAGGTTATATCAAATTACATTACAGCCACTCAATGTATAGTGTCATTAAGAAGATACTTGAGTTGATTATATAATAATACGGAGAATTATGGCAACTGGTGGGGTGAAAAAGCAGGATTATTCGCGCTAAAACATCACAAGTCTATCTGAAATAAAGAGATTGAAAAGAAATTTGGTGAGATAGTAAGAGAAAAGGAGTATTTTATTTTTTCTTTTGAAGGAATTCTTAGAAGATTTCCATGGTAAACAATGAATTACTGCTCTGGAAAACTAAACATTTAACTCCATAAACTGCTTGCCAATACTTTCTCCTCACATCTTTTACTTTCCCATTATAGTAAATCATCCTGGTCTTCTCAATTTTCCAAACAATCAAAGTAAAACTTTTATAGTTCCTACTATTAGATCAGAGAGGCACATTCTCCCCAGAACTATTCAGACGATGAACCTCTAAACCAGCATTTGGCAGAAAGGGGCGGGGACCGGGACTTACCTTATTTCCTTCTTCTTTGAACTGGGGGTTAATTATTTTTACAAAAGAATAAAACAATTGGCGAATTCTGGAATCTCCAATAAATGCAATATGCTTATGTACAAGGCAGTTCTTTGCTTCACTGAAATCAACACAGAAACATTCTTTAAAATAAGTAAAAAGTCAACATTTTACCATTTCAAAGCACACAGTCTGCGGGGGCGGGGCGGGGGTGGGCACCTGCTACACACGCTTTTAGAAGTAGGTGGCTAACAGGGCTGGCGATACAGCGCAGTAGCACAGAGCCTGCCTGGCAAGTGTAGTTTTGACTTTGATTCCTGCTACCAAAAAAAAAAAAAAAAAAAAAAAAAAAAAAAAAAAAGTAGCGTCCAGGTTTGTTTAATCTACCAGCCCAAGTACTTATTAGCAACTAACTACTCACTAGTAACAGCCACAGTCAGTAAGCATTTAAGCCGCGTGCTAACTGCACTAACTGCTTTACATACAGGAGCCCAGAATAAATCCATCAGGCAGGTATCCAGGGTGCAAAGCAACAGTCCTCTGCTTGGGGGTTACCTTCAGCAGGGCTGAAATAAAGCTCTTTGCGTAAGTAAAGCTTTAGCACAGGAATCTTCACTTGGAATCGGCCCCAGACCAACCCTAAATCAAGGGTCTCCAGGTGACACACGGAAGAAAAGCACTGCGCCCTGCTTTACCACCATCTCTCCGCTAGAGAAACAAAACAAACAAGATGAAGAACTCTTACCTGATTTTGTATTTATGCATCATACAACTGTGAGGTTGCCAAACTTTTTCTCCAAGAAATCTGCCACTTGAGAGGAGGTATTCACATGAGTCATTGCCTATAACATTAAGACACCGTGGTGTTGTATTGTAAACACAGTGAACTGTTCATGTTAGCTATCTTGATCCCATTGAACCAGAAAAAGACCAGACCATGAAGCGTATAATAAGGTCTGTGGGGAACTCATTTGCCTAAAATTCAGCAAGGTATATTTTAGTTTGGGTTGAAAAACACCATTTATCTATTTTTTTAGACAAGCTAAGATTACATCTCTACAAGTAATTTAATCTATCATAATCTCTAGTTAAAGAAAATGAAAAGCTCACAGACCTATAGCTACTTCTTAAATTCCTAAAGCTTTTAACTTTGTATTGATTTTTTTCTTTTTGAGAGCGAGGATCTCATTATGTAGTTCACGCTGGCCTTGAACTCACTATGTCGCACAGGGTAGCCTCAAACGCACAGCAATCTTCCTGCCTCAGCTTCCCGAGTATGGTTCTAGGTATGTGCCACCACATTCTGTTCTGTTTATTCTTCTCCAAAACAACCAATAATAGTTATCACAGAGCATACTTAGTATTCTCGATGACAAAAAGGAATTCAATTTCAACAAAAATAATTTATCAACTTAAAATTGATAAAATTTATCAATTTAAAATTTATCAATTTAAAATTGATAAAAATTGGGGGCTGGGGAGATGGCTCAGTAGAATAAGCGCTTCCCTGGCAAGCGCAAGGGCCTGAGTTCAATCCCCGGTTCCGCAAAAAAAAAAGATAAAAATTGATGAAATTCCCAGGTGGGAATTATCTTTAAGGCTACCACACTGGCCTCTTGTCACAAAAATGATGTGTTAAATCTTCAATCACTATTAACACACATTTTATGAGTCAAGAACAGAAGAGACTGACAAAATTTAGGAAAAAAAAAAAACCAGTAGAATAATTTTTAAAATGTCATTCAGTTATAGTATGTGAAAGTAACAATGCAGAAAAAAAAAAACAAAACAACACCCTTTACTTTTAAAATTTGGATGAAGATTCCTTAGGAAGTGAATAGCTGGTGTGGAGGACCCAGTTACCAATTGCTACAATACAAAAGGATAAAGAGATACAAGGTGCTGTGGCAGAACTGAGCTAACTCCTACTTTCTCTGACAATGACATCTGAACCAGGCCCACAGGGAAAACTGTATTGTCTTTCAAGCTGAGAGGTCATTTCAGGCAGAGGAAAATCACTTATCTCTGAGTGGCATAAAAGGCAACAGGGTGTTTAGATTGTGAGCCTAGAGTTTAAGAAGAATAAGAAAAACAAAACACAGGTAACAATAACAAAACTAGGCCCAGGTCAGATTTTGCAGTTTTATTAAATTACTTCTTGGCTAGAAAAAGAATAGGAAAACTCTTGGCTAGTACCACAAGAGGATGAATTGGTGTTTCGAAATTGTTTTACACCTGTTCTTCCCTGGAATCCACACACTGAAACTGTCTCAGAGGCTGAGAAAGGTGGCCTATAACATAAAGGCACAAGACAGGCGGACCAGATCCTGCTACTCCTCCTCAGTCACCTGCTTCTCCTTATGTGGCTTAACCTCTACAGCCTTATCTTTACAATGTAAACAATACTGTAATTCCCTGGATCTAAAACCACTGATTATAAAATACATCCTTATTTTGTCACAGTAAAAAAAAAAAAAAAAGGTTATCAACTGACTTTTGATATGCAAACGAAGTTTTAGAGACTTATCCTGACCAGAGACGCTGTGGCTTGCTGTGGGGCTGGGGGAGACAAAGTAACTGTATCTGCCCCATTCAACAGATGGAAAACAACACGAGCTAAGACATGTAAAATTCTCAGTGTAACAGCGCCAGATCCGCTAGTGCTCAAAGTCAGCACACAGCATTGTCAAGTTTCGCCTTTCTGTGTGTGGTGTGTAATTCTTTCTTTTACTTTCTATAGTTTGTAAAGGAAGTGATACTAAATACGTGTACTCCAACCGTACCCGCTGTACCTTGCCTGAGGCGTACACAGCCTCACTCCTCACTTTCCATAAGCTCTAAAGTCCTCTTTACTTCTGAAGACTTGCCACGTGGCTCGACACAGATGTCTAGCTCAGCGTGAAAGGCAGTGCACCTGGCATTGCTTGCCTCCGCCCCAACGCGGGGATAGCTCAAATGCTCCTGGGAGGAGGCCCTTTGGTTTTCCAAGGAGTCTTTGGCTCTAGTTCTTGCCGCTCAGTGTGGGCAAGCACACACCCCAGGTGCAGGGTTTCACACTCCAAGCACTCGAGTACCTCCAGAGCCCGATGACTCCACTTTGGAGGAGGCTTTGCAAACAGTCCCAGATTGCTACGCTGACTCACCAGGTCGCATCTGACATTCTCTTCTGCCTGCTGATGACAGATCTTGATAAGATGCGACACACAATCTAAATATGAAAGTTAGTATTCCAAGCTTATCAAAAGCTAAAAAGTACAGTCATAACAGGAAGCAGGACTCTAGGTTTACCTTTAGGACAATGGCACTGCAGTCATCAAATTTCTAACATCACAAAAACAAATTTGAGTGAGAGGACTCCTAATACCTAACTAGCATATGGTGACTAGCAGTAAAAGAAAACTTACTCAAAATTGACACAAATCAATGCATCCACATTGTTAGCTGTATCTCGCACACAAAAGTGCTAGATTTCTACTGCAGTGGCAGCAGGTCCTATCCACGCCTGCCAGGTCAGGTGGTTGTGAATAGGTAGAGGGCTGGAGAAGAGGGGCCAAAAAGCTACCTAGCTTTTCAAGCCAATGTAGTATGCTTATATTATGAGCTGTTCATCCAGTGTGGCACTGAAAACAGGAAGTTTTCATTCTCAAAAGTTGGAGGAAACAGAAACAAAACTAACCAAGTGCACTACCCTCTCAAAGATCTCCTAGGATTAAAAGAAAACTCTAACTCTGGTACCCATCTGCTGGATAGTTTGCCAAAGTGGGTGTGGAGCTGAATGGACAGGGATAATGTGCACCTGTCTATTACGGCCGAGGTCTTCACTAATTAATCGCACAGCCACCAAGAGCTGTCCGGATAATGGCTTTGATAGTACGGAGAGCCAAAAATAAAAGAGCCTCTCATTATGAATTTCCCTCCACCTGTCGCCGCTCCCTTGGTGGCATTTTTACACGGGGGGGGGGGGGGCTCTACCAACAGGGACATGTAAATAGCCTTTAATCTCAGAAAGAGAACTCCTTCTCTGGACTTTCTGGTCTGGCCTTTCGGCCACTCTGCAAGTCCCCGCCGCAGGCCTGCTGTCCTACTGCGCGCGCCTCGGCGGCTCTTCTGCTGTCAGCCCCTAACGTGTCTGCACGGGGCCGCGCGGCGCCCGCTGGGCGTGTGCGGGGCAGGACGGCCGGGCGAGGGTCGCGCCGCCGCGCGCTGTCTGTCCA
>NW_004524626.1:3450544-3460235 GCF_000260255.1 Octodon degus
GGCGGGCGAAGGTGGCGGCTGCGGCGACATGGGGCGCGCGGTCGGCGAGGCTGGCTGCCCGGCTTCTGCGGCCACCTGCGCCCGGGTCGGGCCGCGGACCGAGTTCCGGGCGCGCCCCGGCCCTCCTCCCTGGCACACCCCGCTCTGGACTTCACTGTGTGGCCGGGTACAGGGGCCGCTGGCAGGGCGGCACCCCGGCAGGGCGCGGCGGCGGCCCTGGCCCGTTGCTCTTGGGCCCTCCCCCGCTCAATGTCCTGTTTGTCCCGTGGCAGGGGGCGTAGAAGCGCTAAAGTAGGGCCAGAAAGTACGGAGCGAGCCGACCTTAGCGTGGGTGTCGGTGCCACAGACCTGGGGCTCACGTGCGTGGACCCAGAGCTCGGGGAGGGAAAAGGTGCGCCCAGGGCCATCCTCCCTGCCCCTAAAGTTGCTTGATGTTTTGCAACTGTCAATAAAGGGAGCGCCCATTCACTCCTTTTCCCTTGTAAATCGCTTTTTTTTTTTGGTCCCAAAAGTCTACTTCATCTTCCTGGCAAAACTTTCATGGTGGGAATGGGTATTTACATTGCTGGCGCTTGAGGCAGTTATCCGCTTGAGTCACTGGTTAGTTGCAGGTGTTGTCAAGCGTTCCTTAGGGCATTGCTCCTGCGAGTGCCTATAGGCCCCTCTCAAAACTATAGGATGCTGAAGAGACTATAGAGATCTTGTCTCCTGGTTCCCTTTTTTTCATTCAAGGACTCTTACTATATTTTCCATCTTGAACTTCATATCCTCCAAGATTTTGTCATTTAAATGAAATCACATATATCACTGTCATGGGTGTAATGCTAATAAGCAATGAAGTTAAATAAGTGTACAAACACTTAGACGCTGCTCTTTGCAAATGGTCGCTTAATTTTGGCTGTCATTCTTCTGATCTTGAGTTGATCACATGCTGTCAGTATTAAATCAGATATTGTACAAACCAGATAAGTAGCTCTGCTAACAATATATGGCCTGCCAGTCTCAGCCTAGACATTTCTATGATGTCATCAACAGAAAATTAGAATTTCGGCTCAACCTTCCATAACCAGTGTAAGCCCACAGGGTTGATTTAAAGCTTGCCAAAAGCAAAGAAACTTGACATTTTATTTAATTGCAATTTCCAGAAGGCTTTCTGAAATAGCGCAAATAGCTCGTGAACCTCCCTTTTGTCCTTCCCTCTAGTTTAAAGCTAATCCCTCTACCTCTGCTTTGAACACCCACGCTCCCAGCCCAGTCTGTGGGGTGTTGATACTGCCATCAGTTGTCCCTACTTAAATTATCTTTACTCTGTGTCCTCTTTAAACTCGCCTTGTCTCCTGGCTGTTTGCCTTCTACCATTAACTTTGTCTTTTTAATAAAAAGCACCCGTGGATTCTATGTTCCTGTGTGTTTACCTCTCTATGCTTTCTCTCCTCTGACAAACATCTAGAAAGAACAATGTTGACTTCCAGTTTTCAGTTGCTGGCTCTCCCTTCTCTCCTTTGAACACTTTGTTGTTCTTTGCTAGGCCTTTTGCTACCTCTAAGGTACACTTTATATTACTTTTCTGGCCCATTTTATAGCCTCTGACACTGGGCCACTACGTCACATTGATATCTATCCATCAAGTTTATTTTCTTCCTCTGTACACCCTTTCTTGGTCCTTCTAACTTGTAGTAAGCCAGGGTCTGTGGACTGCCCAGTTTGGGTTACTCCTCACTTAAGCAACAGTGTCCTTATCACTCGTGGGATCAGTTGCCTTCTTCACGGGGCGCACCCCTATCTGAGTATATCAGTCCATATTTGTCTCTTCATCTCCATGCTGTCTGCTGGATTGCTCTACCGGGATGTCCCTCAGGCACCTGTTAGTGATTTCCAGTACAAGCTCTTTATCCTTCCCCTCTTTTGAAATGTCCGTATAACTTCATATGTTTCATTTTTTCACCATCAATCCAGTAACCCAAGATTTTGCGACATGCTTATGTCATTCTAACTTCAAATATCTTGTCCCTTCTCAGCCTCCGGGCTTTTGATACAGGGAGAAAAACTGATCTATCTCAGGTGGGGGACCTTCAAATGATACAGGGAACCTTCAAATGATATTGGGGAAAAATGTTCTCCCAACCTGACATGGACGAGTTCGTGTTCTCTCAAACCGAGGAATGAATTTTAGGAACAAATGGAGGTTATAAGCAGAAGATATTTATTGGGAGAAAGAAAGCCTAAGAGGGACAGGAGCCCCGCCCCCACCCCAGCAGGTTTTCTCCAGGAAGCTGTCTCTTCTAGAGACTTTTATACTGTAAAACCATGTAGGGCTAAGGTAAAGAAAATGGGAACTCGCTTTGGTGGATGTGGGGTGGGACCAAACTATGGTCAACCAATGGGATTACAAGTACCATTGCTCCGGTAAAACTGATTAAATCTAGGACCAAGTGGGGAAGGGAGTCATGTAGCAAGGGGGCATGAATGTAAAACAGGACTTTATCTGGTAGCCATCAAACAATGACTCTTCCTGGCTTTCTCAGGGTGAAGATCAATCCTGGATGGTAATCTTTAGGGAGGTCAGTATTTGTTTGATCTTTGGTCTTTAGGTCTGGCTCACAGCAGGAGCATCCCTCCCTCCCGCAGTTGTAAGGTATCTTGTCTTCTGCGTTATCTCCTTTGAGGGCCTGGCCCTGTCTGGCTCCTATAATATTTCTATCTGATTTGGCTGCCTACAACACTTTCATCTTGTTTAAGGCATTGCTTACCAATTTCTCTTATTCCTTTAACTTGTTTTCCTCAGCCTTGGCTCAAAACCCCAATTTTCCTCTTTCCCGTCCCTATGAGAAGAGGATACTGTCTTAAACCTAAGCCTGGTGTAGCCTTTGCTGCTAAAAAGCAGTTAATGACCCCATACTCACCTGCCTAATCCTGAAATATTTAGAACCGTTTGCTGAAGCTGTGTGGGCTCCTGATAATCTGAAAGGAAGGAGAAAACTTGCTGTTACTTTAAAACAAACACTGTCCCTTTCCTGTAGACTCAAAGCTGCCACGTTTTATCTGTGTTAATGACTACATCAGTATCATTCACTTGGAAACCTGCTCTCACAAGTTTCCAGTCTTCCTTATTTCTTTTTCCCTCTTGTTTCTCTTCAATGTTTCCAAATACTTCTTATCCTTTTTGGGGGGGGAGTGCAGCGGGTTAACCCCCAGGGTTTTCACACCGAGCTAAACCCCCACCCCTTTTCTCTCTCTCTGTCTCCCTTCCTCCTCTTTCTGTCTTTTCTTGAGTTGAAGTTTCACTGGGTTTCTAAGTTGTCCATTCTGGGTTTGAATTTGTGATCCAGTATTATTTGTTTGAGACCTATTTCATCTTGTCATTCCCCAGCTTGAAACCTTGATGGACCTATATTAGAAGAAAATGAGTTCTCAGCCTCTTGGTCTTTGAATTTGTCTGTTCGGTGACCTGAATCATCTCCCTTTCTACTCTTTGCCCTTATTTTATCCAATTATGCTAAACTGTGAGCTAGGAAGTTTACATGTAAAAATACTTTCCCCTATATCTCATATTATCCCTACCCATCTCATATTCTATTTATTCTACTTCGTGTGTGTGTGTTACTAAGGATTGAATGCAGGGCCTTCACTGCCCATTTTTATTTTTATTTTTACTTTGAAACAAAGTTTCTCTAAGTCATTATGCTGCCCAGGTTGGGCTTGGATTTACAATCCTGCTGCTTAAATCTCCTCTGGCGCTGGGATTGCAGGTATGTGCCACACCTGGTTTATTCTACCTATGTTTTATGTTTAACTTGTTCTATTCACCTAAGTCCTTTCTCCTTTGAGGATTTGCTACTTTGCCTCTTCCTTTAGTTTGTACCGGAGCTCCTTATGCAAGTACCAATCTTTCCTCTTCTGATTTCTCATTCGTACTTTGTTTTTAAGTTCAGGTACACATTCCACATGAACCCCCTCTGATCACAGTAGATACCTTCATTGCTTATGCATTCATGTATATTTCAAAATGACAGTTCTGTCTTTTGGGCAATATTTTAATGCATTTTGTAGTCTATTTGATCATTATGTTTGTTTTCCTCTTCCTTAGGTAGTTCCCTTCAGATTTTATGTATTAAGGCAAGGGGTTTAGTCCTTTCTGTAATATTTGTAAAGAAAATACTGTAAAAGACTTGTAAAACATTATGGTTGTCTTTAATAGAAAACTAGGCATTGTCCAGGTTATCTATTTCTGTGGGGGTCTCTGTACCTTTTCTTGTTTTTGAATTGTTTTACATTGTTGTAAATTGCATAATACTTATAGTGATGCAAATGATTCTTGTCTATAGAAATGCAAATTGTGTCTCATTTGGGATTCAGTTAATTATGCCCTGTGAATACTGAACAGATTTAAAATTTTACAGCTACAGTATTAAGCAAATCTATTTCACCGGTCCTGCTGACCCTTACATTTGTAGTTTTAAAATTTTTTCCTTTGAACTGGTTGTAATATCTTACTGGTATTTACTGGTAGCCTTACATAATGAATGGATTCAATAAAAAGCTTTGACACATGTTCATGTTATATCAGTTTGAAAGTCATATCTTCTTTTAAAAGTTATCTTTTAGCATATTGATATGCCTCAAATTTAGTAAATATTAACATTTCTTAATTTCAGATTGAAATTCATTTAGTGAAGAACACTAGAAAAAGCTGAGATAGTTTTATCCTTAAATTTTTTAAGATTATGGTAGAAAATCTTTTCAAAATTGAATTTTTGCTTATCTAAATGAGAGGAAATGTTCTTCTAGAAAATTGAAAAACTCTATTTCTATCCTAGTGAATTTGAACATCAGCCTATTGACCCTTTGATCAACTAACGTGTGCCCCAAAGAAATCTGATAACTATTTTACATTTAACTACTTAAAAGCTGATATGAAAAAATAAACTGAAGAAATTCTAAAGTCTTCACTGAAGATAACAATATGCAATACAACTATAATTGTTAATTTCCTATTATCTGGTTTTGGAATTCTGCATCATTGTTTTTATGTTTTTTTCCTCTTTACAATAAAATTTAAAAAGAAATTCTAAAATCTTACTCAATTATTTTGTTTTAGGGTTTTTTTTTTAAGTCTGGAAGTATTCATCTTGAAATAAAATGATACAGAAATCTCAATAATCATTTGTTAGGTGAAAAAAGTAAAAGTTTCATATATCACATAATAATTTTTAGTATAAGGAAAACATCCAAAATTCACCTAGAGTCACAAGTGTCGAGTTTGTCTTCAGATTGATTGTAGACACTTGAGATAAGGTCTCTAGCTCTTTGTGCCTAAATCTCCTTATCCCAGGTGCATTTTGTTTTCCTCACTTGCATGATTCCTTTCGTGTTTGTTTTGCTGCCAATTGTGTTTCTTTTTTTCAATTTTTTTTTTTTTTTTAGGGAAGGGTCTACAAGGTGCTCAGGGTCTCACTACTAGATCAGACTCGTAGTGATCTGGCTGTTTACAGACTCCCAAGAGCTGGGATTACAGGCTTGTGCCACTACGCCCGGTCTCAATTGCTGTCTCAGTGTGGCCCGGGGCCTGGGCTGGCAAGGCAGGCCTCTGTGCCTTCTTACAAGCGCTTTAATCTGCTGAGCTATTTGGCCCACTCCCAGTTGTGTTTCTAAATATCTGTACTTGTAGGAAAACTCTGTGTGTGTGTGTGTGTGTGTGTGTGTGTGTGTGTGTAAAATTCTTCATTCATTGCACTGGTGCCTCCTTTCTAAGAGTTTAGGCTAATGTGGAAGCAAAGGAGATGAAAAGAAAAGTGGACGGACAAATTGTAGAAGTAAAAGTGACAAAATTTATTGATGGATTGATTTCCTGTGGGAGAGAAGAGAAAATAATGTGACTTCTGGCTCTGGCTTGAAAAATTAGTTGGTGGCTGTGGAGATCTGATCAGTATACCAGATTTTGTGGGAAGGAGCAAGCCTAGGAAAGATTATTGTATTTTTTCATTTTGTTCTTATTTATATTAAAGTATGTTTAAAAATTAAAACTCAGCAAATACAGCCCATACTAAATTTTCTTATGTGAAACTGCTTTGCCCCACCACCCTTAATACTCTTTACCCCAGGATAGAAATTCAGAAAGGTCTTCCCCTCCATTCCCAGCTTATACTTTTTTGGGGTGATATCAACACTTGCCATCAATGTGGAGAAAAGAATGGTAGTGAGACAATTACTTTGCCCCAGTCTTCCTCGAAAAGCAAAGACGAATTCTCCTATTTATGAAATAGTTGGTTTAGATTAGGCGGAAATTCACAGTTCACTGCTTTTTAAAAGCCACGGTATCCCTTAGGGAATGTGAATATGAATATCTCCCATTGTTCCCCGAGTGAAGGATGTTAACCATTGATGAGGGCAGCACAGGGCAATTGGAAAGAGAAAGGAAAATTCTAAATGACCTGCCTGGTTTCACAGCCTTGTGGCCCAAATGGCGCTGACATTTTCATTAAGCCGGTTAAGGAAAAACAATGGCGGTTAATTAACTTAAAGGTGTTTTAGCTGAAATGGCCCAAACTGCCCTCGGCCCAGGTAAGTCAGATGCTGTTAGCTGCATCTTGGCCTTCCACTGTACACTTCGAATGCCCATAAACAAATTAGGGTTGCTTTCAAGCCAGGCTGTGTTGCTCACAGGGATGTGTGAAAATGCATTAAGAAATGTCTGTACAGCACTTTACATGATTTATTCTTCAGCCCGTTTTTCCTAAGGGATGCTCTGCCTCACACACTTGTAATTGCCATCCAGCTAGATGATGAAGGGCAGTCTTCAAGTAGACACTTAGTGTGCTGCAAAGATGACTCAGATCATTTTAGTGTCTGCATACAGAAAATACACTTCCATCCCACATCATGAAACTCTGCTTTTCCAACTAGCATATTCTTCGGTGACATTTAGTTATCATTTTCAGTTGCAGGAGTGGCAGGTATAACTCTGCTTGTTAGAGAAAAGTTTTTACTATGGGGGTAGAATAATGTAGTAAAAAGAGCGCAGGTTTTGAAAGAACATTTGGGATCTGACACCTGGCTGTACCATTTACTAACTAAACAATGGGGCAAATCACTTTACCTGTTGAACTTCAACTTTCTTACTTGTAAAATGAAGATAATAACACCTATCACTCAAGGTTGTTTTTATGACTAAATGAGTAATCTATAGTTCTTGACATTTAGATGATGTTCAATAAAAATCTCTTTCCTCCTTCAAACTTCCTCATCATTGGCGAACTGTGAGCACTTGTTCTTCAGTCTTCTTCTTGCACCACTCTGTATTTGCAAGTGAACACATTTTCCCAGAGGCCAAATATTGAATCAAGAGAGGGTAGCTGGTCACAGGAGGATACATTTCCTTCAGATAGTTAAATAATACTGCATGATCCTGTTAAAACAAACAACACGGCCTGGTATTAAAGGGTTCATCTTTTGCAAATCCATCTTTTCACCCTATTTCCAAATTTCTATCATAAATAACCCACTAACCTCCAGAAATTGTTCTCTGTCTCTCTCTCTCTCTCTCTCTCTCTCTCTCTCTCTCTCTCTCTCTTTCTTACACACATACCCACACACACACACACACACACACACATACAGAGTGCAAGTTTCATTATATTTTGGCCTGATTGTTTACACAACTCAGCAAACACTTCCTTGAACATTCAGTATTGATTGACTTATCAAAGGCTGAAAAATTAAATTCCACCGGGGAATTTCATTAAGGAATATTGGATTTGATAATTTAAATGTCTCCATTATTTTTCTTTCTAAATAAGAATTTGATTCTGGGGGAGAAGGAAGACAGCTTCTTATTGACCCTACGCAAGCAACTTTATCTCAACAAAATGTGTGAAGATGCATTAAAGATATTTGATTCTAAATTCTAAAGGGGATATTGGGAGTTTAAAGCTATTTAAAAATGTTTCGTTTGATGTTGAAGTTTAAAGTTAGAAGTAAACTACACAAAGGGGTAGGGATTCTACACACATTAGAAAGCAGACAATTAGCACATAAATGTCAAAAGTATTACCAACCAAAACAGCCATCATTAAATATTACTCTTCAGTTCTTTAGTTTGTTTATTGCTTGATTGTAGTGCTAGGGATCAAATTCAGGTCTTATGTATGCTAGACAAGTGCTGTACCAGTGGGCTACATCCCCAATCTTTTTTATATCTTGTTTGTTTTTGGTACTGGGGATCAAACTTAGGACCTTGAGCTTGTTAGGCTGGCACTTATGCCTGCTGAGCTATCTCCCCAGCCCATTAAAGTTTACTTTAAGATAGGTCTTTCTGAACTACGCAGGGTGGCCTTAAGCTTGCCCTGTCAAGTAGCTAGGACTACAGACTTAAGTCATTATATCTAGGTGTGAATTTACTTTTTATTCTGCTACGTCTTGGGTTATCAGGCTGGTTTACAAGGTCACCCGCATCTGTACTAAATCCTAGAAATTCCAACTGGGTTCCCATATGCATCTGAGACTTGTGTAAACAATTTTGTCTTTATTCTCCAAAGTTCCTACTCATGGACTTAATCATTGAAATAACTTTCCATAAAGTTCTGAGCCTGGCTATTTGGAAGACAAAAAAATTTTAATCCATAAGCCTTTTGGCAAGCATTGGAAGATAACAGAAATCTGTCAAAGAGGATATATGATGACAGTTCTTTTACCAGGTAACCAAAAATGTTATAGAGAAAGACAGCCAATGTCTACACTGAGGTGTGGCATGTAACTCTTTCATGAGAATTTGACCTGTGTATTTTGGACAATGAGAGCAGGGACCTATCTCTAGGTCCTTCTGATGGACACAATCTCAGAAACATGCACACAGGTTGTATGTTATTTATAAAATTTATCCCTTAGTTTGACCACTCTTTGATCAGTCTACATAATCATATCGAGCTAATTTTTCTGAATGTCAAGACCAACAATTATTTTTGGCATCACTTCTTTCATAAGGAAAAGAAACAAATTTTCTAGATGGGTGATGGAAAATTTTAAAGATAATTTATAAAGAAAATCCTGAGTTTTTCTGAATCAAAGACACACTGGAGGTAAAGAAATAAGTCATTAGGGAACTTTGAATTACCTATTAATACTACCGGATATGGCTGAGGAACAATGATTCCATACCTATTAATCAACATACAATATTTTATTTTTTTCCATAATTTTGACAGACAAATAGCAATGAGACAGTTTCAAATCAAATTGGTAGGACAGTTTCAATAATTAACGCATTGCATACTGTCTTCCTAGTGGTTATTTGCTGTACAAGATGCAGACATGCTATCCTATTCACAGACACTATTACAACAAATCCCTCTATTCCATTAATAGAATGTAACTATATATCTATCCTAACCATTTTGAATACACAGATACAAAATGGAAATTCATTTATATATCCCCTTTTTGTTTAGTTCTCTTATTTGACTATTTAGGTGTGTTAACTCAGCAAAAATATTCTAAAAGAGTCCAGTAATCCATAATAGTTTGGGTCTTCTGCTTGACTGGTAGTGTCAGAAATTGTTGACCTAAGTCCCCTACAGCTCAACATAACAACATGGCTTTACTTCTTGTACTTAGTTTTTATACTTTTCTGCTGGCTAGTTAAGACCAAGATAAAGCAAGACCTATGCAACAAGAGCTGTAGCTTTTGGGTCTGATA
>NW_004524626.1:3466945-3468388 GCF_000260255.1 Octodon degus
AGCAGAGTGCAACCAGATGTGAAAGTCTTTATAAGTTAATTTATAGATATGCTTCACAGTTGGGAAAATGTCAAACTCATATAATGAAGGGTAAATGTTTTTTGAGATTAAAGATATACATTCCACTGAGAGCTTGCAGTTTCTGTTCTACAATCTTATATAAATCAATGGTAAATGCCACCTTATAAAAACCACTTGAGGTGGTCCTAAGGAGGTGTTCTACTTTCATGGAGCATAATTAGTTTTCTTTTTGTTTTTTCATTTATCTATTTGGAACAGGGTCTCACTACACAGCTCAGGCTCATAGTAATCCTGTTTTTCAGCCTCCCCAGTGCTGGGATTACAGGCATGTACCACCGTGCCTGGACTTGGTCTCCAGCTCAGCGTGCTCCAGAGGCAGGGCAGGCACAGCATGAGGGACTGGGGATTGAACCCTGGATCCTGCGCTTGCCAAAGCAGGCATTTTGTCTGCTGAGCTATCCTGCCGGCCCCAAAGTAGGTTTCTTGATTGAGTTGTGCTCAAGTATACTCAAAAAGACAAATAAAAACTAGACTAACCAGCTTTTTCAACATCTCTAATATAAAAGATATTAATCCCTATTATATCCCAGGAGAAATAACCAAATGATTGCACCCTAAAATCAGATTACTAAATACTACTCTTACCAATTTAGAATAACTCTTTGGCTGTTTATAACCAGATTCAGATAATACATGAGGTTTTTTGAACTATGAAATCAGGATTATCTCAGTGGTCTAATGTACCCACCATAGGTCCAAGCACAGAATTACAAAAGACATATGTATCTGGATACTTTTATCCATGAGCCAGAAAAATAAATAAAAGTTCCTATAGAAAATCCAGGGGCCAGGGAGATAGCTCAGTGGCTTAAGCACCTCCCTGACAAGCTCATGGTCCAGAGTTTGATTTGATCCCCGGTATTGGAAAAAAAAAAAAAGAAAGAAAAGAAAATCCACCATACATTGTAGTCACAGAACAACTTAGACTTGTTTTGGATCAAATAATTTACATGGGAATTAGGATGGCCAAAAGGCAGTATTTAGGAATCTGGTTTTGTGGGTTCCTAGTCACTTGGTGATATTTCTCTGATGACCCTGAATATTAAGGAGAGACAGTGTATAACTGTTTAATATGCTAAAATAATTCTTAACAGGGTAAAAACATGGTTGAAGTGGTAGCTTAGTGGTAGAGCAACATGTTTACTGTGGGCAAAGCCCTGACTCTATCTCTGAGACCAAAATAAAAAGACAAAAATACAATTTTCACACAGATTTAAAAATCAGTATATGTTAAGATTTAATGCAACTCAAGAAGATGCCATGAAATGTTATGTTAGCAGAGATTTATTTACTTATTACTTGTTACTGACTACCAGGTTTATTAGGAGCAAGTTCACTGATTCTCACCTGCCACTTGCTTAG
>NW_004524626.1:3468488-3469328 GCF_000260255.1 Octodon degus
GCATAAAGAATTATATACTTCTTATGTTTACACATAAGTCCAGAAATCTAACCATATACAACCTTGTAGCAGGACAGTCCTGCAACATAACATACAATATTTTAAGTAACAAGAAGGTGATACATAAGAAAGAAGCCTGAATTCTTATTAATTGATTGATTGATTGATTGATTGATTGATTGGTACAGGATCTGGCTGTATAATCAGGCTGTTCCTGGACTTACCACTGGCCCAAGCTGGCCTCCAACTTGTGGATATCCTCCTACCTTGGCCTCCCAGTTGCTGGTATTGCAGACATGCGCTACCACACCCCGATTTTGTTTGCTTTCTGTCTTAACTCTTAGAAGTGAGGACTTTTCAGTTTTTGTTGCTTGATAATTAAGGGCTTGACCAAGTCAACACAAACCACAGGAAACTATTTGGATGGTAGTGTGCAACTTCTGCCATTCAAAGTCAAAAAGCAAGCAAAAGAATAACCTTTTACTACCCTTTGCTAAGAGAAAAACAGATAAGCTGTCTTTAGTGTACAGGGAAAGAAATTCTAGTCTTACATTAATAGCAGAGAAGTACTCATGAGCTTTCTCCCCTGTTTATAAAATTATCACATATAACCCATCATAATGGAGTGAATTTTGTAAAAAATTGAATGAATGTATTTGCTTGCTTCTTTTTCACATCATTCTCTGCAGTTGAGGCAAATAAAACTTCTTTTCCCCATAACTATATATGTACAAGATTTGTCTTACACAATCCTTTTTATATTCTAAAACAACCGGGGGGTGGGGCTGGTGAGATGGCTCAGTGATCTAAAGCACCTACTTAGAACAAGCTTAGCAAAGC
>NW_004524626.1:3470405-3479031 GCF_000260255.1 Octodon degus
GGGGATACATTTCTATTTTTAAAGAAAAGAAAGAAAAAATGAAAACAATTTTATATGATTTCAAAACAAGATAGTAGGAGAGTAACAATGGTTAGTATATTTCCTATTGTTATCTTCAAAGTAGTTACTCATGATTTGCATTTCTTGAGTGGCCAGCTACCTTAAGCATCTTTTCATACATTTGTTAATCATTTGTACTTCTTCTGAAAGTGTCTATTTATTTCAGCTACCTGCTATTTGAATGGATTTTCTTTTATTTTAATTGTAGAAAATATAATATTTTGTGTAATATTTTGTCTAATAATACCTATATTCTAGGTATTAACCTTCTATCCAGGGAATAGGTGACAAATATTTTTCCTTCATTCTGTAGGTTGTCCTTTCACTTTTCAACAGGTATTTTTTTTAAATTAGAAATCAGTAATATTTTTTAATTAAGGTAACATTTTTACTGTCATTTTTTACATTCAGTTTTTAAAATGAAGGTGAAACTGGACTCATGCTGCCAGTTGAGAAGGGAAGAATCTATTTTGAATTACTTGATCAGGAATCACTTATGAAGACACATTAAAAAAAATTAGAAGGATCTTTTAGGAGGAAAAGTCCTGGATCAAAGGTAGCATTCTTCAGTACCTTGCCTCCCTAATACAAATCTGGTAGATGAATATTCTGAGTTTTAAAAAAGGCAGGAGAAGGTATTGAAAAAAATTATTCTATTTTTGAAAGTTTTGGGGAAATGATAATTTTTTTTTTTTTTTTTTTTTTTTAACCAGGGATTGAACTCAGGCCCTTGTGCTTGCCAAGGAAGCGCTTATTCCACTGAGCCATCTCCCTGGCCCCGATAATTTTGTAACCAGGGATCTTTTTCCTATTAAAGATATGAACATCAGATTTTTAAGTTGATGGTAGTGGGGACTGAACCCAAGACTTTTGCACTGAGCAAGTTTGAAATAGTTTTCACTAAGTCTTTCAATTGTCTAGGCTGGGCTTAAACTTGTGATCTTCCTGCTTTAGTCTCCCAAAGTACTGGGATTACAGGCATGGGCCACTGCCACATTGCTCAGGTTCTTTCTGTAAAGCTGAATTACTGTTTGCTTAGCTTAAGGTCATTTGAAGTTAAGTAAGTGTTAGAACAAAGATTATTCCAATCAACTTGCTGTTCCAGTTTCCCACAATTTCAAAATCCCAGTTGTAATTAATGTAATCTTTGTTTAGTTTCTAGATGTGTGTTACTACAGATTTTTGTGCTACACTTAAGAAGGAAATTAGGAGGAAAAAAGAGAAATAGAAAAAGAGAGATGAAGAAGGAAAAATGAAAAGGAGGAAGAGGAAGAAAATGAGGAATAGAAGAAAGAAGGATAAAAAAATTGAAGACAGGTGAAACAAAGAGAAAAGAAAGTAGGTGAGAGTCCTGGAATATCTTTTTTTTTCCCTAGCACTGAGTGGCAACCAAGAACTACATCCATCCTTTTGAGATATGTTTTTGCGGGTGCTCTCCTGTTGCAGGCCAGCTTTCCTGTCCCTGTCATCATCCTATTTAGTGTCTGTCAAAGTTCTGGAGAGAAGCTGTGGAGAAAGAGAGCCAGCTGCTTGACGTAAATGATTGGCACTTGCTTTCCACAGAATGGAGTTGGAGAAATGTTTCCTTAAAACTCATGGGAGAGGGGCCTGGGAGATAGCTCAGTGGAATAAGTGCTTCCCTGGCAAGCGCAAGATCCTGAGTTTGATCCCTGGTACTAGGGGGGAAACAGATGAAGAAAATGGAGAGAAAGTTCTAAACAAATGGGCAGAGGAGAGGGAAGTAGGGGCCTGTCCCTGCCCCTTGCATAGCGAAAACATGAGGGTCCCTCAGGTCAAATAGATGCTGTAATATGTAGGTGGACTCTAGCTAACCTGGTACTTCAATTTGCAAGAGCTTTGTGGTATTCCACCAGGACAATTGCTGTTGGAGGCTTCCAAGAGGCCAGCCAGAGTGGAGGTGACAGGGTCCTCAGAAGTGCCAGAATTTGCTAGAAGGAGATCAGAGCCAGGTGACTCACCCACGGAAGCTCATTGAACCACTGGCCCACTGGCCGGCAGTGAGTTCTTTAAGATCCTTGCTGTCTCTCCAGTTCTTTTTTTTTTTTTTTTTTTTTTTTTTTTTTTTTTTAATTGGCAGAACCGGGGATTGAACTCAGGCCCTTGTGCTTGCCAGGGAAGCACTTATTCTACTGAGCCATCTCCCCGGCCCCAATAAATAGGGTTTTTAATAAATTGAAATGAACCCAAAAATTTTGAGAGCTGCCTGAGTTACTGATAAGATGCAAGAAAATCACACAGTGCCAGACTGAATGAAGTCAGTGACCAGAAAAACATGAAATCATTTCATACGTGTCCTCCACAGAGGCCCAACTATAAATAAACTTATTTACAAGTAATCGAGGGTAATTTTGATTAGTGGTACTGCTGTGGAGCAAACAGAATATTGGGCCTAAAGCAGCTGTGGTGGTCAGGCTGGTAAGCTTCCATGATGGGAAAGCACCATTCATTCTAAGCTCTGAGGCGAGAACACACAATGGCCCACAGAAAGGACTGAATAGAAAGACTGTATGGATGAAATTTATCATTTGGACAGAAAATGTCCCCCACATCACTCATGTGTTCAGAGGTGGAGCTTTCTAAGAGACTAGCTCCTGGCTATTATTAAAGGGGATCAATCTGTGGCCCCCAGCTGTGCTGTTAGGAGGTGTGCCTTTGAGGGACACGACTGAGAGGGGTGTGACTGAGAGGGGTGTGTTCTTGTTATCAGCTGCTCTCTTCCTCTCTCTTTCTATTTCTTGACAGCAGAACCACAGTTTAATGAAAAAACACAAGGGTTTTCTTCTGAAAGCCAAAGAGTTTTCTTCTGCTACGCCCTTTTACCAGTAGCCTTTTGCTTTGGAACCAGCCGACTGTGGACTGAACTGTGAGCCAAATAGACCCTCCCCCTTTAAACTGTGGGTGACGGGAAGGTGTTGTGTCCCAGGAACAGAAAACCTGACAACACAGTCAGGGAGGTCAGGTGGGCAGTGAGAGAGGAGATTCTGGCAAAATGAACAGGAGCCACGTACCAGAAGGCCCTGTGGGCCATGACAAGATATATTTTGTTTGTTTGTTTTTTTGGCAGAACCGGGGATTGAACTCAGACCCTTGTGCTTGCCAGGGAAGCACTTTTTCCACTAAGCCATCTTCCTGGCCCATGACAAGATATTTTGATGGCAATTAAAACAGAAATGCTGGCTGGGGACTTGACTCAGCAGTAGAATGTTTATTGAACAAACTGGAAGCCCGGAGTTTGGTCCTTGGCACTAAAAACAAAGAATAAACCTCTCCTTAAAAAAAAAAAAGTTTCAAGAATTTTCTTGACCTTGTAGAAAACTCTGGATTTGCTAACCTAATTTTATTTCATGAATCACACACGTCATATAATTCTAAACAACTTTGTCTCAGTAGTAAGAAACTTCTGAGAGATCTCACACTGGTTTTGTCATGATCCCTTTCATACTACTATATCTAGAAAGCTGTCAAAAGTTCACTTACACAACCTCTGTTTTCATCTCACCAAAGTCTTTATATCTGAAGATCAAATCTTTGTTCATCATGTATGTGAACATATTCAAGAATATGACTATAATTGACATCTGTGGTCTAAAGGGTATATCCTCTTGCCAAAAGATTGAAATAATACATACAAATGCTGTTATCAATAGTTTATAATCACACTAAGAGAAAGCCATCAGTGTGATAGGTGATACAACACATGTTGAAGATCATGAAAACGTGGCAGCTAAAAGTTCTACTCTTTGATATTTATGATTTAAAACCCAGAGCAGGACACCTTTCCTCTACAGAATTAGCTTGAAGTTCCAGGAATAGGAATTGCTGCCAGGAGCCCTATGTTCCGACCTTCATTTGAGTTCAACTCCGTAACCATGTTAAAGGCTGCACAGACCACATACACATGGGTTCATCACTCTGGTAGCCATGTCCCTGGCTCCTTTCTAATAGGAATGATAATCCTAGCAGCACAATCCTTATATCTTAAACTTAACCGGCGACATTTACACATAGGCAAATAGTTCCTCTGGTTCTACCTTCTACCTTGTAGCAGATCCTGGAACATTAAGTATTACAGCTGTCTTAAAGAGGAGACAGAAAAAGATTTTCTGTTCAGTATGGAAATATCTCCATACAGCTCACGATAAGTGAAGGATTATGAATAGTATCTCAGTTATTGCAGTCATCATAGAAGTATATTTCTTTGGGTTCTTATGGGAAATTACTTTCCTCGGCACATTCTTGGGAATTATTGCCTGTGTTCCATTAGCTTCTCGGTATGACATTCTAAGATGACAGATGCAGTTCTATTGTTTTGTTAGAGTACTCGGTAAATGCTCTTAGCGTTCCCTGTTTGAATGCATGTTCTATTCTTTTCAAATATTATTTGAGAACATGATTCATAGTTTAGTCTTAATGTTTTTTTTTAATCACTTAATGAGCAAGAAAAAAGCTTGTTCTGGAAGAAAGTCATAAAGAACAGAACAGGTCATCCTTGTTCTAGTCTTGATTCACTTGCAACATAGCCTGTGGCAAATTGCTCCAGGTGTAGCACCCACTTCTTCATCACTTAGTTTTGAATTCTCCTTTAGTTTATGATTTCTGAAATTCTGAGACATTCAGTATTAACTGCATATTCATTAAGCAACTTGAAATCCTGTTGTGGGATACAATATAAATATAAAAATTAGAAAAAAATGTGTAAGTGAGAAATGTGATGTGTTAGTGAGGAATTCTAGCATCTGAAGTCCATTAATTCAATTAATCGAGATGGCAGTTGTTCCAAAAAGTATCAAGCGCTCTCTAAACCAGTTGGAAGCTAGGTAGGGGACCAGGCTTGGGAGCAGGAGGACACAGGGAGCTCTGAGGAGGATAGAAGCAGGAATACTTACACTGTAGCAAGACTGGAGCCGTCTCAGGAGGGTCCTGCTATTGTGTTGACACTGCTGTGTGTATCAACAGTTCCTTTTGCTCTTGCCTTGCTTACTGACCTGTACTGTGTGGAACAGGAGTGGTCAGTAGGCCAAGGTTAGGTCACAAGTCCATCCTGTGATTCTACTTCCAGATGGGAGCCTGACAAAGTAGCTATCTTCAATTACTCTCCAGCTAGAACCATCCACAAATAGGAAACTATTCCCTAGTAGAAGATGAGAGTGCAATTAATATGTAAAATTGCTAATAACTAATATCTACCATGAAGTTCCAGATCAGGGAAGAGAGTTCACTTTGGAATTGAGAGACCTTATGAAAGACACGGGTAACTAGAAATTGAGATGAGATTAATAAAGGGAGACTAAAAATACCATGCCAAACAATGTAACAACCAAACCAAGAAAATTATATCTGATCTCTGAATTCAGTCTGTAGGACTTTAAATATCATTCTAAGTCAGCTGTATAGCATCTTTTAGTTCACAGAGGGGCATTATGGTTGCTTCTCCAGGAACAATGTGGTTTGTTTTTAGGAATAGAGGCATAACCTTTCTTCCCACAGGACTAATGGATACACATGGCAACAGCAATCCCTTGATTAATAATATTTCAAAGATACTGATGGCCAACAAACTACAAAAGACTTCTGTGGCTGATATATCTGAGTTCAATTGAAATTCTCTTCTTACCTGTCATGCAATGAGAATGGAGGCCTTCAGTTATTATTTTAATTTTTGCAGCAAACACCCCAGATTTTAATAATCGCAACATGAGGAAATAATGACTCACCACTTGTCTCCACCTAATTTCAAATAAACACATGAAACCTTCTTCCAGTGTAACATTTTCATGAATATAAAACTGGGGGATTCCTGTATACTGAGCATGCATACTAGAGATTCACCAAACATCAATCGATTTAACCTGACATGCATGACATTACTATCTTTTGTGGTAGTTTTGTAAAGCAGAGATCTCTCACTTTTCCTTCCAAATGGTAGGAAGAGCAAACAGTCCTCAAGATATCCAAGAAACATGGATAAAATATATTTAAAGGGTCTGCCTTGATGAATTTACAACTCTTGTCTATTGTCAGATGATCAAGACAGAGAATCTACACAGGAAAAAATTTGACATGTGTTTACCAAAACTATCAAAACTGATCTCTCTCTCTCTCTCTCTCTCTCTCTCTCTCTCTCTCTCTCTCTCTCTCTCTCTCTCAACTAAATCTGGGATATTTTTGAAAAGTTCTCTCTTGTGTATTGCCTTCATAGGAGGTGATGACTGTTGACTTTATATAATTTAGTTTTTCTCACTTAAAATGACAATTGACATGTGCTAGGCTGAGAAGACAGCATAAGCTCATTTTCTCACCCATTAGATGTGAAGAATGTGTGCCATGTGTGGTAAACTTCTGTGCATACGGCCCAGATGCCAGCAATGGCTGGGTGCCGTTGTTAGTACCGTTGCTCAGGAGTGGCAGGATGTGAAGGCCACCCCTGACTGTGAGTGTTGTGTTGCTGCGGCTAGGCCAGTAGCTGGCTTTCGAGACACCCCAGAGAACCCTTGGTGGATTTGTTGCAGCAAGCGATCTGGCCCTGAGTCTATCTAGTCTTGAAACACTAGTTTTGTCAATTTAGATGAATGGATGCATTTTCAAGGGACAGATTTGCATAAACGAAGCTCACACAACTGATGCCTAATATTAAGTGCAAATTTTTCAGATTTTAATGGGAAATACAATTTTTCCACTAACTGAAGAACTATAGTCCTATGACCAGTCCATTCTTCCTGTGTAGATAGTTGAGTATAAGATATGAAATTAACCTGAAACTTAGTTGGCTGGATATAAAATTAGAACAGAAGGAATTGGTTAAGCAATTATTTTATTTTGAGGAAGATACTATGTAATGCAGGCTGGTCTTGAACTCAGTTATGTAGCTCAGGCTGGCCTTGAACTAATGGAGATCCTCACAGCCCAGCTTCCTGAGTTCTATTGGCTTGAGAACATTACTTCTTAAGTTCATGCCTCTTTTTATTAGTCACTTTTGATAAGTTTAACTCTGTAAGGTCCATTTGGCCTCTTAGGAATCTTGTAATCCTTCATGTATTGACTGCAGGAGAATTTGACTTTTAACTTTTGTTCTAATTAGGTGTCATTTATAACAGAAAGTATAAAGTACAGTTCTTAAAATGTGTCTAAAGGTAACAATGAAAGTCTTAAGTATTCTCAGGAGCAGGTGAGTTTAACGAAGTGGAGTGGTACTAGACATAGGGAGGAATGATTTGTTACGCCCTGTTACAGAGTGGAAAAAGATTGTCCACTTGTAGCCTCCAACATCCTGTATGGGGAAGTGTTTGGTGGTGAGAATACTTTATTATGCTTCTTTATGATAGAGATGAAATACTTGTGAATATTGTGCAGCTTTCCTTGAGTTCTAGACTTCTACATGCATTAGCAGAAAAATAGGGGTCCTGGCACTAAATGATGGTAAATCTACTGTGTAGGTGACAATAAACTTGTCTGTGACTCATATATGATTGAGTTCTGAACTGTTGCTAAAGTCATATCTCCGGGGCCCAGCCCTAGCTCAGTTCTTTAAGTGGCTGCTTCCACAATGCTGGCAGCCTCAGTTTGCTGTAGTTCAATCCCCACAACACTCCAGCCATGCAAAAGTGCCCTGAAGGCATTCAAGGAGCAAAAAAAAAAAAATTCCTTATAAAGTCATATCTGATATAAAATTTCAAATTTCTTAGCCCATACTGAGGTTAATGATCCCTTACATGTTTAGTATTATCTGCTAGGTGGCAAAGACCAATGAAGAAAAAAATAAAGAACTCGAAGTTTCTGGATTTCCATTCCCACTGTTCCCCATTTCCAGTGAAGCCCTGGACCTTGGGGTACAGCATCCCAAGGCCCATCACCTGGATGCTTTTGGCAATGGTTGACACATAAGTACATGGGCATCATTTTGAATGACCTAAACCCAAAGGTAGTCCAAAGTGTTTGGGGCCAGGGGAGATGGCTCAGAGGAATAAGGGCTTCCCTGGCAAGTGCAAGGGCCTGAGTTCAATCCTTGGTTCCACTGGAAAAAAAAAAGTGTTTGTTACAAGGAAAAACAGTATTGTTAAGCATATTTAAAAAAGAGTCTTGGTGAAACTTAAAATACTGTATGATTTCTCCTATATTAGAAACCCAAAATATAAATGAATCAAGGAGTAAAATACAGGAAGGACAGCAAGGAGGTAGTCTTTTTGGAGATGAGGGAGGGGATCAACAGAATGGGGGAGGAGAGGGTTAGGGGAATAAAGGAATTGCAAATGATCTTGACTGTATAATCAGGCTGTGTGTGTGTGTGTGTGTGTGTGTGTGTGTGTGTGTGCATGTGAAAATAAGACCTAGCTGGAAAGTAATCAGCCTTGAAAACTAGAGATTAAAGATGCCCGCCCCAGTCAGTCTCTCCTGGCCTTAGCAGCCATCACTATTCTCTTGCTTGGTGGCTCCTCTGTAAGGCACAGTGAGGTAAGGCACGGACAGGCCTATTGAAATTGGGGCTCTAATTTCTAGTTTTTGAAGCAGATTATTATTATTATTATTATTATTATTATTATTATTATTA
>NW_004524626.1:3479146-3481631 GCF_000260255.1 Octodon degus
AAAAAAAAAAAAAAAAAATCTATATCTACATCTATATCTTCCCCAAAACAAATGTAACTACTATGTATCACAAACACTAACATATAATAAATAAAATCCTACTATAAAATAAGTAACACAAGAAAGCTTAAAATACATTCTTTGTAAAATTTATGAAAGAACTAGCTTAAAGAACAAAAGGTTTTGCTTTCATCAAGTAATTTCTTGTGTTTTCTGTGGTTCTTTGTGAGGTTCTTCTTGCTTTGGGAAATTAAAGCTTAGGGAGTTGGAGTTTCCTTAGCCATGTGTTTAAACTCATTCGTACATTTTTTTCTCTGTTCTGATTCATTGAATTACTATTATTTTTACAAAGATGTGCATATACCTTATATTAAGAGTTATGCTGTCCTAGTGTAATAAAGTTACCATAATTGTCTTAAGATGAGACATGTTAAGACACAATTTGTAAATAGCTCAATTGTTTGCAGAGTTGCTGATGCTAATATATCAGTAATACTTTGCATGTTGTTTGCAGCCATTTAACTAGTAGGAGCCATGTCTCTTTAGTTGGTTAAGAGGCAATTGTGCTTTGTTTATCCTTGCCTAAAAATGTAATGAGAATTAAATATTTCAGTGAAAGTTATGTCAAGAAATGAAAGTAAAAGAGGGTTTTTCTTCAGTTGCTTTGCATGCAAACATTGAAAAAACAAGCCATGGTACAAAATACATTTACGACGTGACAAAATATATTTTCTTAGATGGTAAACAGGCATTCATGTTTGTAATTTGTATTCAGAATTCAGTTCTGGTAAGTATAGCTAAGAAATGCAGCTTAATTGCCGTCCCCTCGTAAAATAAATACATACATTAATAAATTGTCCTTTTGTTCTGAGTCTGCCAAGCTCCTAGACCAAAGTATGTCTTCCTCTCCTTTCTTCTTTAGATGGCACGTCATTTTTTTTTTTTTTTTTTTTTTTTTTTTTTTTTTTGTGGAACCAGGGATTGAACTCAGGCCCTTGAGCTTGCCACGGAAGCGCTTATTCCACTGAGCCATCTCCCCCGGCACCTAAATGGCATATCTTAAAGATATTTAAGAGAAAGCAGTCGAGGAGGAGTCTCTATTGGAAGGCAAGCAATGCCATTCCAGTTTGGAAAATGCCTGCCTCAGTCAAAGGACAAGAAGATGCGCTGTCTGCTCCACTAGAGATGGGCAGCCAACTGGCAGGCAGGATTTCCCAAATGTGGGAGGGGCATCTGCTTCCAAGGGATCTAAATGGTTTGAGTCCCAGCTAATCTCTAACTAGTGGAGTGAAGGTGGATGGTTACCATTATAATGAGAAAAGAGGTGATCTAAGCCACACAATTTAAGATAATATCAAATTAGAACACATGATTCAGGTACCCGTCAATGTGCTTAGCCCAGTGTGTTCAAATGCTAGTTTTTTTTCTATTTTTTTTTAACTTATATTGTTCAATTGTAACCAAGTGAGAAAAAGAACTTCCATGACCATCTTTTGTTTCTGGTTGTCTGAACCATTTCTCTTACCTTAGTGTGATTGCTCTGGTAAAACCCAGGGAAGAGTTCTGTCCTGCCTGGTCAGCAGACATTCCTGTAGGCAGTCTCTCTCTTGATTAGCTTAGTGTACCTACCTTGTTGGGTTCTCCCCTCTGAGGGGGTGATTGGTTCAATTTGATAGCCAAGAGTCTATTTCACTCTTCACAGTAGCAGTAATGGACGTCTGCCCTTGCAGAGAGGGATAATAGGGATTGCTGACTTGTCTCAAAGTTTCATCTGTATAGTTTCATCCATTTCCACTTTTGTCCATTTGATCTTAAACTACTTTTTAAAATTAAACATCTTTTGATGTTATCCAAGGGCAGGATATGGAAATGTCTCACTTATTGTTATACTCTTCTTTATTTTGTGATCAGATCTCTTAGGATGGATATAGTTTAACTTGGCTTTTCCATTATTTTCAGATTAAATAACTTGTACCTCTTGATTCTTGCACTTCTTTACTTTCTCTACGTGCTCTGGATAGCATAGATACAATATTACAGCAAGCTAACAGTTCACCAAGCAGAATCAAATCTAATCTTATAAACTTGGTTTTCAAATGTAAGAGCTGAAGTTGAGATTACACAAGGACTGGAAGTGTAAGATGAGAATAGGAAGAGTACACAATCAGGCAGATGTTTTCCAAGAGAAATATAGATATATATAATTAAAATAATTTTCAACCTCCTAGATACAGTCTAGATTTTACTATATCCAGAAAGGCAAGAGACACAATGAATACCTTGTTTATTGGGCTAATGATGAAATAGCTCATTCAAAACTACATTTTCAGGGCTGGTGAGATGGCTCAGTGGTCTAAAGCACCTACTTAGAACAAGCTTAACAAAGCACAGGGACCACGGTTCAATGCCCCAGCACCACATGCCAGCCAGCCCCGCCCCCTGGTGGGCTGAGCTGGCCACACACACACACACACACACACACACA
>NW_004524626.1:3488701-3490820 GCF_000260255.1 Octodon degus
TTATTTAGCTCAGTTACCAGAGGTTTCAGTCCATACTTGGCTGGCTCCAAGGCAGAGCAGCGCAGGGCAGGGGGCATCTAGTTCATGGCAGCGGAACAACAACAATGGCAACAGAGAGTCTCTGTCTCTCTTATATTGCATTCAGGCTCTCTGCCCCAGGCTGGGGGAAGTACACATAGCCATAATCCCAGCAGTACCAAGACCCATAATCCCAGCCTTGGGTCACCCATAATCCCAGTGAATCATGAGTTAATCACAAACTCTAGAAGTCCACGCCCCATGACTGCATAAGACTTTGGGGGGACAACGTGACACAAACCATAACACACAGCATATGCTATGTGCAGTATTTCTAAGGCAAAACCTTACTACATCCACATTTTAAATCTACAGTTACTATATCAGCTACTATGGGCATTTAGTTGACTACATTTTTATCTTAAAGTATAAATTATAAATGTAAAAATTATCAAATGACAATTTGAGTGACTCAGTGCTCTATTTATTTTGTGTCCTTAAAAAAGTCTGAACTTGCCACAATTTTCTAAGACACCATTCTTGAAAATTGATTATAGTTTTATACAAAAATATCATGTTATATAAAATATTTATTGCTATTGATAACCATCAAGGTACTTCTCCTCATGAATATCATTTTAAGAAGTGATTGACAAAGTATTTTTGTTTCTTTTTATCCATCTGTATGTTTTTTGCAAGCAGTAAGTCTCACTACTAAGTATCAGAAGAGGAGGTAGTCATTTCTGCCTACTGGCTGTCATTGATATTTTGTCATTCTTTACAATGCACATGAATGATGAACATTTTCTTTAGAAAAGAAAATTCAACTTTACTTATAGAATTGCAGAATTAGTTATGACAGCTTAAACATTGTGTACAAGTCATATTTGAAAAGGAAAATCAGAGAGTTTGGAATAAACAAAGAAGATTACTGAATATATGTCCAGAATAGTCCAGGTTTCGGGGTTATCAAACCTGTAGGGAAGGGCAACTTTTTTCTAACCTATTTTACCATACAGTTACTATAAGGTTAACTTATAAAAATCAGATAACAATACAAGATAACAATACAAACAGATCTCTTTTTATTTTTTTTTAATTTTATTTATTTATTTGTGTGTGTGTGTGGCCAGCTCAGCCCACCAGGGGGCGGGGCTGGCTGGCATGTGGTGCTGGGGGATTGAACCATGGTCCCTGTGCTTTGATAAGCTTGTTCTAAGTAGGTGCTTTAGACCACTGAGCCATCTCACCAGCCCCACAAACAGATCTTTTTTATCAGCATGTAAAGATGTAATATTTTTGTACAATGGAGTATTATTCAGTTATAAAGAAAAACTGGAGGCCTTTATAGGTGAACGGATACAACTAGCTACCATGCTTATAAATGAAGTAAATCAGACCTGCATATGTAAACATCGTATTGTCTCTCTAGTACAGGAGACTGAAAGAGTAAACAAAATCCAAAAAGTACAATCGACATTGTGAAAGGGAAAGAAACTGCTAAAAAGGAAAGGATAACTGGGATGTGGGAAAGTAGAAAAGAAAAACAAAAGGAAGGGAAAAATTGCACACACACAGACACACACACACACACACACACACACGAACATGATAGCTAAGATAAGTGTACTACTAATGTCTATTGATTTATTGAGAGGAACAGTTATGGCTTAATTACAATTTTTTTTTTCTAGCCTCAAGCTGCCTTCAGGGCATTTGTGGTTTAGTGTGACTATCTGGGTTCCAACCACAGCATCCTGAGCCTGACTGCTTTGTTTAAGCAGGCACTTAAACAACTGAGCTAATGGGCAGGTGCCCCCTCCCCCCAATTTTTTTGACCAATTTTGCATGCTTTGATCTGGTAATCTGAACAGCTGCTTTGAAGATAACAATATGCAATGCAACAAACATTGTTGTTTTTCTATTATCTTGTTTTGAAATTATATATCAATTTTAATATTTGTATTAATTTTTATTCTCCTTAAAATAAAAAATTAAACAAATGAATTTTTTTTAAAGAGGAAAACACTTTTCCTTTGGTGGAAAATCAGTTTAGCAGACTCTATATTTCAAAATCATACATCTGACTTCTTTTTTTTTT
>NW_004524626.1:3490920-3497432 GCF_000260255.1 Octodon degus
AATAACCTAAGCCGAAGGAATTTGGATGGAAAGGGATGACTCTATGCTTATGAACAAAACTCTTTTGGGAAATTCTGATCACTTGATGTTAAAAGAAGCAGGTGTAATTTGCTACAGTTACTATAGCAACCTCAAAAGAAGCCATTATATGTTTGTAGTTGAATTTAAGCCACAGAAAATTCTGGTAAAGGTTTTCAATCTGTATTTAATACAGTGAGTGAATCAGGGGTGAGACATGTTCTAAATCAATAAGCAGCATTCTAATGTGACTTTTATATAATTTCTCATGAGGAGGTCCAGGAGATTCAGCGCCATGTGACTTCTAGTCAAGCCCAGACAACTTGCCATCCTGTTCTCCCAAGAGAAAAAGCCGAACACCTGGGGATGAGAACAGGCTGCCCACTTGGGATTTGATTGCTTTTCGCATGTTATTTTCCATCGTGCTTGCCTCCTCCACCACTTTCTCACCCCTGCTATTTCTTCTGCTGTCAGCATGGTAGCAGAGAAGAAATGTGGTTATTGGTACAGATTGGTAGATCCATAGTGGAGCTCTGAGTGGGGCTTTTTCTTTCTTTGCAAAGTGCAAGGGTGCATAGAAAACAAATTTTTCTACAATTCTAATGGTTGTTTTGGCCGGAAGCTGACATATCCAGCTGAATTTAGAAACTGTTATTTAGGATGACCTTTAAATGTGTTGCATTATAGATAATTAGTACGCAGCTTTAGAAAGGCAGTATGAGGGGTGGGAGGGAACAGGATCCCCATACCTCACTAGGTGTAAAACTTTGTGTCAATTCCTCCTTTGTCCCAGTTTCCTCATTTATAAAATGGGAACAACCAAAGTGTTTACTTGATAGGTTTGTTGTGGATCATTATGTTGATTTGTAAAGCATTTAGAAAATGGCTTGTAAGGGAATAGATTTTTAATACAGGGCGAATACTTTGTAGGATTATTATATACTAATGATCCCAAAAGTCAAGTGCAAAAGAGCACAAGAGTTCTGTGCACATGCTGGAGACCCGAATAATCTGGCTAAGGGCCTGGAGTCTCCATCAGTGTCCTCCAGGAGCCCAGCAGGAGGCCTAGATTCCCAGACAGTGTCTCATGCAAGTCTGTGTCAAGGACCTGCACCCGGAAGGTACAAAGGTCAGAGGCTGACGCTAAAAAGTGTGCCAGCAGGGTGAAGGATCTGCGCAGCGGGCTGAGGGGTCTGCACTGCAGACAGCAAGTGACGCTCAAGGCTGCCGCAGCCCTCCTCAGCAACACAGAGGACCAGAGCGCCTACGAAGATGAGAACACCTGAGCTGCTATCAGTACACGGCATGACAAGCTTCTTCATGTCTGCCTCCATTTCTATTTGCATTTACTTGTTTATTTTTCAATTTTTCTTTTATGCTGTTGGCAACAATCCATAGGTAGGCCTTTCGCACCCAGCACTGTACTGATTTCAACTCAGCTGGGTGCCACAAGCTGACCCTTAGTTAAATCCACCACAGTGCATATAGTAGGAAACTGGAAGTAAAATCTGACTGACCCAAGTGACACGCAGCAGGCTAAAGGGTTTATTTATCCTACTTTGTGTGACTATTCAAATATGACTGAAAAATTATGAATGTGTTGGATTAAAAGCTACGACCAGACTCCCCTGGAATTATTACACAAAACCCCCCCAATTTTCTGAAAGACATTCTGAATTTATAGATGTCAGGTCCTAAGGACTTCGCAAAAGGATTGGTGGCTTGTGTTGCTCTTATTTTATCTGATGAGACAGTAATGCTAATCTTATATTTTATTAGGTAAACACAAAACATATGGCTTGAAAATGACTTTCATGATCCATTGGAGTTGTATACAAAGTGACCTGCCAATCTTGGAGAATGAAAATTCTAATTAGCATAGAATTCATATACATGAATACAATGACACATACATATTTAACCATTGATTACAGATTTTTAAAGCACTTGTGTTGATTATCATCAGTCCCCATAACTTCTTCCATAAGTATAACCTGTATGAATTGAGAATTTTCTTTGTGTTCAGTGTTATGCTAAGGAAGTTATATGATTTTTTTTCTTTCTTTTTTTTTCGCGGAACCAGGGATTGAACTCAGGTCCTTGCACTTTCCAGGGAAGTGCTTATTCTTACTGAGCCATCTCCCCGGCCCTATAATTTTCTTTTAATCTTCTTGGAAGTCTTATTTTAACTGAATTTTATTGGCCAGGGAGGTAGCTCGGCGGTCTAAGCACCTGCCTGACAAGTGCAAAGACCTGGGTTCGATCCCCAGTACCACATGCCTCCGGGTGTACTGTGCAGGAAACAGGGTGTGGTGACACACACCTGTAATCCCAGCACTAGGGAGGCTGAGACAGGAGGATCACTATAAGTCTGAGCTGCGTAGTAACACCCAGTACCAAATGCGTAAATAGATAAAAGACTAAAAACATCCTTGAATTTTATTATAATACTGTATGACACATAGTCATGTTGAGAAATCACATAGTCCAGGAAGCTCAAACCCAAGTCTAGGTGTTCTAAAATTCTGCCCTTCTGTATGAACTCATTATCCTTTCATTCAAAAGACAGCATTAGGAGCACAATAATAATAATGGCTTCTACCTTTCCTAGCTGCCAAGCACCGTGTGCACATGGTTAGATCTCTACTATGTGGTGAATGGGTCAGGACCAAAGCAGTGTAAGGGACAGGTCTTGCTTGCTTCATGCTTTAATTATGGAAACCTCATAAATCCAAGCAAAGTGGTTACTCGTATATCTTTTACTTTCAATTTAGAGTTAATAATATACGCGTTCACATAATAACGTAGACATCCTTCTACCATATGGTAGTAATATCCTCCTACCCATGTTTTATATGATAATTACCATATTTTTTGCATCATGGTATACACTGACTTCTCTCAATCTACAAGGAAGTTTATAATTTTTTTTAACTTTATAAGTTTTGACCTAAGGATTTAGTTGTATTTTAAAGATAGTCAGTGGGAAAACAGTATTTTCTATGGGCCCATGTAAATACATTGATAAGTATATTCATTTTTTTTCCTGAGTATTTGGCTTTTCTGTTGGAATAATTTTCTTCAGTACACATAATCTCATTTAGGATTTCAGTAGATCTGCCAGTTAGCAAATTTTCTTGGCTTTTTTTTATTTGAGAATCTTGTTATTTTGCTTTTGTTGTTGCACTGTACATTTATGACACATTGAATTCTGAGTTGACACATTTTTCTTTTAGCACTTTGGAGATAGTGTTTCCTGTAATTCCAACTCCTATAGTTTTGGATGAGGAATTCTGTGATAATTTGAAACATTGTTCCCCTTTGGGATTATGATTTTTTTGTGTGTGTCTGCTTGTGTGATTTTCTCTTCAGTTTTGATTTTCTGTAGGTATACCATGATATTCTTTTAACATCTTCATATGTATCATATTTGGGATTCACCAAACCTCTTTGGTTGGTTGGTCGGTCTGTCTGTCTGTCTGTCTGTCTGTCTGTCTGTCTATCTTTGAGACAGGCTTTTGCTATGTAGTTCAGGCTGGCCTTAAATTCAATAACGTAGCCCAGGTTGGCTTCAACCTCATGGCAATCCTCCTGCCTCAGCTTCTCAAGTGCTGGAATTATAGGCATGCACCAGCACACTTGGCTGATCGGAATATTTATGCCTTTTGCCTATTTTTGGAAAATGTTATAATTTATTTAATTTTTTTTTTCTGCCACATTGATTCCTTTTAATCCAGAACTCTGATTACATATGTGTGAGATCTTATTATATTGTCCAATTGTTATTTGAGGCCCTTTATACATATTTTTTTCTTTGTCCTTCGGATTGGACTATTTCTATTTCATCACTAAGTTCACTATTTCTTCTGTCATCACTATCTTGATAACAAGCTTATCAAATAATTTTTATTTTTATTTTTATTTATTTATTTTTTTGGCAGAACCGGGGCTTGAACTCAGGCCCTTGCGCTTGCCAGGGAAGCACTTATTCCACTGAGCTATCTCCTTGGCCCCTCAAGTAATTCTTAAATTCAGAGATTTTATTTGAAATTTTAGAATTTCTTTTTTTCATATTTTCTATGTCCTTACTGTGTTTTTCTATCATTTTATAGATTACTGGCATATTTTCCTTATCTCACCCAGCTTAATTATAATAACCACTTTAAAATCTTTGCCTGCTAGTTCTAACTTTTGGATTATAGCTATATACATGTGATATTATTACCTAAGTCATAGTTTTGTATTTATTATTTTATTTTATTTTTTTTGGTGGCACTGAGGATTGTACTCAGGCCCTTGCACTTGCCAGGGAAGTGCTTATTCCACTGAGCCATCTCCCCAGCCCCTGTGGCTTTGTATTTATTCATTTATTTAATTTTATTTTATTTTCTTAATAAGGATTTTTTTTTCTCCGAATCCCTTCAGGGCAGGTTTGGCTGGCTGGAGTTGTGGGGATTGAACTACAGCAACCTGAGGCTGACAGCTTTGTGGAAGCAGCCCATAGTTTTATATTATGTATTGTATTATAAATAATTTATGTTGAATTTTTAACATATTATATAGAACATAAAGATTTCTTTGAGAAAACTTTTTTTTTGAAAATGGATGATTTGTTTTCAAAATATGCTCAATAATTTTTGTGTTCAGTAATTTCTGGATTATGTCATGGATTTACCTAGAGACTCAATATATATACTGAGATATAATTTACAGTCTTACATAGCATAAATTAACATCCCATAATTGGGAATTTAATAAATTTTAGTTCATTCACATACTTGGGCAATACCACCACACCATTGTTTTGGAACAGTTCCATTACTCCGAAAGGTTTATTACTATTACTGCCCGTTGTATCAGTCTCCTTTCCATTCCCAATTCTAAGAAACCATTTTCATCTGCTTTCTGAGTACTCTGATTTACCCTTTCTAGACATTTTATATAAATGCAGTAACACATTGTATTGCCATTGCCATTGTTTTCTTTCACTTAGCACAACTCTGAGGCTCATCTCCATGTAATCCATCTGCAGTTCATTCCTTCTCGTTGCTAAGAAGCGTTTCACTCTGTGATAGGCTACCTTGTGCTAATCCTTTCATGATGGAAATCTGGACTACTTCTAGCTTTTAGCTACTTCAAATAATTTTATGAATTTTTTTTTTTTTTGGCAGAACCAGGGATTGAACTCAGGTCCTTGCACTTGCCAGGGAAGCGCTTATTCCACTGAGCCATCTCATCAGCCCCTGGTTATGAACATTTTTGTAAATTTTTTGTGTATATGACTTTTAAGCTGTCTTTGCTTTTAAACTCATTAGATTCTTATTTTAATTTTCAGCTTTTCTAATTCAACTTCACTTATTCTTTTTAGCAGATAACTGTTTTCTTATAAATTTTCCTCCATTTTCTTATTTAATGTCTCAATTTTAGTGCATATGTTAAACATTGTTTAAAATTGTTATTTCAAAGTCTCCAATGATTTTGGAGTTCTATTATCTGAATCTTTAATAATTTATCTATTTTGCAGTACTGGGGATTGAACTCAGGACCCTGCACTTGCCAGGCAAGTGCTTCTTCTACTGAGCTATCACCCCAGCCTCTAGTTTTATTTTTGTTCCCAGTTTTTTCTAGTCTTTTGTCACATGTTCCAATTTTTTGTCTTGCCCAGCAGTTTCTTATGATGGAATATTTAGCTATTCCCTACAAAAATGAGTGAGGCCTCAGATAATGGTGTTTTCCCCAAAGGTGATTTAATTTCATTTTGGTAAGCAGATAGAGATAATGGCTGACTAACTGGATTCTATACTTTTGATGAAAGTCTGGTCTCGTCCTAACCTTCCTTCGCTTCTAGGACAGGGCCCTTATTTGGGGGAGCTAGCCAGTCTGTGATCGCACGCTGAAGTTTGCAGGCCCCCTTTGATCTTGTGAGCCTCACACAATACCCCTTTGTGCTCTCAGTCACCCCATGATGCCAAGGACTTCGCTTAACTCTTGGGCAGCCCTCGATTTTCCTCCAAGTTTCTGGGAATCTCGTTTCCTGTGTGTGCAACTCTGGAGCTGGCACCTCTCAGAGGAAACCGAATGCAGAATTCCACGCTTACTTTTGCGTTTTCTCTTCTTCCAGTCTTAACCCCACCCGATGCCCACAGCCCCGTGACGGTGTTGTAAGCCAGGTTTGCTCTTCTGTCCAGCCTCTGCTTCTCTCTGCTGCAAATTTATGGGTGCTTTTAAGGAAAACAAGGCAGAACCTCACCTTATTGCTTACCTGTCTTTCCACAGCTGCTTGATCTAGAGGATCTCTGAGGGTGTCAAGATATTGTTTCTTGCATTTTATAGTTATGCTGGCAAGAACCGTCTCTGAAAGAAGTACTTCTAAAATATCCGTGAGCATTTTTACCATCTTTCTTCGGAAACATGTACTTACTCTATCATCGCAAAATAATTCTGCCATTTAAACAATACTTTCATAACTTTTGGAGTTTTATTTTTTATTTTTA
>NW_004524626.1:3505121-3509905 GCF_000260255.1 Octodon degus
AAACATTTAAAAATTAGAATATATTTTAAAAATAGGCATAAAGCATTATATACTTTTTGTGTTTACACATAAGTCCAAAAATCTCACCATATACAACCATCTGACTTCTTTGATAACCTTTTTTTTTTTGAAGAACCAGGGATTGAACTCAGGCCCTTGCGCTTGCCAGGGAAGCAAATATTCCACTAAGCCGTCCCCTCCTGGCCCCTTTGATATCCTTTTGAACCTGCTGCAAATGGGTCTCTAAGTAATGTAGTAAGTAAAATTTTGGATATATATTTACTTTATATTTGTATGAAAGCCATAGTTTGAAACCTTTATAAAGATCATCAAGCGCAGTGGTTTCTTTGGTTTGATCATTTGTGAAAACCTTTATTTATTTATTTATTTATCTTTTAGGAAAGGGTCTACAGGGTGTTCAGGGTCTCACTACTAGATCAGATTTATAGTGATCTGCCTGTTTACAGCCTCCCAAGAGCTGGGATTACAGACGCATGCCACCACACCCAGTCTCAATTGCTGTCTCAGCGCGCCCCTGGGGGCAGGGCTGGCACGGCAGGCCTGGGAATGGAATCCCTATCCCCTGTGCCTGCTTGCAGGCGCTTTAATCTGCTGAGTTATTTGGCCAGTTTGTGAAAGCATTTAAGGAATAAGTATATTTAGGTGTGCATGGACTTGAAGCGGATTTGAATGCTGAAACGTTATTTCACCACAGAGGGAAAGACAAGAGCCTGCTTCCTTCTGTAAGTTTAGTACTGAGATGCACTCAACATGGGCAATGGGGCTGTGATATTAGAGAGGTTTCTTGGAGCTTTGTTATTTGCTTGAATGGCACTTATAAAAATCTATTTGCATTAAATCTTTTATATATGTTACACTCATTTTTAACATGATTTCTTGTCTTACTCTTTGCCTCCAAGTTTGTCAACTGATTCAATGACTAAAATTGTCCACACTTCTGATAAAATGTATAAATAAAGAAATAGAGAAATAGTATGAATGATCGTGTTTGCAAATCATTCAAATATAGGACAGTGTCTTAGGTGACTTCAAAAGAAAATGTCATGCGGATCAGTGTGCCTCTTTTCCTGCAGCAGAAATACAAGGAGTGACTTCCCCACCCTTACTATGGCACCAGTATTCAGGATCTCATCTCTCAAGAGGATTCCTGAGGTATTCATAACCCGGATGGGGATTTGGTCCATGGGACATTCAGTCAGATCTGGAAAAGAGGGCTAGAATAAAGGTAGACTTAATAAAAACACCAGTAAAGAGACTAAGAAGCATCACCGCTGCCCCAAATCTGCAGGGAGAGCCCTGGATCCTAACTAAATCCTTAATTTGAGAAATTAACTAGGGCAATGACATTGTCATGCAAGTGAAAACTCCTGTTTACTCAGCTTGTGCTCATTACCCAGTCAGTCGGTGCTTTGGGCAACATCATTAAATTTACGTGTTAGCTTCTTTGGGGGCAAAAGACCCCCATTCTACATTTTTGGGGGCTCCAATGCTGCTGTGTCTCCTTCTGGTACCCAGTCATTGATTCACCACTCCCTAAATTCCTTTCAGCTCAGGATAGGGAAGAGGGAAGGAACCCCCGTTCTCTGTGTTTAGACTTCACAGTCACGGCCTCACTCCTCAGACCTAGTTCTCGCCTTTTCACAATAAACCTTAATGGCTCTTTGCCCTTAGAGATGGAATCACTAACAACCAAAATATGAATTCTTTTTCTTAATATTCAAACCCTGCCTCTAGGAATGGGAAAATATTTGCATCCCATTATTCTCTGCATGAAAGAATTGAAATGAAAGACTAAACAGTTTGAGTTTGCATATCATAGTAGTCACAGAATTGGTGTCCTGACGCAGAAATATACTCGATTGGGAGATTTCAGGCAGTGGATCGATGAGTATTGGAGTGGAAAAGATCCCCCCATCACCTTCTTTTTTTAGGTTCAGAATACAGAAGAAATATTTCATCAATCTAGACTCCCTTATACAAACCGCTTAGGTCTGACATGAATATCGTAGCTCAAAAATTTTTAAATTTTTAGAGTGTTAACAAAAATCCTTATACACTAGGTGAATGCTATATATAACATCTTCTAGAGTTGTTGGGACAGCACTGCTTAGTCAAAAGTACACTCATAAATCTATATACAGACAGATAGCACAAACATGAATATTCACCCTCACTCTAGAGAATAAAGACTCTAAATGACATTTGTTAATTAACATTAGCTTTTGTTATTAAAAAAATTCAGGTCAGATTGTATTTTGCTTCCAAATGAGTTCCAAACAATTAGTTTAGATTTCCAGAGTTTTCTATATTTTAGCATTTGGAGTAAGTCATTTGGTCTTTTATTTCCTGTTTTAAGATGTAATCAATTGGAAAATTCACTATGCATATAATAACAGCTTTGAGACTGAAAACACAAGTGCTCCATTTATTATTCACTTGTTTTTACTTTTTGTTATGTATTTGCATATGTATGTAATTTCATTGCTTTGTGAACAGTGTGTGCATAATACCATATCAGCTCTATTTTGCTTTTGTTCTTTTGTGTGTGTGTGTGTGTGGCCAGCTCAGCCCACCAGGGGACGGGGCTGGCTGGCATGTGGTGCTGGGGGACTGAACCACGGTCCCTGTGCTTTGCTAAGCTTGTTCCAAGTAGGTGCTTTAGACCACTGAGCCATCTCACCAGCCCCTCTATTTTGCTTTTGTTTTGTTTTCCAATTTATTGAAATTTCCTTTGTGGTCAGCACATGGTTATTTATTACAAAGTTCTCATTTATATTAAAAGATGGATTATTCTCTCTCTCTCTCTCTCTCTCTTTTCGGAACCAGGAATTGAACTCAGGCCCTTGCGCTTGCCAGGGAAGCACTTATTCCGCTGAGCCATGTCCCTGGCCTCTCTCTCTCTCTCTCTCTCTCTCTCTCTCTCTCTCTCTCTCTGGTTTGGCAAGCTCAGCCTACCCTGGGAGCGGGGCTGGCTTGGCATGTGGTACCAGGGATCGAACCGCAGTGCCTGCACCCGCCTAAGCTTGCCTAGGCCGGTGCTTTAGACCACTGTTTTTATTCATTTATTATTTATTTATTTTTTGTGGTACTGGGGATTGAACTCAGAACCTTGAACTTGCCAGGCAAGCGCTTATTCTACTGAGCTATCTTCCCAGCCCAAGATGTTTATTCTCAGAGTGTGAATAGTATTAAATTCTATTCTTTAGACATTGTCCATATGGACTCTTTTTTTTTTTCCGTCTGAGACAGGGTCTCACTATGCAGCTCAGCCTGGCCTTGAGCTCACCTTGCAGCCCAGGCTGATCTCAAACTTGCCGCCTGAGTCCTGCCTCGGCCTCCAGAGTGCTGATTCCAGAGAAGGGCTACCATGCCCTGATCTGACTCGTTCTGAATCTCCCCTCCTTATACTATAAACAAGCTACCCTGGGCTGGGGGTGTAGAACTCAGAGTGTCCACACCCTCCTCTTGCACAGGATGAGGATGTTTATAAACTAAGAAGCCTGGTTGCCTGCTGAGTCACTTAATTAAACTTCTAAACGTCCAAGTTGACACAAGGTATCAACCACTATATCTAGTGTTGTCATAGACTGGGATCTTCAAGTTTTGTACTGTAATTATGAAGGTGTCAAATTTTCTTTGACTTCTGAACCTGTTTTTCTTTTTGATAAATGTTATATTAATTTTTAATGTTTTTGTGACTTTTATAGGAATGAAATATTTTTCCTCTATTATTTATTTCTATCTTTCATACTTTTATCTGACATTATCAGCTTTCCTTGTATTAAAATAAGACTGATGTTTTTAATGCACTCGATTTTTCCTGGTCCTGGGGATTGAATATATATGAGCTACACCTCCAGCCTTTAAGGTTTTCATTGTGAGGCAAGATATTTTACTCATTCATATTTGTTTTAGTTTTATATATTTAGAATTATTTCAACTTCCTCATTTTGAATTTTGTTTTATTTTTAAAAATTATTTATTTATTTATTGACTTGGTATAGGGTCTCGCTCTGCAACCCGGACTCATAGTGATCCTCCTGTCTCAGTCTCCCCAGTGCTGGGCTTACAGGCGTGTGCCACCATTGCCCAGTTTCAGTGGCTGGCTGGGCACTGGACCCGCACAGCGTGTGGTATGCGGACGGAACCGCGTCCCTGCGCTTGCCAGACAGGTGCTTAGACCACTGAGATACCGCCTTAGTCCCTATTTTGAATTTTAGTGTTTTAGGGTTCTTACTTTTTTCCTCATTTTCTTTCTTGTGTTGCATAAAATAAATGGTTTCTTCATTTTTTCTTTATATTAAAATTTTACCCCCAAACTAGAAAGTAAGGCAGAAAAGGAAAGAAAACACACTCCTTCCCATCACGCTGAAGGGTGCTAGGACCGCCTTCACGATCCAGAAAACATGCCAGCGTCTCTATTTGCTCTTTATTACTGGGTTAAGCCTGGAGGCTATGAAATTATACAATAATTTGTAGTTTTTGTCCCTTAGAAATAACAACCCTAAACGTAATTGTTTTATTTTCTCTCCTGATGTTCATGTTGTATTTTAAGAAAGGTAAAATCATGAGTCATAAAAAATAATTAAGTGTCAAAAATTTTAAAGAACTTAGTAGTAAGAGATAAGTTCAGACAACATTTGAGGAACTGGATATACCATTCAATAAAATGTTGTCAGGATGAAATTTAAATATAACAGTAGTTGACAGAGGAACAAACCATAAACTTTGGTTTTTTTTTTTTTTTTTTTTTTTTTTTTTAA
>NW_004524626.1:3510691-3512144 GCF_000260255.1 Octodon degus
CTTTTCTTTTTTTCTTTCCTAAATAAATGAACTTCCTATCACTTCACAAAATTCATCTTTTCTGTCATCTGGAATGAGCATTTTGGTTTCTCATTAAAGGTAGATTTAAAAAATGATCAGTACTTGCAGGATAAAAGTGATGATTTATTAGGTCTCTGCTGTTTCCTGAGCACTACTAATTCCTTCCAGTTTATTTGATATTTTTTTGTGAGGTATTGTTTCAACGAAGGTCACTAAGTGGTAGCTTCTGAGTACTATGCATGGAAGTGTATTGATTTTTGTGTTTTGGACAAATTTGGCCACAGTTAGATTTCTATTTTTAAAGTTATATTCCCTTATCATCAAAGGATTGCTATAGGCCCTGTGTTAAAATTTCCCAATTATTCACATTCGTGTGTTCTTTCTTTTCCTCCAATATCTATTTTTGTTATTTTTTCTAAGTAAATTGTACTGTATCACATTTAAATATACTCTATCACATTTAAATGTTTAAATGTGTAGATCCCCCAAACAAAAGCACTCTTTTATACAATGACACTAGGACCATCCAAAGTGAAAATGGGTGTTAGGCAGTGGACTAATCCACCCCATGAATCTACTCAGATTTTGTCAAATGTCCCAACAGTGTGTTTTGTGTGTGTCTACGTGTGCTTCCTTTTCTTGTCCTGATATTGCTGGTGATTAGTTGCCACTTGATTCTATTATTCTTCAGGCTTTTCCTATCTTTTGTGATCTTGAGGGTTTTAAGAAATGTAGCTGTTGTTTTCTTTTTATTTTATAAAATGTGCCTCTTCGAGATGAAACTGACGCTTCTTTACATCCAGACAGAGACCTAGAAGACGCTGGAATGGCACACACAGGATGATCTGCCCCTTTGTCATATATGGAGACGCAGAGTGTCACTCTGTCCCACGGTGTATGATGTCCACCTTGTTTGTGTTGCTTTCTGTAGTATCTCTGGCCTGTAAGGTAACCATTTCCAAATTCGTGACTGTTACATAGTTTGGAGGAAGAGTGTACCAGTACACTGGCATCAGACTTCTCTCTGGAAGACAGAACATTGAAAAGTCCCATCTGAATTATTACTATTATTATTATTATTATTATTAATCTTTGTATTTTAGGGAAGGATCTCCAAGGTGTTCAGGGTCTCACTTCTAGATTGGACTCCTAGTGATCCATCTGTTTACAGCCTCCCAAAAGCTGGGATTACAGGCATGTGCCACCACACCCAGTCTCAACTGCTGTCTCAGCATGCCCCAGGGGCAGGGCCAGCATGGCAGGCCCAGGGATCGAACCCCTAGCCCCTGAGCCTGCTTGCAGGTGCTTTAATCCGCTGAGCTATTTGGCAGGCTCTTGTCTGAATCAATTAGGTCAACTCTTTCTATTGCATTTACTTGGCTGTCATCAATTCCTGTCATTATTTTATTATTAAATTTAAGTAATTTCTTAG
>NW_004524626.1:3512864-3548799 GCF_000260255.1 Octodon degus
GCCTCTTATTGTTTTGTTATAGGTGGTAGAGATATTGACATATGCTTACACTGTATTTAGAAACAGAATCGGTAAATAAACATTATTACTTATAAGTTAATACATTTGTAAAAGTAGTAGCACATTGTGTCTAAAGTTTCATAAGAATGACTCTAAGTCTTCCTCATGGTGGTTCTAGCTGAGCACAGTGGCACATGCCCTTCATCCCAGCCACTCCGGGAGGCACAGGCAGGAGGACTGCAAGTTCAAGGCCAGCCTGAGGAACTTGGCAAGATCTTATCTCAAAATGAAAAAGAAAAAAAAAGGCCGAGAATACATCAAGCGTTGGGTTGGATCTCCAGCCCTGAAAAAAAGGTTTGCAATTTCGAGGCTCTGCTGAATCAGTCTTACTCATAGTCACCCTTTCACGATATCATGTGTAAAATGTGTTTAAGAGAAAAATTTCTTTAACATATTTAGAAAAATTACTTAATTTAAATTTAAATTTAATTTTTAGATACATTTCTTAATAGATAAATTACATAAAATACATTTCTTAAGGGAACTATTTCTTTAACATGTTTAAGATAGATATATTGATTTTATAACATGGAAGAGTCATGAGATCTTTGCTTCACTTATTTGATTAAGTTCATGCTTTCACTTTATCTTTAATTGAATTAGGTATTTCTAGAAGTTAAATAGCTTCTCTTGAAAGTCAGCCAAAGATTTTGACCGACATTTATCTGGGAGTCTATGTTTCTTTTTAAGCATGTATCTTTTGTGCCAATCTTGTGTTGCTTTAAAAATATGATGATCTGTTAAACAGATTTGGCAGTTTCTGTTGCCTTTAATTCTATTGCCTAATTTCTGCTGGGTAATCTCGTGTTATCACCGTAGCATTTTCCTTCAGAGCTCCATCATAATACAATCTTTTTTTTTGCCAGCTCAGTCTACCCCGGGGACAGGGCTGGCATGACATGTGCTGCCGGGGATTAAACGCAGTTCTTGTGCTTTGCCTAAGCATGTGCTTTAGACCACTGAGCTACCTCTGCAGCCCCATAATACAATCTTTTAAAAAGCTTTTTTTTTTTTTTTTTGGAACCCGGGATTGAACTCAGGCTCTTGCACTTGCCAGGCAAGTGCTTATTCTACTGCACTATCTCCCTGGCCCCTTAAAAAGTATTTTAACTGAAAATCTGGAATCAGAAATTAAGTCCGTGCGCAACTACATAGTATCTGACATCAATGTAAATAACAGAGTAATACCCAAGGACAGAATTCCTCTTTTACTCAAATAAGTAAATACTGAGAACACCATGACTCATGTTCCAAATTACTATTACTGCTGTTGTTGGTTTTTGGCATGAAGTGTTAAAGGCAGGCTTTAGAGCCAAGGAAGTGCAGCATTCTTGTGAAATACCTCATATATTAAATGAAGGACTGATCATAGAATAAGCAGAAGCAATCGCGTTATTTATCCTGAGTGGGGTTGGCCGACTTTGAGGTACACCCTCCAGGTTGATCTACAGCACTTTTCCTGTGTGGCCTAACACCGACGAAAATGGAAAAATTGAACAACGACGAGAATGTAAGTGGTTATTGGCTTTCTTTTTCTTAACTGCTTGTGGTTTTTTTTTTTATACATTTTTTAATTTTATGGAAAAAAGTAAAACAAAATTTCATAACCATGTAGTAGGAAATAACAATAGTTAGTACATTATGTATTATTATCTCTAAAGTAGTTACTCAGTGTACAAGATATGGGCTTAAAATATTCTCCAAGCAATTAGCACAAATCTTTCTTTCCAATGAACTCTGAGAAACTAATAGTATAAATATCTTATATATTCTTTTCATTTTCCCTTCCTTCCTTTTCCCTTTTCCCACCCTAGGCATTCTTAACAAGCAATTTTCTTCAACTTTCCCTATCTTTCTGATCTCATTCCAGCCCCACTGCCAGGATAAAGCAGACCAGACCACCCCACTCCCAGGATAAAGCAGAGCCCAGCTGAGTTGTTTCCCTCTTGGGCTGGAGTGTTAGCCAGCTCTCAGCTTCTTGGAGGTCTCTGCTGATAAGAAAGGCTCTGTCTTAAGGTATTTGCACAGTAAGAGGAAATTCTTGAGGGCTCTAAATCAGCCCTGGGCCAGGAACTGGGAATGTGCGAAGAGAACTTCTGAGAAACTTGACGCCCTTCTTCCCTGTCTTCTGGGGAATAGCAGGCCTGGCCTAGGAATTTGTCACTGTGTCTCTGCTTCTAGATGTAACCTATCTGTCTCAAAGTAATCCACTTCTGGTATTCATGTGTGAGTGACCTAAAGACACCAGCATCCTCTGCTCTTCCCGGTCTTGAGCAAGGGAATAAGTTGGCAGCCCTAGCCCCAGAGACTGCTGACACCTGCTCGGGACAAATCCCAGGGCAACGTGCTTTCAGTCTTCCTTGCATGTTCTGCACGGAGGACTAAACTGTGTTTATCCTCCATCCAGCTAAAGAGATTATATTTCATGGCCAGCTGGTTCCCTTTGAGGCAAAATTTGGCCCCTTAAAAATATTACTTGTCTAGAGAAATGGTTAAGTTGGTTAACGAAAGACACAAAATCACATTTCTTTTGTAGTTGTTCCTCACTTTCCGTTAGCTTAGTTGAAATTATTCTTTTGTTGCCCCTCCCAAAGAACAGGATAAAAGGCCTCAATGATTGCTTTCTGGAGAAGAAATTTCTTTATCATTATTCATAACACTTCACTCTTAAGATTGAGAACATTATCATAACAAGTCTGGATTATTGGTTTTTCACTAGCTTACATATTCTCAACTAATTGGTGGGGAGACTGTTTTCCTTTTATTTTTTATCTTTTTACTGTTTTGTAGAACTTTCCATACCCATTTTTCTCCTGTGCCAATAAAAAAGCTGAACAAATATGTCTGCTTGTGAAGACTGATAAGCATCTCCCGAAGCCGGGCAGTGAGCTCATTTTGTCGATAGCAGGGGATTCTATTCTGCTTATCATTTGAGTGAAAAAGATGTAAATAATTGTAAAATCTCTGTGTCGGTATCCTCAATAAAAATGGACTGTCCTACCAGAGCTTTTTGACACCTTGGCTGCTCCTTTTCACAGGGCCCTCACTCACCACAAGAGCTGGATCCTCACAGATGCAGTGGGCTTAGTTGTGACAAAGCTTAGGACTGTCATTACAACCAGTTGGACAGCTTTCACATAAAAGGGGAGCTGGGAGGTGCCAGCCTCTGCAGATCAGAAAGCAGCCGCCATGCACCAAGCTAAATGAGATATCTTTGATTTTCTGGGTCCAGCTGAGCCACAGGGGAATGACCAGCAGGGCAGTTACATGCGTCTCTGCAGTCCAGCCATTTAGGTGCAGGACCCAGATATTCCCAACACCATCCTGTGGCCTTTGGGCAAGTTTTTTTTTTTTTTAACACTTCCAAGCCTCAGTTTCCTTACTTGTAAAATGGAGATAATAATAGTGTCTAACTCACAGGCTTGGTGTGAGGATGACAGGAGTTCATGTTGGGGTATCCGGGCAAGAGCTGGCACCAAATAAGCACTCATCGAATGTTAGCTGTTAAGTCCTCTTGTCTGCCGCTGTGACTCATCAGGCCTGAACTATGAATGCTCCTGGCATGGGAAACACTCATTTTGGCTCTTGATCACACATTATTCCATTCAGCACCAACTATCGAAGCAATTTTAATTTCCCTTAGATTGTAGAATGGGGCTTACTACTTGAGGTAGTGGATGGCTCATTTTAGTAGTGTTCACAATTAAACTGACCTCTAAGAAAGTATTTACTCAAAGCTCTAGGTCAAGATGCCAAAAACAAAAACAAAAACAAAAAATACCTGAGTGAATATTGTGCTGTATTAATGAAGAAAAAGTGTCCGTCTTGTAGAAGCCCTGTTTGATTCCTCACTGATAGAATCTTGGAAATCGACACCTCAAATTGCACCAGTAGCAAAGGGCAAGCAGAAGAGGGCAAGTTTTTTTTCACTGTGGTATTTTTATACGTGCATATAACATTGAATATATCCACCACATCTATTACCCTAGTGGAAGACAATTATACAGTGAGGTTCTAGAAACCCTAGATTTCATGAAAAAAAAAAATAGCAGAAATAAATGTTTGGTTCTCAATTTCTGCCTTCCCTCCCCTCCCCTGCACTCTGGTTTCTTTGGTCTCTGCGTCTGTCTCTGTCCTTCTCCTTCTTCCTCTTTGCTATTAGGCATTGTTGCAAAAATGTGCACAAGGTAGGTTTTGATGCATATCAATCTTTAGGGTCCCTAACACTCTGTCAGAGGTACTTACTACTCCTCCTTAGTAGCCCTTACTCTTGCAGCTATTATAGCTTTCTTTCTTTCTTTCTTTCTTTCTTTCTTTCTTTCTTTCTTTCTTTCTTTCTTTCTTTCTTTCTTTCTTTCTTTTCTTTCTTTCTTCGGTGGAACTGGGGATTGAACTCAGACCCTTGTGCTTGCCAGGCAAGTGCTTATCCTACTGAGCCATCTCCCTAGCCCCTATAGCTTTATTTCTAAGTCAGCTTTATCATCCTTGCCATGATTCTTTGCTTACGTATTCTCTCTGGACCCTCTCCTGATTCCTGACTCACCTGGCCTCTTGAAGGTTTAGCACTGCCTACTAGTTTGCCGGGGGACTGAGCACTGCTGGATCCCTGTCAGGCCCACTTTCTTCCCCAGAATCCCAGTCTCTGCAGGCTATAGAGCAATGACATAGGAACAGCTGGGACTAACAAGCCATTGATAGCCAAGGGCCTGGGACTTGTGGTTAAGCTGGGGAGGGCAGCCTTGTTTGAGAACATGCTCTTTGTTTGAAGATTAAACTCCATAACCTTCTCATTAACTATTTACTTTTTCTTGACCTGCACTTTGAGGTTTCTCCCAAGTAGTTTGCCATTTGGTTCAATTTAAGTTGGCAGTGCAGGAAAGGGGGTGGTTCATCTACAGCATGATCCAGTGCTACCCACGACGCTTGTCTTATATTTGCTATGGGGTTTGTGCATATAAATATGCATATTAAAACTGTCAATGAAAATGTCCCAAACCGTCTTCTTTCTTGATCTGATGTGTGGAACTACAGAACGTAAGAGAAAGATCATTTTCATCTTGTATTCATCTTGTCTCTAAAATTGGAGAGAAGCCCCATTCCAGATTTATGGGTTTGTTCTTCGCATATTAGATGCCCCATAGCTGTTCGTTTTGTTTTTTTAGCAACAATTAGCATTCACACAACTGTAGGGAATTTGATGACGATGTCAATTTCAATTTCAATTCTAGCTGGAAAATATTACTTTCTTTTTTTAATGTACTTGGTAGAGGGTCTCATTACGCAGCTCGGACTCTTAGTGATCCTCCTGTTTGCAGCCTCTGCACTGCTGGGATTACAGGCGTGTGCCACCACTCTGGTGCTTGGTCCCCCAGCTCAGTGTGTCTGGGACGGGGCCGGTGCAAGATGTGGTCTGGGGGTTGAATCCTGGTCCCTGAGCTTGCCTAAGCAGGTGCTTAGTCTGCTGAGCTATCTCGCTGGCCCTGGAAAAATATAAAACAATTATTATTATTATTTTTTTTAGGATCATGTGAGAAGCTCTTCTAATGTATACCTTTTATTTTCACCAGGCTCCACAGTAAAGCACAATAATGTTGTTCTGTGGTGTGTGATGTTTTTAACTCATGATTATTCCTACAGGTTTCTCTTTTTCTTTAAAAAAAAATCATAACAGTTAATGGGTGACAACAGCTGCTAATATTGTGGTTGTCAGACATTTTAGGTAGTTTTCTCCTCTGGAAGATGTAGTTGTGTTGGGAATACCAAACTGTGTATATGTTGAGATTGCCACCCGCTGGCGAAAATAGAGAATTTCCATTTTAATTAGTTAAAAAAAAATGTTTTCTATTTTGATAGCATAAATTTGTACGTTGAGGTTTTTTTTTTTTTTAATGTTTCAAATCCCACTAGAAGAATAAGGAAATGTTTATTATTAATTTTATTATTAGGGGCCAATTTAAGACTCTGCTGAAAGAGTGAAGTAGTGGTCATTATGAAACGATTTCAAGGGCTTTCTTTACAGCTCTCATGGCCTCTGGAAGGGGGGCAGTGAGAGAAAAACGCCGCAGAATTACTTGTGCCGAAGAGTTAGTCAGTGGTTTTTACTGAGTATCGATGAAAAGGGTTTAAGGTAATTTTCGTCTCTTCTCACATTTGTATGTAGTTCTCTTCGTGTTACAGAGAGCTTGCATTGCTTTATTTATTTATTGCTTTATTTTTATTAGGACAGGTGTGCAGTGTATAAGGCTCACATTCCCTGCAGGGGATTGGTGCATCCACAGAACACCTTCCAGTTCCTTTCCTTTTCCTCCCCACCTCCCATCCCTTTTATTTTTCCAGCATCAGATTCATTTATTTATTTTATAAGACCTTACAAAATTAATTAGCAGATATACACATTGAAAACCAAACTAACAGGCCAAGGAATATGGAAAATAACCAACAATTGGGCTAAATTAAGGTAGACTTTTGTTTACACTGTATTATAATACATTTTTTTCTTTGTCTTTCCCCTACTATTTGTCTTCTGTTTGGTAATATATATTGAGTTTTTCATGTAAGAGAAACCACATGGTAGTCAAGCTTGTGTGTCCAATTTGTTCACTTAATATCTGGATCTCAAGATGCATCCATTTTCCTAGAAATGATTCAAGTTAATCCTTTTTATGGGGGCTGGTGAGATGGCTCAGTGGTCTAAAGCACCTACTTAGAACAAGCTTAGCAAAGCACAGGGACCGCGGTTCAATCCCCAGCACCACATGCCAGCCAGCCCTGCCCCCTGGTCGGCTGAGCTGCCCCCCCACATACATACATAAATAAAATTTAAAAAAATCCTTTTTATGACAGAATAGTACCCCATTATATATAAATACCATGCTTTTAAATCCATTAATTTGTTAATGGATCTATAGGCTTTGTCTAAGATCTTGATACTATGAATTTCTCTGCTATAAGCATGGATATACACACATCACTGTAATTTGATGCCTTTAACTCTTGGGGAAGATACCTAGAAGGAGGAGAAGGGCTGGGTCAAATAGCATTTCTAGCTTTACTTTTCTAAGGAAATTTCATACTGATTTTTGTAGTGGTTGTATCAGTTTATACTCCCATCAACAGTGGGGAAGGGTTCCCTTCTCCCCACAGCCTGGCTGGCATTGTTATTGGTTGATTTCTTGATAACAGGCATTCTTTCCGGAATGAGATGGAATAAAAGAGTTATTTTAGTTTGCATTTCTCAAATGTCAAAGTAAACATCATTTTAATGTGTTTATTGACCATTTGTATTCCTCTATCAGAGAAGTGTCTATTTCAGATAGTAGGTGTTTAAATTTGGGGACAGGTCTAATATTTTTGAGCTCTTTGTATATTCTAAATATACGTCCTTTGTCTGAGGAGTAGCTGGCAAATTTTTTTCCTATTCCATAGACTGTCTCTTTACTCTGTTGGTGGTTTTGTTTGCTGTGCAGAAGCTTTTTAACTTGATATGATCCCATTTGGAGATGCTTGGTATTATTTCTTGTGCAACCGGGGTTTTGGGTTTTAAAGTCTTTGCCTACACCTATCTCTTCAGGAGTTTTACCTACTTTTGTCTTCCAGCAGATTAACTGTTTTTGTTCTAATCTTTAGATCTTTGATCCATTTTGATATTAGTTTAGTGCATGGGGAGTGATTTGGATCGATGTGAAGCTTGTATTGATTTAGCAGAAAACAAATCCGAAGAGGAAAAGTATCTATATGCGTTCAGGGACACTGAAGCATAAGTGTTTAATAACGGTGCTTCATAGAGAGGAAGAAAAAAGTGCCACTTACATCAATGCCACCTTTAACTGGGAAAGGGACAAAAGCTAAGGGACTGAACGCAGCTCCCGTTGCCGGCACAGATAGAATTGAAGTGTAAGGACAGGAGTTTAAGGTGGGCTAAAGATGTCTTTCCAGACCCACAAGCAGGAAGCTCGGCACCTCATATTGTTTTCCAGACAAATTCAGGGAGGTTTAACATATATAAACTAAATCTTTAGGCCAAACAAAGATGGCAAGAAAAAATTATAAAGGAAAATACACAGGAAAACTGTGTGTGAAATAATGCTGTTTTGGTTTTATCTATTTATTCAGAAATTTTTTATTCCAGTGTTTAAATATAGTCCTAGTTATCATTAACAATGTTTCTTCATCATTTATATATCTTTTTTTGTATGGTTTTTTTTTGGGGGGGAAGGATCTACAGGGTGTTTAGGCTGTCACTGTGTAGATCGGACTCTTAGTGATCCTCCTGTTTACAGCCTCCCAAGAGCTGGAATTACAGGCGCGTGCCACCACGCCCAGTCTCAATTGCCATCTCAGCATGGCCTGCGGGCAGGGCGGGCACCACAGGCCTGGGGATGGACCCCAGCCCCTGTGCCTGCTTGCAGGTGCCTTAGCCGACTGAGCTATTTGGCTGGCCCTCATTTACGTATCTTTTAACTAAAGAAAAAACTACAAATATATAACTGCTTATTAAAAAACTTTTAAGTACAAAATAATGAGTGTTAGGTTATTTTAGTAAAGGTACATGCTTATATATGCCATTCACATTTTAAAATTTAAAATGCAGATTAAAATAAACATACTTTTAATGGTGATTATATGTATTTCTACAGTTTTATATTTATGGCTATAATCAGGTGTAGGGTATAGGTGGCTATAGGTGATCAAGTTCCTTATCATTTATTTTTGTAACCATTTTACTACTACTAAAGTGTAATGGTTTCTATCTCATCCTTTGGAAGACCTTTAGGAAAGAAACTCACGAAAACTTTAGTTAAAAAATAGAGAAATAGTGTACCATAATATCTGCAGTTTGTCCATAGTCTTATTTATCACCTACATGGACAGATTTAAGAGCTTTGGAAGGGTACACTTTCAAATTTTAGTTCTGATTTTCTATAGTAATATGAGCATAGTAACTAGCTTTCTTTATTCATCTTGAGCTTTTGTCTAGAAACAATCTAGTTCAAACACACGGAGAGAGCTCAGTGGCATAAATGCCTGCCTGGCAGGCACAGGGCCCTGAGTTTGATCCCCATTACTGCAAAACAAAACAGAACACACAACACACAACACACACACACACACACACACACACACAAAGCAGATAGCAGTTTAAATATGTGCATTTTTTGTGGACCAATTATATCTCAAAGATATTATATCTCAATAAAATTTGTAGCGGGGTGCTGGTCAATAAAACAGCAGACAACTTTCGCATGCTCTTTTTTTAAAAAAATTTATTTATTTATTTGTGTGTGTGTGTGTGTGTGTGTGTGTGTGGCCAGCTCAGCCCACCAGGGGGCGGGCCGGGCTGGCATGTGGTGCTGGGGGATTGAACCGCGGTCCCTGTGCTTTGCTAAGCTTGTTCTAAGTAGGTGCTTTAGACCACTCAGCCATCTCACCAGCCCCTCGCATACTCTTTATAAGGGGGAAAATGAATATTTAATAACGCAGAATGTTGCTTTCTCACTTCTCAATACTCATTTTCCCCCACTTACAGAGCGCCCAAGACACTGGAAGGTCTCTCTTTGCTGGCATCAAGTACTGTTGTGAATAAGCCTTTTAAACCACCCCGCACAAGGTGGGTCAGTGCATTCTTTAGGAGTGGGGGTGGCATAGAATATTTCTACTATCAAGATATAGAAGTCTAGCAGAAGAATCGAGTATCATGCCCAAGGAGGTCTAAACATTCAGTTGTTTATGTTTCGTCGCATGACAGTAATTTGTAGTGATTAGCAAGTTCAGCCAGCAAACCAACATGATATGAAATTTCAGTTGCTGAGATGAGAACATTTTGTCTCAGCAGTAATTTTATTGATTATGGGACCTGTTAAATAGTCCATCTGCAATGCAAATGTAACTGGGACGTGGAAAAAAAAGCCATCACTTTGTTTTCCTCAAGCAATTTCAGAACTAAATTAAATAAAATCTTTGATTCGAGACAGCCAGCCTTTTCTGATAAAGCTTTCAAATACATCCAGCGTGTTAAAAGTGGGTTGCTAGGTCCATGAAAAATTATGCTGGACAAAGAATGACACTGTCTCAATCATTTTTTAATAAAGGAAAATATAAAGCTCTCCGGAGCGTGCAGCTGCACTCTGCCCGGCTGCCGGGCAGGGCTGCTGTGTGTGCCAGGGTCCAGCGATGAGGCCGTGTCTCCCGGAGCTGTGCCGAGCTCGCCTCCCAGATGCTCCGTGTGACGGTGGCTGTGTCAGCCTGTGTTTCTTCACAGGCTCCCAGTCTGGAACCCAAGCAGTTAATTTTTAAATACTAATGCACAGCGCAAACCTCCAGAATGAATAGAAATAATCATCCCTGAGGCATGTCACACACTGATGGTAATAAAAATTGCTTAATTATTTATTAGTAGTTTCTTTATAAATTACTCTGGTTTTGCTGAAGGGAGTGGACAGTGAGGTGGGAAAAAAGAACTCGGGAAGAAAAATCCGCCAGAGAAGCCCATGGTTCGGGTTTCCCACACCACACTGACACCTTTTGACTTCTTCCTGTAAGTGCTGGGGGAACAAATAAACTTTAAAAGAGACTGAAGGGTCAGATTTGTGGATTTTTTTCCTTCTGTGTATTGGGAGACAGATTTGAAGGGGATAAAAACAGGCAGGTAGCCCTAAAAAGTCTCAGGGCATCTGAAAAAGAGGAAGGAAGCCCCTAAATAGTTACAAAGCAGAGCATGTAGGAGAAACATTTGGGAGATTTTCATACATTATTGATGGGCAATGAGGGTCAGCGAAAAAGGGAGAAGACTGGGTTAATTTTCCACACTGGAAAGCCGGGTGGGCAGCCAGCCCCTTCGCCCCTCATGAAATCACAGGTGCTGGTGCAGATTAGAAGGGAAACATAAGTGGCTGATTGACCCACTTTCCTAATGGACACGTCAGTCACCTAGAAATTGTACAAAAGCAAATTGTATGGATAAACATAATAAACAATGACAGTAAAATTACCAGGTCCTCCAACCAAATCACAAAAGACCAGGAAAAGATAGGAACTGTTTTTTAGGAAGCTGATGTCAGGGACAGAGACAAAAAAGGGAACAGTTAGATTGTGTTAATTGTATTATGTGACAATGGGAATGGATTTACTTGCTACACTAATGAGTAGTGTTACAGCGGGCTTTCGCTTTGTGTCTCACCTATTCATTCATTAGAATGAGGCTTCATTTTTGCTTCTTTTACAAAGTCAATATGCAATAAGATCAAATAAATTTTGATGATTGCCAACAGATGTCGAGGGGCTCAACTTCAGGACCATCTGATCTTTTGCTTTTCAGTTATTTCCGGCTGTTCTTTCTACTTAATTACTTTCCCCTCACTTCCTAATCCTGTCCATGTAATTCTACACCACGATTAGGTCTAGCAGTCTCTAATAATTTTCCATAGGCTACGCTGCTTTCTGATAAGGTATTCTTTCTTTGCAGCTCTGTTGCTAATGGGTCTAAACAGTCTGTTTTTAGCAGAATTTCAATCTTCCTTAAACCGTGTCTGTCCTCAATTTATTCACCCAGTTTAATTCTGAAAATTTAAAACTTACTCCTATAATTTTATCTCATTTTACATTTGATACAGTGGCTCAACAACCAGTAATTTTGCATAGTACGGAACTATTTTAACTGACCTGTCTTTTATATCCTCCTGACATGAGATATTTGTTTTTTAATCATTAAAGCAGATTTACTAGAATGATATATGTATTACAGTAAAAAATTTCCTTCATTACATGAACGTTTTTCATGCAACTTTTATGAATGGAGGATAGTATTGCTGTAATACATATTTTAGTAGTGTTTCAAAGAAGTAACTCCAGAGTAGGAATTTATGGAAGCTCAGAAAGCATCTCTCAAGTCAGTTTCTTACAGATTTTGTGTGTATATTTATATAGTCTGTATGTAGACGGAACCTTTCCTTCCCTTGACAAGAAGGTTTTAATGTCTAGTGCAACCAAAGGAGGCTGTTTCAATAGTCTCTAATAGCCCTGCTTTCCCAAGGTAGGCTAATAGAATCCTGCTGATTGAAGCACACCACATCACAGATGTGCTTTCAGATTTTGTGTTGTTTAGTAGTAATTTAAACAGATGTTTTCACTTTTGATACAGAAATTTCAAGCCAAAACCTACATTTTTTAAGCATTTGCAATAAAATAAGGCTTAATTTTAAAGGTACTTATATTTTTGTCATTTAAAAAATAGCCTTCTTTCTGCTAATGAAAAACAACATATATTTACTGAAATTTTTAATTAAAAATTACAAAAAGATTAAAAAACCCCAACTATACCCATTGATTCATTGAGGAAAGATACACATATTTTCACATACATATATATGCATATTTGTATTTAAACAAAAGTGGGCTCAGATTGTGCATTATGGTTTATAAGGATAATCATGACTCATCTTTAACTTAGGTAAAGTTCACTCCTTGTGTATGAGAGGCAATTTAAGTAGGTTTTAAAAAAAATTTCTTGGGGCTGTGGGGATGGCTCAGTAGAATAAGTGCTTACCCGGCAAGTGCAGGGGCCTGAGTTCAAACCCCGGTTCTGCCAAAAAAAAAAAAAAAAAATCTTCATTTTGCCTGTGAGAAGAAACATGAGACTGGGGACAGGAATGTGCTGCTTCCTCAATCACTTCCAATTTCTGCATCTTTCTGTGACTATGATTCTGGTTTTCTTACGTGGCATAAACTCAAGCGTACTCTTCTGGGTGCTGATTCACAGAGCAACTGTCTAGTATAATAGAAAAGAAACCCCATATTGAACCTATGGCGTTTGGTCTCTAATGTGGAGATCTACAAGGGTAATACTGACTACCTATGGTCGGTTTCCATCTTGGGCCACTTTTAAAGGCTAACTTCCGCACGAGGGAAGCTCTTCCATGTTCTACTTGTTTACTTGAATGTACAGTTAATATTTTACATTTCCTTAAGTAAATTTTTGAGAACATTTCAAGTGACTTCACAGCAATCCATCACATGGATTCCCCCAGCCTACTTTGATCTATTATTAATAGACATCTGGTTAATTTCCAATGTTCTGTTATAAATAAGGCCATGATAACTGCTGTGTTGAGATACAACACGAGGGCTGCTCCTTATTTTTGCACTCATTCTTTTTTTTTTTTTGGTGGAACTTGGGATTGAACTCAGACCTTGCGCTTGCCAGGGAAGCGCTTATTCTACTCAACCATCTCCCCAGCCTCCTGCACTCATTCTTGATGCTGTTCTCGTGTCTTTCTTTGTGGTACTTTTGCCACTCTCATGCTGATAAGATGGGGGGGGCAGTGACTTCACAATAACCAACTAAGGGTTACTTGAGGTGACACATACACAGTAAAACATGAACTTGATTTGTGTGTGTGTGTGTGTGTGTGTGTGTGCAGGGTCTCACTATGCAGCATGGACTCATAGCGATCCTCCTGATTCCAGCCTCCCTAGTGTGCTGGGATTACAGGTGTGCACCACCACACCGACTCCATTGCCTGCTGTGTGTGCCCGGGTGATGGGGCCTGCATGTCATGCGGACTTAGGCCAGCACTTAGTCTGCTGAGCTGTCTCACCAGCCCTTAAACCATACACTTTTAATACATTCTGTGATTTTGTGGACTCTTTGCTGTAACCCCTGTTTGGAGGGCTAGTTTGTCTTTGGTCGTGTGAGCTATTTCAGACTCTTCTGTAGGGTTGTTGGAGAGCTGCTGTGCTCTAGCGCCTTCCTGGCTTCGTGCTGCCAATAGCAATGGCGCTTTCCAAGCTTCGAATACCTCTGTGATTCCAGGCTTTGGGCCTCAGACCTGTGTAGCTCTCCTGTCAAGTTTAGGTTGCCCTGAACAGCTGCATTAGGTAGTTACATACATTTAAAGGGTGGATGGAAGACTAGGAGTCTTACAGCTTTACGAAAAACTCTTCAATGGACTCTCTTTGTCCAAAAATCATAGATTCACTTCCTAGGATACATTGTCAGATGTGGAATAATAAATGATCAAAAGTATAAACATTTTCAAAGCTCTGGGCATATGCTGACAAATTTCTCTATAGAAATTTGGTACCAGCTTACATTCATAATTATATGTGAAAGTGATATTTTCACTGAATCCTTATCAGCACTATTATTTGCAAAACAAGTCTGGCTGTACATAAAATCAGATTCTACTCTGATTTTACACTGTCTTTTATTTATTAATGGAGTTGAATGTTTTGCATTTTAATGGTTCTTTATCTTTTGTTATTCATATTCTTTGTCTCCCCCAATGCCCCCTCACCCGCAAACATTTTCTAAAGTACTAACAACTCTATGTATATTAAGTCTTTGCTGAAAGACAATGCTCAGGGGCTGGTGAGATGGCTCAGTGGCCTAAAGCACCTACTTAGAACAAGCTAAGCTAAGCAAAGCACAGGGACCATGGTTCAATCCCCCAGCACCACTTGCCAGCCAGCCCCGCCCCCTGGTGGGCTGAGCTGCTCACACACACACACACACACACACACACACACACACACACACACACTAAATAAATAAATGTGTGTGTGTGTTTTTTTTAAAGACAATGCGCAAACCACACAAGATACTTTTTTTTTTTTTTTTTTTTGGCGGAACTGGGGATTGAATTAAGGCTCCTGGGCTTGCCAGGCAGGCACTTATTCTACTGAGCCATCTCTCTGGCCCATACATATTTTTTTAGGAACAGGAAATCATAGGGAAAATGTGTCAAGGAAAGACACCCACCAACATTCACACGAAAGTCTTTGAATTAAGTAAAGCTTTTGTTTTATCCAGGACACTGTGGGCTTTTCGCTGTGGCTTGTGGGAGGGATGTTACAGTGTTTCCTATGTTGTGCTCCTCTGAAAGTTGCTTCACCCACAGCTTCTGAAGCCGAGGTGGCCACATTTTATATTAAATTAATTAATTAATTAATTAATTTATATTTTAGAAAAATATATTTTAGTACAGAGTAGACAGGGTCTCACTATATAGATCTGACTCATAGTGATTTGCCTGTTTTCAACCTCCCAAGTGCTGGGATTACAGGTGCACACCACCATGCCCAGTCTCAATCCCTGTCTCAGCATGCACTGGGGGTGGGGCTGGCACGGCACACTGGGGATCAACCTCAGCCACTGTGCTCTGCCTAAGCAGGTGCTTTAGTCTGCTGAGCTATCTGGCTGGCCCCACATTTTATACAAGCGACTTGAGGGACAGGACATCTACTCAAGGGTCACCCGTTAATAGGCTGTCAGGAAACTTACGAACTGTGCCAGAACTTCTCAACGGGAGTTAGAAGGGGGGAGAGACGGCCAATTAGTAGTAAGCCTGAAAGAACAAACATGAAGAAGGTGAGTGAGCCAGATGGGGAGAGGACCTTGGAAGGGAACATAGTCGGGTTCCTGCCTGGGAGATCTCCATAACCACATTCACCTTCAGCTTTAGTTTCAGCAACCAGAAGCTCTTTCTTTTCTGTGTGTGTCTCTTTACTTGAGCTTCAGTGAATGGACCTTTGCTATTTATAATTAAATTAACCTGAAGAAACAAGGTGGTTGTAAGAAAAAGTTATGGAATTAAAACTATCTTAGTTATTGTAACTCCACAGAGACCCCCATGGAGCCATGTTAATAGTTTTCTTCATGCAACAATTGTTCAACATAAAACCAGTGTGTATACAAGTCTATATTATTTATTGAGCTGAGGGTAGAGATACAGAGATAGATTTGACAGTCTCCAGCAGCATACAGTTCAATCACACTTCCACATAGCATTGTTGTTCATTACTGCAGCTTGTCAGGTCAATGGTGACCAGCTAGTTGCTAGGCAACTTGAAAGACAGGGATGCCTAGCAATGTCTCAAATGGATGCAGCATCACTGTGATATGAATTCTTCTTCTTCTTTTTTTTTTTTTTTTTGGAAATGTTTGCCAAGAATTGTAAAGAAATTGTAATTTTCTGTAAAGATGGTAGCCTGCCGCTGTTTTAATAGATGTTGGCCCATGACGTGTAGATTCTGAGTCGCAGAGATGAAAGACTTTACTATAGCCAGGTGAAGAGCATGGGTTTTGTGTTTGCTTTGAGTTTTCTTTCCCTTTATGTCCCAGGGAGGCAATGCAGAGAAACCCAGCGCATGTGTCATAGCTGAGAACCACCAAGCTCAGCAGAACCAAATCTTTTATAATGCCCTGCAAGTGAACCTGCCTGACATTGACCCCGTGGGGAGACATATTTATTATGCTGGACAGTAACTTGCCCTTTGCTCTGGAGGGAAACACGATCTTTGTTTTCTTAAATGTTCACTATCATTATACAAATATCATTGAACAGAAAGTCCTGGGGCAAATGCTGCCAGTGTCTGCTTGGAAGAAATGCAGAGATGCTAAATATTCCTGGAGAATAACCCTGACAGAGTTTTCTGCTTGCTTTTTAAAACTTATCATTAAAAAATTAATCAAATAAAGCTTATCATTCACAATTCAGCTCTTATTTCTACTGACGTGAAGTGTCTACTCTAAGCCTGTCCTGTTTCTCTCCTTTTTTACCATTGCTGCTTACTGGATACAGCAGTTAGAACATTTTTTGTTTTATTAACAGAAATTAACTTTCTTGAACTTGAACCAAAAGGAAAGTTAGCAGAAGGACACTGGATTATTTATTAATTTAAAGAACTACCGAGTACCTAGTACTGTTCTGGAACCTTGCCTGCCAAGGTTCATGGCCATGTTGGAGCGCCGTCTTCAGCATGTATTAACATTAGGAGGTTGGGAGGTGGGTGGGTCACATGCCTGTAGTGCCAGCCCTGGGGAGGCTGAAAACAGGAACCCGAGCTGTGTACTGAGACCAGAAAGGCACAGACCTGGTAGGTCTTGGCTGTTCTTAGGTTGCTTTCTTTTTCTCTTTCTTTTCTTTTCTTTTCTTTTCTTTTCTTTTCTTTTCTTTTCTTTTCTTTTCTTTTCTTTTCTTTTCTTTTCTTCTTTCTTTCTTTCTTTCTTTCTTCTTTCTTTCTCCTTTTTTCCTGTACCGGGGTAAAACTTGGGACCTTGTGCTTTTCAGGCAGTCACTTATGCCACTGAGCTATATCCCTGGCCCTCTTGGCTGTTTTTATAGAAAAAGGAATGGCTTGTGGGCAGCTTTGGAGGCATCCCAGTTGCTTTCAATCACATCTGCATTTATTTGAACTAATGCTCCATTGCTCATAAGAATAAAAGAGTTGTTTTGAGTATTATTATTTCACTTCATGTTTTAAAAATCAGTTAAGCACAATTTCTCCATGTATGTTATTTTCTTGGCCATCATTTACCATTTCCCCTTTTTTATTCTGGAAAAATTTGTTGAAGTTATTTGAATGAACTGATCTTAGCCAATTTGGTGACATTGGTAAATATAAGTAGCCTCTGGAGGTGGAAGATAGATAGGACTCTGTGTCTCTTTTTTATCAGTCTTGCTGCTGAATACAAGTAGAGAAATGCTTAGCCCTATTTTACTACTGATAAAAATTTATTAGATAGCCACATATCTTCAGGAACATTATTTCAACAATTAAAAAATTGTAGCATTTTATGCTAATTAGCACACTTGCTGAGAAGATTTGAGTAATGCTCTTTGAAATGCCAGAGTAGCCACTTCTAAAGTTAAGGATTTTCCTAACTGGGATGTTTCCAAGTTTAATCCGTCCTGGAGTACAGACTCACGTTTCTTTATTTCCCAGGTGGACGTACATACATGAGACCTCCTGAAATATTTTTTAAAAGCCAATTACTAGACAGACAGTCCAATGAGCCAGAATTTAGGTTGTTAGTCATGTGCGCTTGCTAATTTCCATATTCCTTTGTAATTAACATTCCTCCTGACTGGATTAATTGGGTTTGCAATAAGTAATCACATTTGTAATACTGCAACTGTTCCCAAATTAATTGCTCATGTGCTCAATGAGCCATTACATGTTCTTTTTTAAAGCTGCTCGGAGAGCCCACAATTTGAGTGCTACGCTTCTAAACATCTTGGGGTGTGTGACCCAGAATCATCCAGGAATGTGATGAAAATGATAAGCCACTGGTTCCTAAATGTTGAGACTATAGGAAAATCATTTTGGTTTACTAATGAAAAATACAATTACTTTGACTCCACCCTTTGTAGTGGATATTCCATGGGGTCTGGAAAGACTTTGAGAAATATTGTATATATTGTCTTCCTGAATAAAGGCACATTGGTATATGCTTCGTTCTTTTCCAATGAGTTGAAAAGGGAGGGTTTCACACAGGTATAGCTTTAGTCTAGCACAGGGCAGTTTTTCCTCAGATGTGCTGCAAGTTACAATCACTCAGGGAGTTTTAAACAGTATTTCAGATCAATTAAATCATAATATGAGTAGTATAGTGGTCTAGGGTGATTAAACCATGTGCATGATTTCTTTTTCCCAAACGTAGATTGGAGAGTTTTGCCTCAATATATCAATCTATATTTACTGAATGAGACTAATGTGGCAGATACCTTGGAAAAGAGAGAATAAAAAGAAACCTGATAATCCTATAAATTTAGCAAAATCCTCAGTTTAATTTGTTTGTTGGTGAGAAAGCACATCGTTTTTGGCTTGATTTTCCTTTCTCTCTTTCAAGGCTCAAAGGATTTAATTAACTTTGTGCTGTTTGACAGATATATTTCCCCAATTTGAGAGAAGAAAGGGAGGTTTTAAAAAAATTATATTACCAGGATATTTTCTGTGATATTTTAGTTGAAGAAACCCAAGAAGATGTGTGGAACTTAAAATTGATCCTAGATTCATGATATTCTAATAATATGCCAAGCAATAATTAAAAGTAAATATTCATTATTACTAATCCAGAGAAATTTGCTAAATGAACAATTTTCTGGATGTTATCTGAAGAAGAAAATTAAAATTCCTTTGATAAGGCAAAAAAATCTTACAATGATGAACAAAGTAGCTGATGGAAAATTTAGTTACATTACTAAAGTTTTAGAAATTATTCGAAACTTCTATATTATAAGAAAAAAGTAGATCTGTAATCAGCCATAGAAAAACTACCCTGGAAATGACTATAATCAAAGGTTTTTCTATGTTTCTTTGAAGTGGATCCACTTACAATATTACTCATATAGACACTCAAAGCACTGGCAATAATAGGTGATTTAACAGTGTTGAAAATCCTTCAGTGAAACCATATAACCCGAGGCTTTCTCTGAAGACATGAATTTAGTAATTATGGTAATTGTGCTGATAACTCAAGATTTCCAATGCCAGAGACAAAATTTTAGAAAAATGGATTGTAAAAATGAAGCATCACAGTTTGATAGCTTCAACCTAGGTGGCTTATTGTCCAGTTGTGTGGAAGACCTGTTTCCGGGTTGGCAAAGGTCAGACAGCTTTCATTCCAAAACCGGTGTTCTTAACAATGTATGGTGGTGACCAGTTAAATGCAATGCATTTCTTTGGTCAGCCTTTTTTTCTTTTTCTTTTTCTTTTAATTGTGAAGGTAGGATTGTTTGTTTACTTCTTTTTTTTCCTTATTTTTTATTTTATTTATTTATTTTACAAAATCTCAAAACAAGATTTTAGGAGAGTAATAATGGTTAGTACATTGTGTATTGTTACTGCCAAAGTAGTTTCTTATATTACAAGATATAGGCAAGAAATAATAAATAAACAACAGTTTGTTTACTTCTCTAAAAGATTGAAAAGGTTTCCATCTTTTGAACTAGGACTTCTATTCAGTTGTGGAGAAGGGCTCACCCATGTTGCAGGAGTTTGAAATGGTGCCAGAACCTGGACCTGAGGGGAACTGAGGAATGATTGACTTGCAGATGTATTTTCCTGTTAGGCCACCCTTGCTAGAGAAGGGTGTGCTCATAGGAAGGTGGCTCTTCTTTCCTAATGGTGGAGTAAAAGGTTTCTTGGGTGGGTCCTGCCTTGGGATGACGCTAATGGGTCTAATGGAGCTGAGTGCCCACTTCCCTCCAGCTTTACACGTTATTTATTCCCATCTCTGATTCTAACAGCCACGTCATTAGTAGTGTGACCATTCTGCCCATCTTACAGATGAGGACTTCAAGGACAGGATTAAAATCCACTTAGTTTTATGCTTAAGCTCTTGTTCTTTCTGTCTTATCTTCTCCTTTCTGTTCTAGATAATCTCTCAAACGTGCCCACCGATTCTTTGCTGAAATTCTAAAAGATTGTTCACCACGTTTTGGAGCACGATTCAAACAGCCCTACTTTAAAGACTTTTTTTTCCGTGGGACTCGTATTTGTGACTTCCATTATCAGCTCCATGGGAGAGAAATTAAAGATGAGTCAGAGAGGCAAGAAGAAGAGGGGGCCCTGTGTCCATGATATCTAGCACTACATAACCTGGAGAGAAGCCAATGTGCGTGGGACAGATAGGAAATAAACACAGGGAGCTGTTCTATTTTCTCCTCCTAATTGAATTTTCATTCTCTATGAAAGCTCGAGTGGCCACGGAAGGACCGGGGTGTTCTATTATCCAGCCAGCAGGGGGAGCAGTGGCCTAGAAGTGACAACCCGACGGGTGAGAAGGCCTTGCAGTCAGCCCAGTGGGTAGTCCTAGGTGTGTGACCCTACCCAGTAATCCGGGCAACAATAGATTCTATTTCAAAAAGATCTTGTCTGTCCTCCCATTTAGTTTATGGTTAATTAAGCTGTGGGACTCAAAAGCAATAGGGTACTAGGAAAAAAAAATCACTTTGATGGTAAAAGATATTTTGTGTTTATGAATTTCATTTACTATGTGGTGAATTGCAGCTTTATGTTTATCTAAGAGCCTACTAGAATTGTTAATTCTAGCCAAAATTATTTTTATAACTCGGGCCCGGATTAGTCGATTTGCTTGGGAACACTCAGATGAGCAGACTGGGTTTTATCAGGACATTTAAGATTCAAGGGAAACAATTATTGTCCTTTTCAGCTTTTACGGTGCTGGGATCTACAGTCTCTTTTAAGTCATATAAGTTTTCTCTAAAAATTAAGTAACTAACAAATTTGTATTTTATCTAAAAGGAATCACTTGTTAATTAACCTCCAATATTTAGTTTGTTTGTGTTGGAGGCTTTCTGGGGAGAGGACTTTTGGTGTTGTAGTTAAAGTTCAGGCTGTAAGGGTCAAGACTACTGAGGGATAGGGCAGAGGGCTTACGCTAAAGAAGAACAATTAGAAGTCAACTTCAAAAAAAAAGTCAACCTCTATTTTAATTTAAGCTGATGCAGGTTGGTTTTGGGGTATCAAGATGGGGGAAGCGACGTATTTTGAGTTAGATGTTTAAGATGAGTGATAAAAGTTTTGCTTCTGCAGCACAAGTCTGAAGATGCAGAAGGCTCAGTGGCTCCCAGTGATGTTTTGGCCTGTGGACTGCTTGCTGGTATATGAAGAGAGAGTGAACCTTCTTTCAAGAAAAATGCGCACAAATAACATTTTACATAGCGTTTCAGTATCCATTGATGAAGCCCCTGAGCTCCAGGGCACTTCTTTAGGACAGTGGTATTTAAAATTGGAGGTGTGGTGGGTAAGGGTGCAGAATAGCCCACTGAAGTATGGACTCTTTTATTTGTTTTTATTTTCTCCTTTTGCACCTGCTCTTGTAGAGGTTTCATATTATGCATAATATATTAATGCCATAGTACAGCTATACCATTTGTACACAGAAAGAGCCAGTTAGGCATTGGTGCTCAAATTTTTATTCACAGGGAGACATAACTTAAAATTGATGGATTATCAATTTAAAGAATCATACTAATCAAATTCTAGAGTCTTCTCTCTTAATTTCAGGGCCATTGATAGGAAACTCAATCAAGAGTCTACTGCCAGTGACCCCACAATTGGGTCCTAATGCTATGAAGTCGGGTGTGCTTGGCAGTGTGCTCTCAGGCACAGTCCCCTACCCCCTTCTGGGAGCTAGCTGGAGTGGGTATGCTAACGGAATCAATAAGATCAGGTATGTTAGTCTGATCCTTGTATAATGTGGGAGGCCCTTGCCCAGTTGGTTAATGGTGGAGCTCGTGCTGCAAACCACAAAGTCTATGCCCCTTTCATTGACCTGCAGGGATGACTCAGTGCTCCTGGGCTGTTGTGGCCCCAGGGCTGCAGTTCCAGGCATTCTCTGAGGATGCAGAGTTGCTAAACCTCTGGGTGCTCTAGACACAGAGCTAGGAAACATACTTTTAGCTACATGATCTGAAGGGCAGGAACTTGCACTAGCCCTTCAACCTTAGCTCTCTCCTGCTGCTACTGTAATACTATTATATTTCAAAACAGATAGAGGGCCCCAGAAGGGTCTAAATACATCTGTGTATAAAGAAGATTTACAATGGGTTGTTAAACAGGAGTTCTGAGGCTAGCTGCACTAGAAGTAACAACTATTCTTTCTCCCAAATTTCCCCTGATATCACTGTCAAAAGCAGAATACTCATCTAGATAGATTTTTGTTTTGACCTGGAATGACATCTTCAACTTTTCTTATCTATAATCCAATTTCTGAACTTCCTTTTCAGTGATATTAGGTGAAATAGCTTTAAGAAGTCCTTTGGCATTAATGATAATAAATGTGCTCAGTACCATCCAGGTGTCTCTGCTCTTTGCCAGTGCATTACCTGTATTGATTTTAGAATTTTAGATGACCCTTTTTGTCGGACTTGATTGATATCCTCTCACCAGACTTTGACTGTCTACTTCTTCCCTCTCTTGTGTTCCTCTTCCTTCCCATGTTCATGAGAGTTGGAGGTGGCTGGCCTTCACTGGGTAGCAGAGGGTTGGGAATGTCATGAGCACTGGCTCTTAGGCCTGGAGATTGCCTCACAGGGGGCTGATCATGGAAAGGTCAAGTCTTTTTTTTTCTTTTTTTTGAAATACTCATAATTTTAATGGTTCATAGCTTCTGGTTGGCTCTGAATGGGACAGTTAAACAATATTACTTAAAGGCCCCCAAGCACGTTCATACCCCCTCAGCAGCGTTGGCTTCTATCCACAATCCACTGCCTAGTTGACTTCCATAGCCTCAGACCCCTTCCGGGGTTATGGAAATCACATTTTTTGTAATAAGCTGAAAAAAAAACCCCTTTGTACACCCATAATCTGTGTTCTTTTTTTTTTTTAAACAAAAAAAAAAAAAAAAAAAAACAAAAACAAATATTAAACCAAACAGCTTCCCAGGCTCCACTGCCTCACAGAGCAAAAGTGTTACTGAGGCACTCCAAATCCTTTGGGTCCTCTTGTCTCTTGCGGGCTGTGTTTCTGATCCTCTCCCTGTTCTCTGGAGTCATACAGCATAGAGTTCGTAAATCCTCTCTACACAGTACACCAAGGCAGCCAGCGCTATCGTGTTGTGCAGTCTCTTTCTGTGCAGGCCGTCCTTCCGGACCAGCACCACGGGGTAGAGGAGGTGAGTGTGTGCAGAGGCAGTCGAGACAGTTTACAGGCAGCATACCCCACTTGGTACTTGCAGCAAGGGTCAGACTGCCAGGAGATCCCACAGAGGGTGCAGCAGGCCAAGCTCAACACACCAGCAGGCAGGGAGAAGTAGTGGGAATAATCTAAGGGAAGTGCCAATGGGGTGAAGAGGCAGGCGGTGCCAGCCAGCACAGCCGTCTTATGCAGGCAGTTGCCCACAGTGATCCAGTGCGCTGTCTCATCACTAGTTCGGGTGGGCTCAATGACAGTGTACTTGTATTGTGCTCCCAGTGCCTGCTCCAGCTCATACTCAAACGGGTCCTGGGCATTCTCGCCATTGTAGATCTCGTGCACGAGGTATCAGTCTATGGCTGACAAGGTTACCCTCTCTTGGGCACTGCTGCTGCGGGTCCAGATGCCTCCTTCCCCACGGGGCCATCTTGGAGACACTCGGTTCTCTGGTGTCTGGCACCACGAGTCAGAAAGGTCAAGTCTTTTTTCTCTTTCTTTCTTTCTTTTTTTTTTTTAGCTGAATGGGGGATTGAACTCAGGCCCTTGCGCTTTCCAGGAAAGTGTTTATTCCACTGAGCCATCTCCCCAGCCCCGGTCAAGTCTTCAGGACCTTGCTTTCTGTCCATTTTTCTGCCCTCAGGCCCTGGGAATGGTCACAGAGGCCCTCTTGGCTTTGTGAATACCAGACCTTTCTCCTGTACGGCTTCTGGAGCAGAAGCAGTTAGCCAGACAGAGGACTGGAGAGGTGAAATGAGATCTCTAGGGAAAGAGGCAAGTTCTGTCCAAATATCCTTCTGCGGCCTGAAACTAAGGTTAATTTCCTGAGAGTCCCATTAATTAATTAATAGTGTCCTCTGCTGTCCTTGGAGAGTGTTTGTTTAAAATTCTATTCACACATTAGTTTATTCTGTTTTTGGTAGCTGAACTGTGAGAACCCTGCTGCTGCTGCCGGGCCCAGCTTTATACCCTCTGCCCCGTGTCTCCCCAGGGCAGCTGGCACACGGCGAGAGCAACCGTGAGCTTTGCCTTCTTCTTTAGGAAATAGGTGGGTGGGAAGCTGGGCACGCGTTCTCTGGAGAGGGCCACTCTTCCACAGGGATTGCTATCCTATCCCTTGTTGATGGTTGATGACTCATTTCTTTTCATAATATTTTGAAGGTTTTTTTTTTTTTTTTTTGTAAATGACACAAGTAGTAAATGTACACTATAGAAAGTTTGGAAAATTTAGGCCTAAAACTCTTGCCTAACAATAGTACGTGAGAATGTCCACCCTTAACATTTTTTAAATGCATGCTTAATATATTTCTAATGACTGTATTTGAATATTCATTTTAAAAACTGGATATTCCATCCTAAGCAGTTTTTGTTTGGTTCAATTATGTCATCATGTTACTGGAATACCAATAACTGATTTCACTATTTATTGATTTCTATTAGATATTCCACAATATGTTTTCCTGTTGTTGTATAGTAGATATACCATTGTGTTTCTAAGTACTTACACTTAGCTTGACAGGGGTCTGTTATTGTTCTAGTGAGAGATTGGGCCATATAGAGTAGTTATTTCCTAAATGATGCTTTCTTGTACTATCAGCTTGAGACTATAGTATATATTAAATTTAGAGAGTCCTAGTTGTTTTGTCTTATAAATTTGCCCTATTTCAATTACTTATTTGGAGGGAATTCTAGCATACAGATTTCAGAGATTTGGCTTTCTTTATATTACTTGATTAGGTGCATCGACTGACTCAAGTCAGACACAGTACGTTAAAGACATGCAAGGACTGCGGAAGTAATCTTATCCAGTGGTATCCCAATTGGCGTGCATCAAACTTTCACCAAGTGTTTATGGATGATGGCTGTTGACGATCTGAATTTGATGGACAAAGACCATGAGTCTGTATTTTAAGTAAGAATTCCTGTGTTCTGATTCTGGTGGTAGGAAGACCATAATTTGAAGTTGCTCTTTGATTAGTCGACCTAACTAACTTTTTAGAGCCGACATTTGAGTCTCATCATGCTCCGTCATTTGCTTTTAATACTAATTGAATCTCGAGATGACTTATAACAGGAGAAAAATATTACAGTCACAATTATGTTCAGCAACAGGAAATAAGTTCCAAATGAATCTTAACATTTTACTTGACACATTACTACATTTAAGCGTATTAAAGATGTCACTGAAGGGTGCAGGGGAGGAAAATGAACTTGATTTGGCAGGTAGATGTTCGTGGTACTATTATCCACAACTGTCGGCACTGATTGACAGCACACACATTACCTCTTAACAGGCATTGTACTCAATTGCATCACATTTAAGTGTATGGCATTTTTACTGAATATTTGAAACTGTTTTAGTTAATAATATTAATTGTGCATGGACCAACTTTCAGCCACAGTTCCTAAGTGCTTTTGGGATAACAACCCAAAAAGTCTCTGTGAATCTTCGCTCATCACAATCCTAGGTCAACAAGGCCACGTTGTTCCTGTGTTATCCTTTGTGAATAGGGCAAATGTTTAATCATGCAGAGAAAAACTCTCGCCCATATTATAGATCTGTAAACTGCAACACAGGATTCCCAGGCTCAAGATCACTCAGCCATAAGGACCAGGGCCAGAAGTGAAGTTCAGATCTCCTGTGCCCTTCTTCTCTGCTCTATTCATTCTAGCAGAACACCCTGTTTGCATAATTGTGTCTGCTGGTGGACCCTTGGCCGAATGGCTGGTGGAGATGCACATTTACATTGTCAGAGCACTGAAGCAAGGACTTTTACTCAATATTTTCTTTTGGAAAACCAAACATGCTTTATTTCATTTGTTCACAATTTATTTAAACATCTCACATATACAAAATAGGTACAATTTAATTTTTCTGCTTGTTCAAGAAACAAGGCTTCTTTGGGACCGAGGGAGAGAATGAAAATTAGACTGGCAGAGAGGAAATGCTGAATCTAAAGAAGAGAACAATTTTGGGCAAATGATCTGCGTATCTTTAGTTGGGGACAAGATGGCAAACAGTGGATGTTAAGCCAGATTTTAAAACCACGCAATACAACTCAACACAGGACAGTATTTCTTCTCAAATTCTTCCAGCACCATCAACATTCTTCAAGTATCTGAAATACTGCTAATTAGCACCTTTGTCTTATGAACAAAACAAGTACCTCAGTTCACGTTTGTCTAGGTCAGCACCTGATGAGGATTACACTCACAGGAAAGTCTTTTGAGGTAGTTTAAACCTTTGGAAGTTCGGGTTTTAAACTTCCCTCTATGGAAGATATTCAGAAGCCACAAGTGGTGTGAATGTTCATGGTTTTTATTTTATTTTTCAATTTTTATTTTGGTTTTCTAACAAAGGTTGACATTTTCCACAACAGGTGTAAGAGTGTTGAAAAAACTTTGCAAATCTTTTGGGGAGGGGTTGTAGGGAGGGCGTTAATTGAATTGTATTGCACAATGCTCCGATTGAGCCTTCTCTTTTGCTCACAATTTTAGCAAGTAGATTGTTCAGAAGAAGCAGAAGGATTCAGCTTTCAGTTACAAAAGAAGAAGAAGAAGAAGAAATGGCAGAGAGAGAGAGAGAGTTTGTTCAGGTTTCTTTTTTTGGTTTTTAATTTAGGTTTGAGTTCATTCATTTGAAACAGACTGGGCCAACCTCTAAACGGATTTCTTGGTCAGCATCACCGATGTCCAAAGGTGCAATGTCCAGGAAAGGCAGGCGAGATGGCTTGTTTGTTTTGTATTCAATGATTGTCTTCTCCCATTCATTTGTCTTTTTCTGTTTTTAAAAAAAGAAGGGAAAAGACACATAAAGCAGCGGTATTTCTGCCTCTGATGAATGTCTGAAACTTAGATTTCATAAGAACCACTTTTCCGCTTGTGATCAACACATTAGCTTCAGGCACGACCCACCAGGGGCCTTCAGAGTAATGGTTCCCTGCTTACCCTCTGCAAAATGCAATTCAGCAGATATTCCAAGTGGCTTATTTCTACATTACTTTCAGGATTGGAGCGTGTGTGTGTGCATGTGTGTGTGTGCATGTGTGTGCGTGCGTGTGCATGTGTGTGTGTGTGCCTGTGTGTCTGTGTGTGAAGAGGGATTTGGGCAGACATGCATTTTTGCTGGGTGTGAATTTTAGAATTCCATATTTACAGCTTATTATAGATATTAAGTTATATGTTTTTCATTTGCAAGGAAAATGATACAAGAAGATGAATATATGCCATAATAAACAGTAACACAAATTACTGCTGTACTTTGTATCTTAAGTCCTTTAAACTCAAGGAAGTTTAAGTTCTGGGGCACACATTACTGTTTTAGAAACTCATACTAAAGCAAAAACAATCTAATGCATGGACATAGAAGTCATTTAGGTATTTCAGAGTACTTCAGGAGGCAATATCTGATAAGAACTCTGGATTTACCACCTGAACTTGAATAAACACATTTATGCAAAAGGATCAGTAAGTTAAATCTCTTTTTCATCTGTTTATTTAATGGTCTAAAATAGAGTTTTCCCTGCCCTGCTTCCCCCAGCAAATGTTGCTCCTCTAGTTCACCATTACTTACAGAGCAGCCATCCACGAGAACAGTGTAAGTGAACCTGCTGTTGCCCTCAGGGACCAGCTCGACATCATTGGAGCCTTGCAGGATGACAGCCTTGCTCAGGCTGCCTGTCTCCCCATCCAGGTAGGCGATGCTGTTCCTGCAGTGGTAGGTGATGTTCTGGGATGCACGGTTGGCCAACAGGCGCATGAAGGCAAGCTGAGTGGCCATCTCCTTGGAAGTGACCCCTTCGGTGTTGTATTCGAACTGTGGAGCGAATAATATGGGGGTTCCAGTTACGAGGAGACGGACTGGACTGCTAAGCATCTGAACAGCCTGATAAGAAGGATTAAAATAATGATCTCGTAGTCGAGCCATGACAGAGGGCACTTTGAAAGGAAACTCGGTTCCCTTGTGTCTGAAGCCCCCAAGGTCATGTGATCTATGATCTGCGGCAAGCCCATCTGAAAACAACACCTGTGTCAGTTAAGTGTTAATGCAATTTGTTAGAATAATAAGGCACTGTGGTAGAGACCCAAGCCTTGGTCTTTTTCTGTAATTCTGTAATGTGTTGCATTCTATAAGTACCACGTGTAAACTGATTGTGCCACTGGGGCATCTCGTACTGCATTCTAATATATAGTCAGTAAAGTTGATGAACGGGTTTGATTAAAAATTCAGAGAAGCTGCTCGGTGTTTGCAAACATGCATGCGTGCAGCAGAGCTGTCTAATGGCCAGTAAACTTTCACCCTCTGTGATGTTGGCCTGTTTTATCCATAAGTATCAATTAAATCCAATTTGAATAATAACTTTGAATTATGTGGCTATGTCAAATCAATCCATCTTTTAGTGTGCAATGTAGGATGGACTTGGAATAGGAAAAAAGAGCAGGTTCTACTTTTTTAATAAATCCATTTTGGTAAGGGATTAATACACAACTAACTAAAAAGCCAACAATCCTAAAGGAATAACATGCAGTAAAGACAGGAATGACTGTGGGATTCTCACCTGGCTGCCACCATTGATGGTTTCTCCTAACCAAACGTGTTTCTTGGTCTTGGAGTTTCTGTACCAGGTCTTGGGTGTGATGCTTTCAGGCTGGGCCCGGATGCAGGTCTCGCCAGTAGAGAAATCACAGTATACTTTGATAGCGTCCATAGTGCATCCTTGGTTAGGGTCAATCCAGTAGTAACCTTTTCCAGAAAACAAGATCCAGATCATATAACTTCTCACTGATCATAACATACATTCTAATAATAAGTAGTGTAAGACATTGATTCTCTAAAGAAACACTTTTGATTACACTGTTATATCATCTGTTCCAATTTAGCGGGAAGAAGGTGGTTATTTTTAAGATTAGACAGTTTCTTCTCTGCTCTTTTCTATTCAAAATCGATTTAAGGTGTTTATTGCTATGAAAAGAGCAAAGATGGTATATGAAGAGCAGCTTGAGGATGGGTGCTGGTTAGGAGAAGAAGATGATGCTTTGTTACTTTCATGTAATGCGACTTCTGCCCTAAGTGTCAATGGGAACCAGTTCTGAGACACTCTGGTCTGGCTGCTTTGACCTACCACTGCTCCACTCTGGGTGGCTGAGTCTCAGGTCACGGCAGGTGCGTGCGGGGTTCTTCCTAGAGCCTTCAGGAGTAAGAAGGGTCTCAATCTGGTTGTTGAGAGACTTCAGAGTGGCATCAACTTCATAATCCTTTGGTCTGAGAGAAGGTGGTGAACGGGGCTGGTCAGCCCTGTAAAAGTCTCCGTCGAAGCCGAAGTCATAACCACCACCACTTGCACCAGGAGGCCCAGGGGGGCCGGGGGGACCAGGAGGGCCCTGAGAAGGTCCGAGAGGAAAGGAGACACTTGGGTATGGTTACAGGAGAAAGACATCAGTGGCAGTATATTTTCTATTGAACTTCAAAATAAGCAATTTTTAATAAGCAGAAAAGAATCAGATTGTATAAATAAAATTATTTTCTTCCAGGCACACTTTCAGGGTTGAGTTTAAAAAAGCACACTGAATACACACACCTTTTAGATCCCTGTCTTCCTCCCCATCCTTGCTCTCTTTTTATGGTATTGGGGATTGAACCCAGGAATTTTCACTGAGCTACATCCTCAGCCCTTTTTTATTTTGAGACAGACTTTTAATAAGCTGCTAAGTTGCCTAAAGTGCATTCAAACTTTCCATCATCCTGCCTTAGTTTCCCATATTGCTGGTACTACAGGTGTGCACCACCACAACCAGCTTAGAGCTCATAAATATACTGAAGTGGGTCATCTTTAATGTACTGTCAAAATTGTTGTGTGCGAGTCTGAAGCAAATGTGCCTTTGGTCACTGAAGTTCTTCGTTACATCCCCAAATCATACTCACAGCAGGTCCTTGGCTACCCTGAGAGCCTCGAACACCAGCAGGTCCAACAGCACCAGGGTGTCCAGCGCGACCGTCTTTGCCTGCAGGACCAGAGGGACCAGCAGGGCCCTAGGGAAGAAGGACATTGAAACAAAAGAATGAGCAAAGCTCTGCAAAGTTCATCGGCCAGGGAGGCCCAGCTTCAGAGATGAATGGTCTATTAGAATCTCATAGATTCACCTACCCTGGGACCAGCAGGACCCACAGGGCCAGGAGCACCTTGATCACCATGTTGACCCTTGAAAGAGAGAACAGGAAAAATCACACATTCAGATCACGTGTCAATAGAGGACAGACTTCTGCTTTTCAAATTAAATGGAAAATTTTACTTTCAATGGACTCTGGACTAAGAAAATTGAAAATAAAGTGAGGCTCTTTTCTCCCATTATGTCTATTATATTCAATTATTTTTTTTTCAAAAGCTATTTCCACAGTGCAATATTAGTCATTCTTCTAATTGTATTTATTCTAAGTAGAGCTGAAGGACACTGTTGCCAGGAGATTTTAATATATGTGTGTTTCTCTCACCCTTCACCCTTGGCTTTTTGTGCTGGGATGAAGTAGCATTGTCCCTGAGAATATGGAGTTGGCCAGAGAATGGGAAGTAGATATGAGGCTGCATATTTTTAGGACAATAGCAAGAAAAGTCTGCAGAGATTCCTTCTAGGCTGAAGATTCTAAGGCCATTCTGCACCCAGTATTCTACTTACAGCAAGACCTGGGAGACCTTGCAATCCATTGTGTCCCTTCATGCCAGGAAGGCCTCTGGCCCCTTTATCGCCAACCTCTCCCTTGTCACCTCGGATGCCTTGTGGGCCCTGTAAGGAAAGAGAAGGACAGAGAGGACTCTTACCTGCTTTTTCACAAATATGGCTTGATTCACTTAGAAAGGTAACTTGAGATATCTAAGGGTCTGTATGGACTCTCCACATTTCTGCTAATCTGTTTTAGCTGAGCTCTTAGTAAAAGGACTAGCTCTTGATGGTTATTTAATACAAACAAGGGGAAAAGCTTTCAAATAGACAAAGTTATGTCTATCAATTCTCAGCATGGACTATTTTTTTTTAAACATGAAGTCTAGCCTACACATTGTCTACTCCTTTTTTTTTTTTTTTTGGGACAGGGTCTCACTATGTAGGCAGGCTGGCCTTGAACTCATGACAATCCTCCTGCCTCAGCCTCCCAAGTAGTGGGAGTACAGGTGTGCAACACTACACCCGGCTCTACCTACTTTTTAACTGGTGGTTTGGAATGATTCTTACTATATTAATTTACACAGGAAACTTTACTATGTACTTACACTTGGACCTCTGGGACCAACAGCACCAACAGGACCAACAGATCCAGCAGGACCCTGTAAATCAGAAAAGAAAAACAGAACCCATCAGTGAAGTCTGGGACCCTCTTCCTGATGCTTCCTCTGTTCCCAAGGGTAATGTTGAAAGTAAAGCCCCAAAAGATGACAAGATGAAGGGAGTGACATTTATAGACTTACAGGTTCACCACGGTTTCCATGTTTGCCAGAAGGACCAACAGGGCCGTGAGGACCAGGTGCACCTGCAGTACCAGTGGGCCCGATGTTGCCAGGGTAACCACGCTCTCCCTACAAAAGGCAAAGTGAAGCTTAGCACGTCTGGCTTGTATATCAACCACTTTAATTGCAAGAGGATGAAAATATGTACCGACCTTGTGTCCAGGTTGGCCATCACGACCTGGGGGACCATCGCTGCCAGGATTGCCCTGTGGAGACACCTTGTCCGTGAAGGCTTTTGTTCTGTGCCCACCTGCCCTTATACTGCCTACCCTGCCTCTGCCATTCCCAGTGAACCCCTTATTTGTTCAATGGGACAAATAAGAACTACCAAGGGAGGTATTTTTGGAGGTATTTTCAGTAGTTGGGTCCAAATATAAACTATGTTAGATCTATTCCCCATTCCAAGTAATTTTTCCTATTTTCTACACTCAGAGAGGGCAATACTCACAGATATTATGGCAAAACCCACCATTTACTTCAGCAACTTGAAGCAACAGGACCACCGTTAGCACATGAAAGCACCACGATGGAACCCTGCTTAGTTTCATTTTACAAATCAAGTAGGACTCACGTCACGACCAGCTTCTCCGGGAGCACCGTTGACTCCAGGACTGCCCACGTTACCAGGGGGACCACGCGCGCCAGGAGGGCCTGCAAGGCCCAGGGGACCGGGCTCACCCTAGAGGTCAAGGAGATAAACCAACAGTGCTCTTACTGGATGGAATACCAGCTCACCCTCCTCAGACAGCTGTGGCCAGGAATGTCTAATGTGACAAGGATAGAAGGTGGTGGAGTGAGTGTGCTGCTGAATGGTAAGAGGTGCCACTCACTGCCTTCTTGCCTTCCTCCTAGGGACCTAGGATGCCAGTGTTGCGCAGTTGGGAATGTCGTGCTCTGTGTATGGGAAGCCTGACTACATCCAATACATCCCAGGTAAAGTGAATTCATAAAGTTGATAAAGTTTATGGAGATGAGATGGTTCCTAGCTGCTGTCACAGAGAAGGTTAAATGAAATGATTCAGAACTTCCAGTATTTCATTCTTCCTGCAGGATAAATGATGCCAGAATTTCATATTGCAGAGGAGTAAATGCAATTAGAGCTTATATCATTCTCAAGCTTGCAGAAAGAACAAAAATCGTTCTGCATAATGTTATGCTGTGTCTTTATAGTGTGTGTCTAAGTAAGGTGGTATTAAAGCTTCTTAGATAAGTGACATGTGATCTGTATAAAGAAAATGCCATGAATAAGAATCTTAAGTGGAGTTATTCAGTGATCAATCTGTCATACTGAAGTGGCAGCTTTTAAAATCCTTTATTATGTTAATGAGAATGCCAAACACTCACCGAAGAACCAGCGATACCTGGCAGACCACGTTCACCTCTAGAGCCAGGGAGACCCAGGATACCAGGAGCACCGAGGAGACCCTGGGGACCAGGGGTACCAGGGGGTCCCTAAACAGGAGAAAAAATGCTGAATATCACTGAGAAGATCCTAGCAGATGATACCAGTTAGATTGAGAACTGTGAGAGTGAGCTGTCTTCATAAGGTTTCTATGGTTGGACATCTCCTTTTAATGAGATGGACCTTCAGATATCTTTTCTTTGGTGACAGCAAGGCATTTACATTGTGGCATGTATTCTTTTTTTTCACCTGACCAATGGTACACCACTTAAAAATATATAGCTAGGAATTATGAGCCATTTGGGAGAGAGGTAGTTTTTATAGTCTCTGTGCGAGGAAGCACATTTTAACCTTGGCCTTGAAGATCTGCGAAAGACACTTTGGAGGGCAGCACTCCTACTGGACAATGGGTGCGTAAAGCAATCCATAGTTTATGGAGACTGATTCATTTACAGTAGGGTGGGCCACAGAAGTTGGATTCTGTTCTAATCCTGGGACCATGGGAGCTCTCAAAAGGTCTGCTGTGGTGAACAGAGAGCTCCTTCACTGACTGTGATTTCTATGATGTACTTTTTGAGCATGTGCTAAACCCACGGCACCTCCATGTGTGTTGGATTTTCCGCTCACCTGAGCTCCACTTGAAAGCCCACAGTACTCATCAACAAATACATGCCATTTGGGGGTTTGTGTAGGGGCTTTATTTTTAACTCCGCACAATGTATTAAAACAAAGGAGTTTGGAATCACTTACAGCAGTACCAGGCTCTCCAGAGGGACCCTTCTCTCCAACAAAGCCAGGGGGGCCACCTGCACCTGTGTCACCAGCTCGGCCCACTGGACCTTGGTCACCGCGAGGGCCTCGGATGCCTTCTTTACCAGCAGGACCAGGGGGACCAGGGGGGCCAGTGATACCCTGAGAAAAAAATGTACAATGTCATTTACAGCTGTTAATTATCACAGACCTGGAAGACAGCAGCAGAGGTTTTCTAGATAAAGATGCGTCCCATGAAACAGCAAAGCAATACCCTTGCCTGCTTTGGGAAAGGGTTAGGACATTTTAACATCGTCATGGAAAGAAGCACCTCCTGTTTTAATTCTCCTGAGGTGGTAACAGAGACAGAGACTGTCTGTGGTGAATCTCTGTGTGGAGAGGCGATGCCTCACTGCGGGACCTCTGGAACACTGGAGTCAGAACTACGTGGAGTTTGAGGAATGGGTTCGAAGTGAGTAAGAGCTGGGTTCTGGAGTTTTCTGCCCATTTCTTTGTGAAGGAACCCCGTGCTGGCATTTAGTTCCTAATTGAGGAATTGCATACAATGCCCTCCACTAGGTTTAATTAAATGCTTATGGGGAATGAAGATTTTTCTGTTACAAATCTGTAAAAGGACTCCAAGAAATCAACTTCTTTTCTATTTTTTCCCCTGAAACCTCAACAGGAAGACTTAATCCTTAGTAATTAATTAAATTCTCTAGAGTCTCGAGGGGAGAGTCTGAATCAGAATTGAATTAGAGGCCAAACTACCTTTAAATTCAGGAACAATTATACCTTAACAACAGAGGCAGAATGCTAGCCATAGAGAGGAATTAGATATAGCAATATGTGATATGGACTAAAATTATTCTTTTAAAAAAATTTAACACAGTGATCACGCCCCTTAAAGGGCACTGCCATTGGCATAAGTGAAAGTCTCTTAAACTGATCTTATAAAATGTAATTTGTGATGGTTTTGCCTTCATGGTTCAGAAAAACGAACTGGAAAATTAACAGTGATATTAGCGATGTGTTTTCAGGAGGAATATTTATTTATTTATTTATTTATTTTCCTAGCCTCCTATCAGGGACTGGGTCTGTTGATAGGAGGGAATGAAAACTTACGCTTCGAGGAATGAACTTACAGATGGTCCAGGGGGACCTGTCCGTCCAGCAGCACCAGGGAAACCAGTCATACCCTAAGAACCAAGCACATGAAATTCCACGTCAAACAATTGCCAAAAATTTGGTTAATACAGGCATTGCTTCTTTAGAAAATCCTCATGTAACTAGGTATGGACCCAAGGATAGGTAGGAGGCAGCCTTACACAGGTTATCTTTTAAGCAGAACCCTGAAGCCTCTCCCCACTTTCTGTTTCCTCATCAGAGGGCCAGCAGCTGCAGAGCCCATAATTAGCACTAAGGTTTGATGGTCCCTTTTGGAACAGTAATAGGTCATCTGATAATTGTAAGAGTAAAGACGATATACTTTTTGTGATTAGTGCACCTCAGGGACTCTCTGACCCGCCTAGCTGGTCCCTAGGGAAGTGGATGCAGATCAACAATGGTGTGTGTAGAGGAAGGGACAAGTGACCTGGAGCTCAGATCAGCACCAGGGAGTCGGTGGAGTGGCTTCCGGGCAGCTCTGGCTCTCTAGAGGGTCATAGGTTGTGTTGAACGCAGAGATGAAGGACTTGGCCACCCAGAAGGAGGGAAACAGTAACAAAAAGGTAACAGGTGGCAAACAATGTTTTTTTTTTTATTTAGTTTTTTTTTAATTTTTTTTATTCAT
>NW_004524626.1:3549013-3580037 GCF_000260255.1 Octodon degus
ACTTCACAGTTAAACTACTTGAGGTTAACTTTGGTTCCTCCTTCAAGTGAGGTGGCGGTAACATAGACTATGCTGGGTGTCGGAGGGAATTAACAACTATATGATGGACTCCAGTTCCAGTATTGGAATGACTCTGATCAGAAGGGACCCGAATCCCAAATGTCTCCTCATTATAGCTTGAATTTACCAAAGATGTCAAAACTTTCAAGTTGTCCCTAATAGATTCTGAGGAGGGAAAAGTGATCCAAATGCACTGTAAGTACTCACAGGGGGACCGCCATCACCACGACTTCCAGCAGGACCAGGGGGACCATTTGGACCCTAAATGCAAATAAAAATATGAGCTCAAATCACAAAACACAAAACTCTTATTAACTTATTATCTAGGATCACTCCCATATCTATCAGAATAAAATTCAGAAGTGAAAGATAGTTGTCTATCTCATATGAAATGTTTTTATTTTAACATTATAACTCTTGTAGGTTCTTGAAGAATAAAACAATATTTGCAACATGTTCATACACTGTAAAGTGGCATGCAAGTGGTATTCTTTTTTTTTTTTTTTTAAAGAAAATCATCTTTAATCTAGTATATTCTCTGGTAAATAATAGGCACACGGCTAATGAGTGTTGAATTTTAAAATCTGATGGGTAGCTAGAGTCTCTATTGACCACCAGAGAAACCAACTTACAGAGGGGCCTGCAGCTCCGACAGGGCCAGTGGGACCAACGACACCATTTTCACCTTTAGGTCCCTTGGTGCCTCTCTCGCCTTTAGCACCAGGTTGACCAGCAGCACCCTGTGGAAAATGAACAGTTATGACTTGGTATGCGGACTCTCTCTATGTGCACCGTTCCAAGATTGAGCTCCTTGATGTGATACTCACCGCGGGACCAGCAAATCCGTTGGGGCCAGCAGGACCAACTTCACCACGTTCACCCTAGGTGGATTTCAAAATGTCTTAGCAACTGGAGATTCACAAACATCTCAAAGTTTTGATGATGTTTTTGTATCCAGAGGACCCAGATTTTTACTTACAGGGCTACCGCGAGGACCAGCAGGGCCAGCAGGACCAGCGGCACCAGCTTCACCCTGTAATGGGACCAAAGAGGAGTTTAATAAATGCCTCACATAGAAGATCCAGGAAGCGGGAAGGAGTGAGAACATCGATAGACAGTGGGCTGTGGTTAGAGTTTGTAGATGCCTTGAGAGCAATAACGCATGCATACCTCAATGTGAAATAAAGTGGATTCTTAACTCTACTTAATGTTGCATTCATTATAAGGGTCAAAATGGTATGGGTTATACACTTGCAAAATCACTGTAAATCAGTACCCATACTACTAGGAAGGGGGCATTTTAACTGTGAGATGGACACAGGCCTGATCTATTTGCTGCAGTATTTGCCATACAATAAATAAGGTCTATTTTAAGTGTGATTTTTTTTTTTTTTTTACAATTGAAGGTTTTGAGAAGGCTTAGTGCATCAGGATATTGTTAATAGGCAGCAGGGAACATCTTTAAAACAAATGATAGGGATTAAAGTATAGATCAGATCCCTGGTGCATCTATAAGAAGTGAAAGAGAATCTTAAACACACAGCATTCGTTTCTGGTTACCCTATCCAAACAGCTTGATTTCATTACAAGCTGTGAAAAATGAAATCCTGGAGTTCTAGGGACTAGGAAAGTTTAGGCAGTTTTGTCAGCTCAGAAAGTTACAACTCAATGAAGGTACATGCTTACCCGGTCACCTGTAGCTCCACCTGGACCAGGGGCACCTATAGCACCAGGAGCACCCTAATACCAAAAAAAAAGAGATGCATCTTATGAATAACACTTCTTACCACTAGGAGTAACTCTTGTCTTCCCTCAGTGTTACGCTTTTATAGGAACATAGCATTTTTTTTTATTGCACGCTCTAGTTGGACATCAAGAAAACCTTTGATACATTTCAGTTCTGATTATGCAGATGGCCAGAAGCCACTTTCAGGAGGAGAGAGTTCCAGTAATAAAGGTTATGGGGACATCAAGGACAGGTTCAGCATTTGGGAGATTTGAACTCTCTGTTCTTGTACAATTCCTTGGGGAGGAGAAAATGAGTAACCTCACTAGGAACTGATAGAACAGTGTAGTTGGTGGGAAAGACGGTCAGCATTGGACTGCAGTGAGTTACCAGCTCCCTGGGAGAGGTGAGAAGAAGAGCTAAGACAGGCTGTGGCTTGGAAGTGTCATGAAGCAGACACCCTAGGCAGGGTAATTATTCCACAGGGGATTATCTTCGGCATCTGTAGGGCCTTAACACCTCATCTTTGGGGCTGTTCTTTGATAAAGTCCTAGAACACACATGGGCATGACTGTGGACCTTGTTGGGGTTCTGGGATTTAGCACGTGAAAGCATTATTATTTTCTTTTTTTAAAGCCTGTCATTACTTAAGATAATTGTTTAACATTCTGTTAAACCTAGAGCTTTTGGTCTTTCATTAGCAGCTGGTATATTTAATACTAGCCAAGGTAGAAAATTCAGGATGTGATTTTAAAGTTCCTGTTGAATTTTTTTTGGCACATGTAAAATGATATGATTAGTTGTAGATTCAGGATGAAATGGAATACTATTTGACTAAACCTGATTCTCCTTGCCTAGCTCTATTTTGGAAACTTTCTCAATTGAAATTAAGTAAAATGTGAAAGACAAAGATCTGAGTACAAACCTACATAAAAACGAATTTCTACTTACACGAGAACCATCCCGGCCAGTGTTACCAGGTTCACCTCTGTGACCAGTTTCACCCTGAAAGTATAAAGTAAGAGCAAGTTTTTGTTTTCTGACAAAATTTTTGAATCCAGGTCAACCTAAAGTGTTAAGAGAAGCTATTCTTGTACCTTTCGTTAATTAAGATTTTTAGTAATTTCTCATTTTCTACTATTTCATAAGATGTTGAATGGAGGGAAAAATCAGAAAAAAAATTCAAGACCCTTGTGGTTCAATGCTTGTTTCCTAATGTCCATATCCCCCCTCTGCACACAGTCAAGCCAGGTACCAGTTCATGTGGACAGAACTATAAGGCACCGTCACAATGGGCCACCGTGCCTCATCACTCTACGGCATAGCTAATTCAGCAGCATGGCTGACAGCTGTTCAATATAGCTTTTTCCCCCATTAATTAGGGCAGGATGAGGCATTATTGTTAGTGGCATTAAAATGAGCCTCCTGTGTGACTCAACACCATCTGTTTCCATGCACTTCCATGGTAGCAAGGAATTTTGCCAGGGTAGTGTGAGTTTAGAAGTGTGTAGGCTCTAGGTGGCAGAGGGATATGTGGTGTGGATAGACATCAAAAGGCTACCATACTACCTGCAAAGAATTGTAAGAAAATTGGGAACCCTTGTGTTAGAGTTCATCAATAGTAGGCATGAAGGTCCTATGCTGAGGGTAGAGGGTAGAGAGTACCTTTTCTCCCTTGCCTCCAGGTATGCCAGCAGCACCTCTCTCTCCCGGGAGGCCACCAGGACCAGATGCACCAGCGGTACCCGGAGCACCAACCACACCAGGTTCACCCTTGAATCAAACACATGTCAAGTCAATTATTTCAATGGCAAAAAAAGAAAATGAAGAATCAAACCTTTGAAGGATTCCAATGTAAACATCTATTAGCTAGTATCCATGCCTGCTTAGTGACAAAAAGGAAAGAGACAATGTCCAGGGGGTGTTAGTAATGGTGACTAGAGAGAAGAGAGGAGTGGAAGGGGAAGACTGTGGTTCTTAGGGGAGACAGTGTGGAAGCATAAAGGGTTGGATGAGGGAGAGCAGAGAGTGAAACACATTTGCCCGCCAAACTTTTTCAAGTCTCCTACTGGAAAGAGCCCTCATCGGCTGGGAAGATGTTTGTGTTTCAGAGACTATACCTTCCATGTTTTTATACATGGATGGATCTCCGCTCCTTCTCTACAGTTCTTTACTATGGGGAGAATACCGAGATCCCTCTACTTCCCGTTTTCTTTCAGAATTATTCAGATCCACTAGAAACAAATTGCTATTAACTGGGGTAGACATTGGCCCAGAATGGAAAATAAATAAAAGTTAGTCTATTTAAAGGGTTATTTATTCTAGGGTACACTAGGGCACACTGGCAATGTATAAAACAGTTTCTTACCTTGTTTCCATCAGGACCTGGGGGTCCAGAAGGACCTCGACTTCCAATGGGACCAGAGGGACCAACTGCACCACTCTCACCGGGGGGACCACGTTCCCCCTGAAAAACAGCAGTGAGATGAAGTCATTTTCAGAAATACTGATTTGCACACCTTCAGTTTAGATTTTTAGTCCCAGTTTGGCCTCTTTCCAGGTAGTTAAAATTAATTTTGTTCTTAATTTCTCTACTCACAAAATAAAGGGGTGGCATGAAGTCATCCCTAAAGTTTCATTTTGTTCTAATGTTCTGGAACTACAGTTCTAAAATTTGTTGCTTATAGACTCGCAATATTCCACCTTTACCATTCATTTTCTTGCTTATTAATTATGTATTTGTGGTCCTTTCTGGGATAGGTTTATAGATTAAAAAATACATGCCAGTTCTTTGTAATAATTAAATGAAATGATTGTAGCAATTTAGTTAAATAACAATGTCAGGTACAGATAAAATTATATTTTGATATCTGTCCCCTTTTGTAAATTCATGCAATAATGATGTAATAGTTATAATATTGAACATATATGATATGTATATGTGTATTTGTAATTTATCTGTCATTTATATAAATGTCTCCCAGCTTGCATTTATGAATATTTATTGCACAGATCCACATTGAAATGACATCAAAAGAACTTAATATAACTTGATTCTGTGGTACTATGGTTTTTTGACACTAACTTTGGGCTCCAATGTATATGATAACCAGCAAGACAAGATGATACTTTAGTGGCAAACTAACATTCCAGTTACGCAAATAGCAACAAAATAAGTGTTTCTTTTCTTTTTTTTCTTCAATGATTTTTCTTCTTTCAATTTTTACTTTTTAGTAGTACAGGTTCATAGTGCATAATGATTACATTTCTTGTGGGGAGTTGATCCATATACACAACACACTTTAATGCTTTATTCATCTCTTCCCCTCGATCTCTGCCTTATATCTATTTTTCTTCATAAAATTAGACACAAGAGTTTAGCTTTAGAGTTCAAACAGCAGAGTAAGTTAAGTAGGCATTATGATCTCATTAAGGTACTCCTGTGCCTTGGCTCAAGTTAAGCTACTTTCACAAACATATCACATCTATATAAATTGTTAGATATCACGTGTATAAGTTCACTTATGTGTCGTATAATTTTGTGGTTATTGAAGAGGAGCTGCGAGCAACTAAGCAAAGTCCATTATCGACTTAGATATATTCACCGTCTCTGCAGGTCATGCTTGGCCACAGAAGAGAGCCTGCAGCTCAGAGCAAGGAAGGTCCTCATTGGCTTAGGGGGGGAGCACTACATTTTAGAAAGTGTGTTGCCAAGATTTTATGAAAGTTAATTAAATAACACTTACTCTTGCACCAGCAGGACCCGGGAGACCAAATTCACCAGGGAGACCCTAGGCAAAACCAGAAAATAAATAAAGTGTGAAATGCATACATGAATTCTAAATTCGCAGAAGAATATGATGCTCAAGAGGTTCTTAAAAAGTGAAATCTGCCTGTGCTTTCCCTAAAAAGAAGCCCAAGTATACACAGTAAGATGTACAACAAAATCTTCATTTGCCCATGGAAAAATACACACAAAGAGAGAATTCAATTGATAGCGGGTAAATCCATCTTAGAAAATTGCTATCAGAAAATTCAAGTTTCTTATTTGGCTTATGGCTTTTAAAAAAGGGGCAAAGCAGACTATTTTCTTTGATAATATGAAAAATAATAATGAACACTATCAGACATGGCTTATTTTTAGCTGTATAACAGACTGGCTTCTTAATAGAAATTATCATATTTTGTACATTACTTAGTTAATTGTACACCCAAGTGTACCTCTTTTATTACTGACCAGCTGTCTCCTTAATGTGCCCCACTGTTGACAAAGGAGATGAGGCCACAGAATGCAACTCAATTGAGGCGCATTCATCACAATTACAGAGAAAATGACTCAGAACTCAGGCTCTGATCGTGCATAGCGGTGTCACATCTGAATGCCAAGAAAAACATTAAAAGCAATTTTTCAGGGTCTCGTTTGATGGGAAATCAGTGCATTTGCGTTTTCACTATGGAGACAGAAATAATTTGTATTTTAACACCACCAAGAACAAAACAAAAAAAGTAAGGCTATTATATGAACTATTCATTGATAGATTTTACTTTTATAATATGGTGGTCCACTCAATCCATAAAACAAAGTAATTTGAACTAAAATGAGTGACTTTGTTCATTCAGTCTCAGCATCAACGTAAGTAGAACACTATCATTAACACATGAAATAGGAAATTTCCTTTTCCATAGTGTGATTGTGCTGTCCCAGGGCATTAGGCAGAAGGAAACTCAAAAGTTTGGGTGGATTTATTATCACTCATTTCACTTACCCTTTCTCCCGGTTTGCCAACTTCACCAGCTGGGCCTGAAGGGCCAGGCAGGCCCTAAGTAAAGAAAAAACATAAAGCTCAATTTTATGATTATATTTAGGTGAAGGGGCAATGACCTAAAATCAGCATGACAGCAGGATTAAAAGTTCTTAAAGCATTTACTCTGAAATAAAATGTACCCAGTGCTTCAGCTGAGAAGCTGTGTTCCGTGTGGTAGGGGAGAGGGATACAGGAGCTGGAGGTAGAGAGTCCAGCTAGAAGGGGTGTGGCATGTGTTTGTTGACTCACCTGGAAACCTGGAGGACCAGCTGGACCCTGTTCGCCTTTGCCACCTTGGACACCCTGAAAGGGACAGGACAGCATAAAGAGCATGCTCGCCACCCTTGCTGCTTATCTATTTAACTTTTGAACTGGAAAATGGAGATGATTGTTTTCCAGGATTGGGACATCGTAGGGCAGAAAAACACAGGAGTTGGCAAAATACTCACCTGGGGTCCAGGAGGTCCCTGAGCACCATTGTTTCCGTCAGGACCAGGAGCACCCTAAAAGCATTGGGCAGAAATGGCTGTGGTTACGTGAGAGCCAGGCGGTTGACGATGTCTCTAAGCCTCTTTTAAAGTTAGTTCCTGAGTACATGTGTGCCCTTTTAGCACACATTATGCCCATTGTGGGTTTTTGCCAATGCCAGAATGCCGCCTGCCAACTTCCAATATGGCTTAAGGGAACTCCACGGAGAAAAGGCCATCTGTAAATGCCAGAGACTACGACCTCATACTCAAACCCCTTTAATCACAAAGTGAGTGAAATCAAGACCAAGCGCTTCCGTAAGTATCTTTGACTGAACATATATTCTAATTTGTTATAGCTCACTGCCTTACATGTGTATTAAAAGAAAGAAGACATTTTTATGATGATGAAGGGTCCCTGGGGATGCCATGTCAGAAAAAAAAAAGTGACAGAACAATAGAAGATGGACTCCAGGGGTGTGTGTTTCTTGGGACAATTCATTAGGAGTAGGCTTTACGGAAGGTGACACTCACCCGAGCACCAGCAAGACCAGGATGACCTTTATCACCATTTTTGCCAGGATCACCCTATAATAGAAGTTAAAGACAAAACAAGACAGAAAACAAGTCTTATATATGTAACGTCCAATTAGTTATGACACGTCTGAAATTTCTTGCTGATTCCAAGTCCTGGAAGTGTATTATCCAGGGTACAATCCGTCATCATGTAGGGCTGATCAAATAGGAAGCTCATTTGTCTGCGGAGGCTGCAGCCTCAGGAGCGGGGCTTTGAGCGGGTGTGTGAGGGTATGTCGGGGGAAACCTTCAAGGTGCTACGCTGCCCAGTTTTTCTTACGCTGGAAGGATCCATGTTCCCCCTTGAAGTATGCTGCGCTGATAAGCAGGAAATGCTAGTTTTGGTGACATGTAGGAAAAAATTTTCTCCTAAGGGGAGGAAGTCTTACAGTGGGGCCTTTGGGTCCAGGGAATCCGATGTTGCCAGCTTCACCTCTTGCACCAGCTGGGCCGATTGGACCAGGCCTGCCATCAATACCAGGGAGACCCTGAAAATTGGGAGACATTGGAGGTTCACTCAACATTAACACAGTCGCCAAATCTCAAGCTTGTGATGCTGCCGTGAGAGGAAACAGAGCAGTTTTCTGAATACACAGAGCTTCTTGTAAAAAATGTCAGTAAATTATGAATTCATTTTCCTTTTCTAAATAGGAATTCGGTATATCCACAGCCAATTCAATCTCATATATATGTAATTTCCCTCTCTCTCCCTCTCTCCCTACCCTTGTCACCTGCTTCAATTTTCCCTGCCCTATTTCTCGTTGCCCTCCTCCGCTTCCAGTCCCGTGTTCATTTGGAGTCCATAATTACAGCCTATTACTTTGTGCTCCCAGATGATGTAGGTGGCTGATATTTATTTTCAATGTATTCATGTATAAATAAAACACAAAATAGGCATGATAAGGGTACAATAAGTGTCCTTGAACATATAATGGAGAATGAGCAATACTTACCACAGGGCCTTCTTTACCAGCTGGGCCAACATTTCCAGGGGAGCCAGGAAGACCCTGTAAAACAAATGAGGATGCTTTTGTATTGGCACATCATCTCCCCTACTCAAGTCTCAAATTAATTGGAATCTCACAAAAGCATTTCCCCCCTACATTTATTTATTTATTTATTTATTTATTTATTTATTTATTTCTGGGGTAAATCATTAGGGATGTTAGCCACTAGCTAGAAAGTGTGAGAAGAGGCCTGAAATTTTCCCTCTGTTTTTTGCACCTTTCCTTTCATTGAATTTTAGTGTAACAGATCCGGTTACAAATATCACAAGGAACTGTTAAGCACCGTGCTGTTGGGTAAGATGAATCATGTTATCTAGCACATAATAGGAGAACTAATACTTTTAGTAAGCAATTTCCGGAGTGGTTTTTTTTTTTTATTGCTATATTTGGTGTCTCTATTACTTGTTTATGGTACAATTACAGTTGATTTTCACCCATAAGAGATAATGGAGCAAAAAATGACTCTATTGCTATGGATTAGAGTGTCTACAGATCTAAAGGTCATCTCCCCATAGCTTGTGTGATGCTGAATACATTATAGACCTTTGTGATGGCTGGAAAAACGATTTCATTTATGAATCTAATAAACTAATAACGTATAGCCTTGATACATTTCATGAACACCTTATATAAACCCCACAAATTAAGATAAAAGATTCATGCTTATAGGAGAACCAACTTAATTTGGATATATTAAAATAAATCTAGTCTACCAAAGAATAGATCAAGCCATTGTATCAAGTAATAAATAGGAAATTTATGAACTAACTAGATACATGAAAAATATCTCTGGAGCCTTGATGAAGTCAAATTAAAAAGGAAACTGTCAGCAAGTCTACTAACAAATTTGCTTCAGATGTTTTTAACATTAACCAACCCATTAAAGAAGAAAACGGTGCCAGATGTGACTTGCTTGGAATCCGCCTGAAACTTACTCGGGGTCCCATGAGACCAGGCTCCCCAGGGCGACCAGCATCTCCGTTGGGGCCTCGGACTCCAGCAGGGCCAGTGGCACCACGGCTACCAGCAGGGCCCTGTTAGGAAGAAAGTGTAGAGAGAAGGATGCTAAAGCCCATGATCCACACAGCAGAAAGAGATCCAATTCCTCCCAGGGGATGTGAGTGATGGACATCCTACCATGACACCGGCTCTGCCATCAGCTCCAGGAAGACCGCGAGAGCCAGGAGTACCCTGCCAAAAAGAACGTGAAACAGAAGGGAATTAGAGAAAACTTTCGAATGTGATAAGGTGGAGTTTACTCAAACGTGACACAGATAGGGCCAAAGCACTTCACTCAAATCCCAAGGGACTGTGTTGATCAGCAGTCTGCCCAAGGAGGTCACCATCGTTTCGAGACTAATTTTATAATCTATTGAATTGAGTCACTGATTTAAGAAGAACAGATGGAAGGCAGATGCTTCTTTCATCTAGAAAATGCATGCAGTGATTTTGAGCAAGCCCCAGTGAGGTGCTGTCACCATTGCCTCTAGTGGGTCTGGGTGTCTGGAGTGTTTAGAACCTACTCTCAGCCCAGGAGGTCCTGGGGGTCCAGCAGATCCAACTTCACCATTGGAGCCTCTCTTTCCTTCTTCACCACTGGGACCAGGAGGACCTTGGGGTCCAGCAGAGCCCTGTGTAACAAAAAGAAGAAGAGAGGAAAAGTAGAATAAGGTTGTATCATTCCCTGCTTCAGAGGCTGGGTTGCAAGGATAGTAACTCCACAGAACTGTGATGATAGGACTACTTACAGGCTCACCCTTGTTTCCAGTTTCTCCTTTGGAACCAGCTGGACCAGGGTCACCCTAATATCCAAGATAAAACAGTGGTCAAATGACAAATGTTTGGCAGAATTCTCTGGTGGACAAATCTCTTGGAACGTGCATGGGTTAAGGTAAAGAAGACCTCAAGTTCTCCAGGAATGTAACCCCTTCATACTTCAACGACCTGCTTAGGAATGGTGTTGGTGGAAGGGCAGGACTGGAATTGTGGGCTTTGCCTCATTTATCTTTGTACAAGCTCCTGAGCTAGCAGGAGGTGCGAGTTTGTGTGTGAGTGTGAGTGTGAGGGTGAGGGTAACAACATTCATGTATGTACAGCTACTTAGGAAGCGCAAACTAAAACAGTTAAGAAAGAAAAACAGGAAGAACAAAACTGTAAGGGCACTAGATAGTGATGAACTGATGGTAAAGCCAGCATTCTGGGGCATCAAAGCCACTGATCCAACTACTTACAACAAGTCCTCTAGCACCAGTAGCACCAGCAGCACCAACGGGGCCAGGAATACCACGGGGACCTGGGAGGCCAGGAGCTCCAGCCACACCAGGAAGACCCTGGGAGGGAACACAGAGCATCTCAAGGTCAGGGACTGTAGAGGCAGCACTCATCAAATGCCTTTAAACTCATGGAAGCACAATGGTGACCCAGATCTGTACTCACAGCTGCACCCTTGGAACCAGGAAGGCCGTTAGCTCCAGGGTTTCCCTGTGAGGAAAAAGGAAAGGAATAAGTTATCTGTTAACCAAAACGATTCTGGTCTCTTGGATCCTAACTTATTCCGTTTGTCCCTCTCCCCAGCATTCTGTTCTATAAGGTTAAGGAGTGCAGCTACTTACAGGGGGTCCAACAGGGCCGGAAAGACCTGGAAGACCGACTTCACCACGGGGACCCGCAGGGCCAGAAGCACCAGTGTTGCCCACAGGCCCAATTTCACCCTAAAAAGAGGAAATGACCCAGAGGAATTGTATAGTAAACATTGAAAGTGTATGTCTGTTATTGTAACACTAAGCATTAAGCAATTTTTTCAGCACAGCAATCATTTTTCATATCTAGTTTTTTTTACAAGATTTGGGATTGATTTCTTTTTTTTTTTTTTTTTTGGGATTGATTTCTGACTCCCCTAACTTTTTTCTACCATTGCGATTATTATTGCTATCTCTTCTCTACCTCTGTCTTTCCATGGCTGGCACTGGTTTTCAGTTAGTGGGAACTAGTTTGAGAGTTTATCCCACCAGAGTCCATGTAACCAACTTTCATGTTGCCAGCTATAACTACTGTGCTAGTGTGCAAAGGCAGAGAAATGGTCTATTTTAACCAGGGAGTGAGAGACTGGTCATTCTGTATCACATGGGACCAACTAAAGAACTTTTCTATGATTATTTCTCTTTATGCAAACACAGTTTTAATCTTTCATATGACAGGTAAAAAGTTCATCAGGGTAGCAACAAGGTCAGAGGTGTTTTTACCTTGGGACCAGGGGCTCCTGGGAAGCCTGGAGGGCCGGCAGCTCCAACAGGACCCTGAAAACAGTAAGAAATGTCCTCTACGTGAACTAAGAAGACAACTGCAGAAGAATGAAGTAGCTAAGAATGTCCCCATCTTACTGGGTGCAGACAAGGGGAACACTGACAGGTAGCATGTTGACATTAATGTCTTACTAAAGAAGACACTCAAAGTATCTAAGGAAGGGATGACCTGGCTTTATACATCAATCAACAGTCCCAAATCTTTATAAGTAGCCCATAAGATGTTTAAGACCTCAGAAAATGAGATAAAGTCTCTGAAATGATGTTGCTTTGTAGGATCTTAGTGAAGACGATGCCTCCCACCCAGAGTCTGAATCCTCTGAAGTCCCCCAGTCTCAGAACTTACAACAGGACCCACAGGACCGACACTGCCATCACTGCCACGGGCGCCCTACGGAGAAAAAAAGGGAAAGAGTCAGACAGCAAGTTAATAGGCACACAGCAGAAGACATTTTAAAAGGATAAAGAGGACCAAAAAAAGTGATGCTTACAGTTGGGCCAGGGGCACCGACACGTCCTCTCTCTCCAGGAAGTCCACGAGCTCCCTGGAAGCAGAGATATGTTCATTAAAACCTAGAAAGCCTTTTTAAACATCATCACAAGCATCATTTGATTTGTTCAATTTCCGATATGTGCAAGAGTCCACTAAACAGCAGGTCTTGTTCTAATACCAACCGAGAGGAAGTGGATTTCAATTAAATATGTAAAGGGCTATTAAAAAATATCAGAGTACAGTGCTGAGGAAGATGGTATTAATTTGCAAAAATGTTAATGAAGTTGTAGTCTGCAACGAGTGTACACATTTAGATTTATTTTGAAGTAATTAATACTTACTGCTTGACCTGGAGTTCCGTTTTCACCAGGGGCACCAGGCTCACCCTATTTGGAGAAGAAAGATGGAATTCTTGGTTATTACATGTATCTATTAATTACTTTCTCTTGATTGGATGATTTTTTACTGTGCCATTTCAATGTGTACTATGTAGGTATTTTATAATACTTCTCATACAGATCGACTGTTTCTTAATTATTCCAGGCACTCACATTTTAAAAATCGCTGAATTCTGAGTCTTTATTTAAATATATCAAGTATCAAGGTACTAACAAGACATGGTTATTTGACTGTACCTTTTCTTAAATTTCCACTTTATATTATGAATTGCATTTTGATTAGACACATATTAAAGGATATTATGAAAACAGATGGCAAATGATAAATTTTCTGTCAATATAACCACACTTACCCTCTTTGAAGTTATTGAGGGAATTCAATATTATCAATTTAATAAGTATGCATGAAGGTTTGGAGCTTCATAATATTTCTTAGAGTTGTCATATTTATATCCAACTCATATTTTAAGCTTTCCCTCAAACTAGTTTGACTTAGGAATAGAAAAACCATGGTATCTAAGGCCACATAAACATGCTTTATTTTTAAGGTTCTAAGTAAAGCAAGTTTTTTAGGGCAAGCATGGAGTGGACATGAGGGGCCCTTCAAATGACTAAATGTGTCATCAAGCCAGTCGCTAGCTCTTGCTAAGCCTCAGTTTCCCTGATCTGCAATGCAAGGGTACCTACAAAGCGCCTCGCAGCACTAACGTTTTAAGATAGTGTGATTAGTAGTCTGAGATGTTATCGTGGGCTCCTGAGAGAATGAGTTTGACCTTATCCATTTGTGTGGCAGCTGGAAAGAAGGAACAGACTCTCTGTATTCATGCTCATTTCTGGTCCCGCTAGTATTCATTACTCATTAATTTGTAATTACGTTGGTATTCACTTTAATATCACATTATCTCCTTAATAGGAAAGAGAACATTTTATAGTTGAAAGTGCTGTCAGGGAAGAGTCTAGCCAAGAGATAACGCACTTCTGAGACTTTAATTACCTAATTAAAATTTTTTTGAGTGTGCATAGATAAATCACAGCAAAGAGGTTGAAAAATATATTGTGACATGCATGTACCTATCTAATTAGTGCATGGCAAAGGAGAATTTGCAGTTTAAAATAACAAAGTGTCCCAATACCTGATTATATGTTTATTTACTTCTGTTTTGGCTACAGAGACTAACTGAAATTCTAGGAGGAGGAAAGGAATGAAAAGAGAAAGTTATTGACATTATTTGTGTCTTGATTGTTTTACAGATATTAAATGAAATAAATATCAATAGTTTTTTTTTGGTCATAGGATTGGATAGCCCTCTCCATTGAGGGATTTGAAGTATGAAAGAGAAAAGAGGGTACTTTTTAGAACGTGGACAGTATTCAGTAAACATATGCTTTCTGGGGGTGGGAGGGAAATTGAGTCAATTATTGAAAACAATACTTGTAGCAGCATTTACCTTCACACCTGGAGCTCCAGCCTGTCCCTTCAATCCATCCATGCCATTGTGTCCCTGGAAAAGAATCCTTATTATTAAAGTGCGGTTCCATGAAAGTGCCTGGTCAGATGCAAATCTTCTACCTTGGCAATTACTATCTCCTGAGCGGCACTGGTGCCCACTTGTGGAGTGGAAACCAACCTTCTAGCTGTAGGTGAGTGTATGCACGAGTCCCAGCTATGCCACCTACCCATGCTCTTGAGAAGGGAAGCAGTAGATGCTGTCTCGCATCCCTGCTGTGATTAATACTTTTATGATTTTTGGATGTTATAATACTCAGACATGATATGTATTCTGTGCAATTTCTCAGTCGCAATCCTGTTTCTTGGTAGCTATGAACTGACTAAAGAACTCACTTCACTTCAATTTTCCCTCCCTTTTGGCAGACTCCAGGAATGGGGAAGCCAGGTTGTGCCACCCAGGGACTAAGTACAATTGAGTTATTTTCAGAAAAATAACCAACATTTTCTCTTAACTGGGTAAAAAATGTGCTCACCCTAATGCCTTTGAAGCCAGGAAGTCCAGGAGTTCCAGGGAATCCACGAGCACCCTTAGGAAGAAATTCAGAACAAGATGATTTTTTTTTTGTCATAAAGGACAATGATTTCTCTTTTCTTCTAATGTAATTCTTCTCATCAAGGTTCAAGATTAGAATCAAAGTCTAGCATGTTTTAAGGCTCAAAGCCACAAACTCATTGCCTGAATGCAACTATCTAAGACTCTGGTATTTGTAGAACACACAGGTTAGTTGCTCTCAGAATATGTTCTGGGGGGGTTGGAGAGATGGCTCAGTAGAATAAGTGCTTGCCTGGCAAGCTCAAAGGACTGAGTTCAATCCCTGGTCCGACCCCCGCAAAAAAAAAAAAAAAAAAAAAAAAAAAAAAAAGGGAGTAGTTTGTTTAACTGTCTCATTGCTATCTGTTTATCAATAAAACTTTGAAAAAAAAAAGATATTCTTTACAATGTAAAAAATAAAAAAAATAAAATTAAAAAAAAAGAATATGTTCTGTCACTAATTCACATTATTTATATTAATAAGAGTGCATGCATTATGCCTTAGGCTCCTCAGTCAGATGGCTTCAGTCAATGTGACAGGTGTGAAAGACATTCGCGTGCCATTTAGACGAGTGTTTGATTTAGCAATTATATCTAAGAAGTCTCTATTGTTTGGGCTGCATATTATTATGAAAAGCCTCACCTGAGGGCCAACAACGCCTCTCTCACCAGGTCGTCCAGGTTTTCCGGGGTGACCCTGAAGCATGAAAACATCACAAGGTCAGACTTGACTTGGGCAACAACCAGACAAAAGTGGGGCATCTTGTTTTCACAGTGGAAGAGAAAGGTAGCACATGAAAATATGGATCCAAACACATATTTAATGAATAATCACATTTCCCTAAACACAACCACTTTAATTAATATTTCATTAAAAATAATGCTTCCCATATGGAAAGAGTTGTGTCAGGCATACTCAGCTTTGGCAGAACACTTAAATTGGATCAAGAAATACTTGTCGAGTCAGGAACATAGAAATGGTGCTTTGGAAGAGCTTAAGCATAAGTACTTACATCTTCACCAGCCTTGCCAGGAGGGCCAGCTGGACCACGGGAACCTGCAGGACCCTGAGGAAAAGAAACATCTGTCATTGGTAAAGGCTGGCTTCATAAACTTATTGAACAAACATTGATCTCAAAGGGAGAAAACTGCACTCACACTTTGACCAGGCTCACCAGGCTCACCAGCAGGTCCTTGGAAGCCTTGAGGTCCCTGGAGAGAGAGGAGGAAAAAGTCTCATTATAAATCTTGCTGTTTAATCCTCTCTTTTTGCATAAGAGAAATCACATGCCTTCCATACTTACAGGGGCACCAACGGCACCAGGAGGGCCTCTGGGTCCCATTAAACCCTGTAAAGAGGACAGATATGATTAGCACTGACACTTGTCATGGGTTTGGGTGGTAAAATGTGTTGACTTGGGTTAAATGAGGTAAGCTAAAGTTAGATAAGACACTACACGCCATAGACATTTTGTACTGGCCAGATCCATCCTGCTTTTATTACAGTTTTTTGTCTGTCTCGAGGAAGTATTTAAGACCCTAAGTTTTCCCCACCATTTCTCCCCCTTTGCTTTTCCTTTTTTTCCAGCCCAAGTCGGCAGAACTCGATGAGAAACTAGATGGGGTTGTCAGAGGTCCCTGAAAGTTGCACACAGTTGGCCATATTGAGATGGCTCTACCGCAAGGCAACTGATCTGTGGCCACGCACGTTCAGAATACACAACTGGCCTTGGTGCAGCTCACAGGGAAGTCCATTTGGACTCCTTCGATCATATGTCATCTCCCCATGTCACGCTTAGCTAAGAAATTGATATTTTTATTGCCATGAGGGTCACAAATTGAAAAAGATCAAAAGTCCTTCTTAATGATTGGAGAGGGAAGCTTGCTAGAACCTTATTGCTCCTTTAAGGGCTTTTGATGACTGATGAACATGCCAACCAGAAGTGGATCTACTGGGGGTGGGGAGTGAGGGAAAAATAAAACACTACTGAAACAGCCTATTGAAGAGTCCACATATGGTATTATTTAAAATGCAGCCTAAGTGACTGCAGACTATTTCCTCTTTTGTTCTTTAATTTGAAACGCAAAAGCAAGAAGTAGAATGTTACTAGTTTGCAAGCTAAACACACATTTTTCTGTTTTCAGTAGTGATACCTGTATAAGCTAGTCTGTAGGACCCACTGCTCCTAATGCTGAAAATATTTCACATACCTGTCCTCAGAAATTTGTTCATGGCACATCTGCAGACAAACTATGTCCCCATGTGAATGCCTATACCGAAACACTATGGATTTGATTTCAAATGCACGTTCTGTTAATCACAGGAATTATTTCTGTGGATTGTAGGCATTGCTTTGACATTAAAAGAAGCTATTGATTTTCAATAAATGTATTTTTCATTGTACGTTAAAATAATTTTCTTTGACATCATGAATTTCTATTTCTATTTATTCATTTTCCATGCATTTGCAACTATTTTATTTACATTAAAGGTAGTTTATTTTGTGGGAGCTGGAGACAAACTATGATTACTCATTAATTCAGAGAAGAGCCCTAGGGGTTTTAGACTTATTGATTTTCCAACATGGAAAATTACTTTAATACCTTATTGCTTCCCATTTTCCCTGCGTGTGCAACACAAATCTGTAGATTACATGTGTCTGTGCATATATGTGGATGTGCAGGCTTCCATTATATTTCATTGATATTTAAATGAAAAATACTCTGATTTCTGCCCCCGCCCCCGCAGAGAGATATTCCAATGACAGGGGAGTCTGAAATCCATATTAATTTTCCCAGGTTGTGTGTGCTTTTTAAAAAATGACATTCACTAACAACTCACTTCATTTCTCTTTTTGCTGCCTCTTTAGGACTAGGTGCTATTTTAGAACGTCTGACGTCAGCAGGAAGAGCTGATCTCAAATAGCCAATAGAAACACAACCAAAAGACCCTCCTCCAGTTCTAAGTTCAATATGAACATTTTTAAGTTACCAGGAAAAATCAGCAAATTGGAAATCATCAATTAAATATGCATTGTTTCTCAAGAGAGTTTTAATTTGCAGAAAGTACTGCCCTTCTAGACTATCCGTTTATCACAGGCTGTTAGCTTTAGCAGAAAATGGTGCATTGGATGCGTGGGCCAGGTAAAATTTCTATTTTAAAGATAACTTTAACCATGGGCAGATAAATACCTTTGGAAACAAGTAATTAGCTTCACCGAATTGTGTATGCAGTGCACTAAATTCTGTAGCACTTAATCAAACTAATAGTTTTACTTCTAGTAATATTTTTCTTTTTCACATATTATACAAGTACGTAGTTTTGTAGGAATTTATCAGTTTTTTTCCCCAACACATTTCTCACGTTTGGTATGAAGCCTTCCTTGTGTGAGAGGTCATCACCACGATTAGTATCATAAGCACATGTGGAATATTTATAATTTGTGACTCAAGTGATAGGAAATGTCCCTGAAGATTTGTGCTAAGTGACATAAATGCTAGGTTTCACATGCATTTTCTTGCTTGATGATTTATAATTGATAGAGTAAAGAGATTTTAAAAATCAAAACAGAGCACGAAGCATATGTGTGTACACTGCAGATTCCTTGGGGGACTCAGGTTGTGCCATCTTCTTTCACTGCCAGCTCTTAAAGTACACAATACGGGGGGGGGGGTCCCTTCAAGGCACCCAGTAAATATTTGTGACTAAACGAATGTGCTTTTCAATAACCATATAGGCTAGAATGCTGACCATCAGACATCTGGCCTGGTGGTTTGTTCAAATTCTGTTCTTAATTACCTGCAGGAACTTAGGAAAACACCTTCAATTCTCCAGTTACGAAATAAAAGGGCTATATCACAACTTGATGATCCTTTCATATATATTTTTTCCATCCCTCCTCCCCTTTTGGATATTTTTCAGGAACTTAATAAAAACTGCTCCTATGTGTTGCTTAACACGCTAAGCAATGCTAAAAAATGCCCAAACATTAACTGGCATCAATTACAATTAGATAGACTTTGCCTAAATTATGGTTACTACGTCCAAAGATTACTTCTTTAGGCATGAATATCTGGCCTATCTTAGTGTAACGTATTTGTAAAGAAAGTTGAAATCCATCACCAAGACTTAGGTTTGGATAGATTTGCATAAGTTTCATCCAAGTATTAAGTACAGCTGAGTAGCTAAAGAAATGACACTGAAATTTACCATAAATGTTCTGTGTAGTATGTGTTTTAGAGAAGATAAAAAGAGATAAGCATACCATGGGTCCAGGGCCAAGTCCGACTCCTTTGCCATCATACTGGGCAGCAAAGTTCTGGAGGGGTAAAGAAAAATATATAAATGTTTAAGCTGTGATACCTGCCTTCATTTTTCCCATTTGTTCAATAATTTTTTCTATCGTTATTCAGAAGAAAGAAATATTTTTGCACTTATTTTAAAATTCTATACTAAGATACACTCCTAAAAATTCAACAGATATTTAAATTTAAAATATAAGCCTACACCCAGCTTGATGTGATGAGCTTTCCTGTGCTACGGTTTAAGACTTTCTTTTGCCTTGCTAAACACTGTTCATCCCTTCAGACTCTCTGCCCCTGCAGAGAGGGGGGAAGTTTCCTGAATGTTTAAAGTCACAGACAGCTCCCAATAAACTAAGCAGAGATCAGAAGATAGCTTTGCATTTTTACCTGTTGCCCTTGCCCATGAATTACCTAAAATGATTAAGAGACCTTTTGCATGCTGGGGTTTCAGGAAGTCTATAAAGACTTGTAAGTCTAGAGGAAAATTAAATGAAAATGCCCCATGGAAGATTAAACTTATAAAAAACTGTTCACAGTAATAACTTTACTGTTAAAGATCTCTCTTAGAGTGGTAGCTCTATTAAAAAAGGTGCTTTTTAATGCACACAGTAGATAAGCAATCATAATAAGATCTTCAAGGGAGAAAGGTTTTACGTTACTGGCATAAGGCTGGATATTAGTATCAGGATTCTGATTCATAGTGCTAACCAATTAAACAAATATGTTTTCCTTCCTGCAGTGAGGCCATTTGGCTCTCATACCATTGTTAAAAAGCCTAAAAAAGATAATAATGAAAAAAGAAAAAGGACTTTTCTCAAATTAGTTTCAAGCAAATTAAACCTAAAACTACTTTGAATGTTGGTTCAGCAGACTTCAAACCAAGGAGGAAAAAAAGGGTAGAACGTTTGTGAAATTGCTTAAGAAAAGGGATTGCACTTATGTGTTGCAATCTAATCAAACTCTTTAATAATACAACATCTCTAATTTGTGCCCTACAGATAAAAGTGATCAAATCCCCAAATTAAATAATGGTGCTGATGGCCACATCATGAACATAAAGACCAGTAATGAAATTGGCAAAGGCTCACACAGAGATTAGACAAAGCAGAACCTTGCATGAAGAAACTAAAGAAATGAAGTGAAATACACGAATCCCCCCTCCGAAAGCAGATTTGTGCTTAACTGCTAAAAATAAACCTTACCATGAATCTTTTTTTCCTAGAGAAGAAAACTAAAGAAACTAAAAATCAAATGAAAGTTAAAAATACTTAAGACACCTTACCCCACCAAGACCAGGGGGGCCAGGAAGGCCAGGTGGCCCAGGAGGGCCACGGGGACCATTTTCACCATCTCTGCCTGGGGTGCCTGGTGGACCCTATTAGGTGCAAGACAATGAAAGTAGGGTTAGATAGGCCACACAGAAACTATATGACATTAAAATTGAGACCCAAAATATATTCTTCTGACTTTTTATTCTGTATGAAGGGTTGAAATTAATTTACCACACCTGATGTTGACACTCTCTTATGACATGGATATATATATATATGTATATATATATTTTTTTTTGTTTTTGCAGAACCAGAGATTGAACTCAGAACATGGGTATATTTTTAAAGAAGCTTTAATAACTGACATATGAAAACAAACTAGGAGAACTTTCCTAAAGGACTGTCTCAGCTATTGATACCTCAAAATGGTTTCCCAGTATTCAAATAGGGCTCAACATGATAGCTAGGTGATTCTATGACCTTAGCATGTTTTGCAGTGCACAAATGTGCTATGTATGTTGGTTGTAAGTTTCCGACTTTAAGGAATATGTTTAGTGCTTTGGTATGTCGTGTGTGATTATTTGATTAATTGATAAGGCCACTTTATCACATACTAGAAAAGTATGTCCATTAATTTAGACAACTGTTATAATGCTACCTCTAACAAAATATTTGAGTGGAATGTGCGTAAATCTACATTTTAATGTAAGTATAAGGATATATGTATTTAAATACTGGTACAATGTTATATAATGGAAGTAATGCAAGGCCATGTACTTAATGTCAATTAAGCGCTCACTTTTGGCAGCGATATAATAAATGTCAATTAAGCATAGTCGGAAGATCTAAGAATGGAACCTATAAGATATAATCCTGATTTGTACATGTACGCATTTAGAAAGAGAAATACATTACTCACTGCTGCCTCACTATTATTCCCAAGCTGTAGAAGAGATCTCACTTCAAAAGCAAACAAAACATGCCTAAAAGAAGGACCCTGTGGTGTAGGTGCCGGATACTCTTCTATTATGTGTGTACTGGGCAGCCCAATTAAAAACAAAGAAAGATAGACTATGCAAAGAAAATGGCTGTCTGCAATAGCTTTTTTTAAAAGGATAATCTTGACCAAAAAAGAATATTGATTACATATAATAATGCTCATTCACTTCTGTAAGGCTTCATCTATTTAAAAGGAGGTGCAATTATCTGGGTACATAATATTATATAAATTGTCAGCCTCCTGTAGTTCCTAATATGTAGTTATTCAAATATGGGCCAACAGCCTTCAAGAGTTCAACAATTACATACCCTTTCTCCGCGCGGTCCTCTGTCCCCAGTGGGGCCCTACAAGGAAGGTACAAATAACATGATGATAAATTGTCTAAGTGCTACCCAGTGAACACACTAGTCATTCTTGCTAATAATTAGTTGGTAAGGCTGATCTAACCACAACGTTACTATATGGTAGCTGAAAAGATTGGCACTAAACCATAGAGAAAAATATGTTGTTTTATTATAATTACATGCAATCTTTTCTTCATAGTGGATGACATCAAATTGCTGTACAATTCAGCCACTAGGCCAACATTTTATACAGCATTTTTTGTAAGATTATTAACATGGATAAAATGATTATTCTGTTACATCTTTAACAACATTTTTATATACTGTAGTCAAGATCCTTAAAAAAAGTTACTGTCTACACTTAAAATAGCATAAATCTATCCTCAGGAAAAAAAATAAGTTTTTTTCACTAGCATTTAAATAAATGACTTGCTTAAGTAAATGTAATTAGAGATGATTCAGGAAGGAAATAAAACTTTATCTCAAACAGTAAGGTTATTATTTTATCTTATGTGTCCATGAGGGTAAAATCCTGACGAAGTATTTTTCTTGTATAGTTTTCTGTAAATTTAGTTAAACTGAATGCTATCTTTGATAATCTCAGATATTCATGGAGAAACATTGAGCTCTTACCTTTCTCAGAGTTTCCTAGAAAAGAATAAATAAAAGGTTATTACAAAGATAATTGTATATATTTTTCATTTTGCTGTCTACAGACTACATTATATAGCTTATTTATTGCTGTCTTAATTTAGTAGTTCAAAATAGAATATGACATTTTCTTACCGATAAGTTTCCTAAACTATGTTCTGTGCAAAACCAAATATATGCATACTTATCTGTACTTAGGTTGCAAGTTCAATTCATAAGTTAAGAACTTGTTCATAATACTTTTGCCAATGATTCCAAGAGGAAGACAGTGTTTTCTAGCTTAGAGAAGTCTTGTGTTCCATGGTAGCTGGTGCTCAAACCCTTCCTCTAGTCATGTGTGGATTCTAGGAGGCTGGCTTTATTCAGTAGCACCACCCATTTTGGAAAATGGGGTGGATACTTTCTATGGCAGCCAGGATTTTTGATTATTACTTTCCTTTACAATTATCTTGGAAAGTCAGGTTGGTAAATACCAGTGGAGCTTCATCTTCTCTCTCCACAGCAGACATGACTGGGATCAAAGCTTTAGCTTTTAAAAAAATAATTCTACTCACCTTTTGTAAAGCTGAAAAGTAAAGGGGAAAGTTGGAAAAAATATTAGTATCATTTTACTGATTAGTAGAAGTAATTAAATTTACTTTTACTTATACAAGTGTATAACATTGACTTACATAATTAAAGAAAAAAGTATTATTTTTTATTAAGCATATTCAAATAACCTGGAAATTATGCAGATCAAAAATATGGCAGGGAAAAGTCAGATGATTTTCTTTTGCAATAATGATATGTAAATATATTTTGAATTAAATTGTTAATTATTTGCTATTTTATAAATGTTGTGAAATATTAATGTGTCTGAAGGATAGTTCTAATACTTAGCAATTAGATTGGAAATTACACAGATGAATCACTGACTATAAGATAATGCCAGTAGATTGACAAAGAAATAATTTATGGTTTAGATCATCTTTCATATCTAAAAGTCTAAAAGAAGTAAAATTTTGCATAGTATGCTGACTTCTTAAAAAGCAGACTTTTAAAATAAAATATTGAAGTTAGTTAGCACTTTACTGAGTTTCTACCATTTATATTGAGAATGTCTTTTTAAAAAAGGTTTAATTTGCATATTAATAACTATGGAAATAGATTAATTTGGACATGTGAACTTTTGCTTTAAATTAGTTTGCTTAAATTAGGTAAGATCAATTTATGAACACGAATGAATTTTGTTTCTGAGAAAAGATTGTTTTGTATAAATGGAAAGAGTGTGGATTAAAGATATTGAAATATAATGGGTATAATAAACTGAGATAATGTGCCTCTTTACTAAACTGGTATAAGTCTGAAGTGGTATAAGACTGAACTCCCTTTCTCCATTATAAAATTACAGGTTAATATGGGATACAAGTGTGGCCAGGCTTGCAGTTGGATGAATCAGACCCTAAAAATTGTTTTAAATTAGGTGGCCGAAGAGTATGTCATTTGGATAGAGAACATCTGTTTCAATAGTCACAACTCAGAACGGTGGACCTCAGCCAGGCCAGTATTGACATTTAAGGGCAATTTATGTGAATTGCTGTTAAATTAGAAAAATGATATGTTTACTTCCTTGTGCCCATCAGTAGGAAGAATTATTCCTGACTTCATTATTGGAAGTCCTTCAGAGTTTGGATATTTGCCTTTTGATTACTCAGATGTGAGCCATTTTGAAGAATCTGTATGTGGTAATGGCTATTCCAGACCACGGTGGTTTTTGAGGAGAAGGTGATTTTCTCTTTGTAGCTTCAAACTTCTCTAGATCTGTTTTTAATTTTTCTGCAGGAGTTAACTCTTCCTTAGTTCTCTTGCACTCTTAGGTCTCTTACAATGCTAGCATGGTAATGTGAGTTTATTCAGTACAACTAGTCTTTAGTATCTACAGTGTGTGTGCTAGAAGGAGACAGAGGAAACACACACACACACACACACACACACACACACACACACAGCAGTAATTATGCAGCTGTAGACACCGTGGCATGAGGTGGAGCAAGTTTTTAAGGTAGGGCGTGGCCAGATACCCTTTATCTCCTATCAGCTCAATATCTTAGTCTAGCAGCTAGGCGGGCATACTTAAGGTGAAAAAGAGACTGACAGTTTTCATTTTGTCTTGACTCATAAGTCTGGTCATAAAACCTAGTGCTAAGAAGTAGGCTTGGAGTCCACTTAGTTTCCAGCTCACATTTTAGGAAAGGGCCAAGTTGACTTGCCCAAGGTCACGTGGTAAGTTAGTGCTAGGCTCCTAGGAAGCTCCAGTCTCTGGAGCGGTCCAGGTCAAGGTCGGTACTTCCCCACTTGTAGCGTTCTTGGTGTCTGAATAGCACTGGAAAAATGTTAAAGGGGTAACTCTAAGGCTCCACAAAACATAGAGCAAATTTTATTGAAGTGATGTTACCCTTTCCATTGCCCGATTATGACAAGGCGATTTTTAGTTTTTAGAGGGTATCTGTTCTAAATAGTAGGATGCCTTCCCAGGATTCACCCCTTAACCCTGGGGAATGCACACCGTGCTGGATAAACCCAAAGGTCCTTAACTGGGATCCCTCTGCCCCAAGGCCCCGTCCCCAGTGGTTTCTCTTTCCTCCCTCTAGAGGGCGCCTTTCCATCGTCGCGGTCCTGGTCATCAGGATCACGAGCAGCATCCTTCAGGCCAACGTTAAAGCGCCCAGAAGATGAAAGTTGAGGCGAGTTTCGTAAAGCCGAGCTACAGGACTTTCCGAAGGAGACCTCAACATCGACAAGGTGGGCCCGAGGACAGGTGTTCACGCTACGCCTTATGGACAGAGAGCCCTTGCGCTCCTTGTGAACTCCTTGAGTGATCAGATGAAGCCAGCTCTCTTTAAGAGAAAACTATTCCCTAACTGTGGGCGACAGTCACCCCTCTGTGTTTCCTTTTAAAAGTACTTTTCGGGCGCCAAAGAGCCCTCGCTGCAGGCTGGAGGAGCACTCGGGGTTGGCCTTCCCCTCTCCAGCCCGGCGCCCACCCGTGTGGCCTCGCCCCTCTCCCCAGCGAGCGAGCCGAGCACTTACATTGGCATGTTGTTAGGCACCAAGTGACTGCGAGCAGCAGCACCGTCCGCGAGGCCACAAAGCTGAGCATGTCTACCACTTAGACATGCAGACTCCTTGTGTCGCAGGCCCGGCTCACGGCGAGGATCACCTGGCGGGCGCGGGCATGCAGTGGCGGCCGCACCTTCAACTTAGCCGAAACCTCCTGCCGTCCTGGTGCTAAAATAATAAAGCCCGGATCGGCCTTATTTATATGGCAAAAGTTTCCCCGGCCCGAGGGCGCCTCCAAAAGCGCCTCGGCCAATGGGCGCGCGGGGCCCGGGAGGAGACTGCGGGGGCGCAGGGGCGGGAGCGGGGAAGGGACGTGGCCGGGGGCCGGCCTCTTAAATTGGTTCCATTCTTTTTGAGGACGTGGACACTTTTGAGGGTTTCGAGGGGAAAGTCTGAGTCGCTGTCTGGCTCCCTCCGCCCCCCACCCCCGCGCTCCCGCCCCTCCCAAGCCCTCTCCAAGTTTGGAAACGCGCGGGGACACGTCGGAGCGCCCCGCAGACACCCACCGGGCCACAGGAGGGAGCCGAGCCGCGGGACAGGGACCCGGGGCCGAGATCAAAGCAGGAGCTGTCCAGCCCCGCCGCCCGGGTGCCCGAGGGCCTCGTTGGGAGGAGGGGACAGGGCGCGGGCGGGGACCCACAGGACAGCGTGGCGCAGCTCAAGGCCGCCTCCAGCCTGGCCCGCGGGCGCCCTGGGCGGGCACGTGCTCACTGCCCGCGTCTCTGGGCCTCTCTCCCCTTCACAAAGGGGAGGGCAGTGGTATCCTGCCCTCCGAGGCCTCTACTCGGGCGTGGGGTGGGGCGCAGAGTGTGGCGTGGCATCTCGCTCCGGGAGGGTCCTCACGGTGAGCGCCGAGCCAGGCCTAGCTGCCCCGGAAGCCCGTGGACAGCCTGCTCGGCCCCTGCGAGGGCTACCGGCGGACTGGAGTTGGGGGAGCTGTCTGGCTGCAAAGTGACTGCGGCTGGGTGCCAAGGCCCAGCTTCCTCAGCCTCTCCCTTAGGAGGTGACGGCGGGGTGGAGAACCTGCCTCTCCCCTTCACAATTCGGGTCTTCATCCCTGTTCCGTGTCTGCACTGATCAGTTGCACCCTGAGCCTAGGCCCAGATGACCTGGCTGCCCAGTGGCTGCCCCCTCTTACATCCCACGCCGCCGCCCTCCCAGCGTTGTTCCTCACTCCGCCCCCTACCAGGCGCCAGAAGATCCAGAGGGGCCTTTCATTCTAGTTTGGGGTGTCAACATCTTCCCTGTCCAGCCAGCGGCCCCTCAGCCATGGATTTTAATTCTCCCTTCCACACTCACTCTCTGCCTTGCCTCATCAGGCTCCCTAACCCTCTGCAGAGAGGAAAGAGCTGGAAGCTGGACCCTAGGCATTGAGGGAGGGGGCCTGAGGTCCCGAGGACAGAAATACCGACAGAGGAGTCTGTCTTCCAAAGCCTCTGTGGGACCCAGGTTTCGTGCTCCTCTTTGGCCCACCCGGCCTCCTGGCTGGATGAGGCAGTGGTAGACGGCTCAGTGTCCTTCTGTTCATTCTATCCTCAGGAGAGGAGCCCCTTGAGGTCAACTGCGTCGTCGCCTCAAGACAAAAGTGGATGGGCTCTTCGGGAATCTTCTTTCTGGCTTCTCTCCCTTTTTTTCTTCTTTGCTATAAGGAAGAATTTCTGTGAAAGTTAAGTCTTACACAGATGATAGAAACCACAGGAGCTGGCTATGCTCAAACTGGGTGCTTTTTGAGATTTAGAAAAGTAGAAGTTCAAGCCCAGGTATGTAAAAGGAGAGGAGAAACGTCTCTGCTGAACGCAGCAGAGTGAGCTGGGTCACAAAGCATTCCTGGAAACTGATGCAAACACCACCAGGAGCTGCCAGGCTCCCGCCCTGCTGATGTGGCCGGGTGTGCAGCCTGCTGCAGGCAGCACTTGGTGGGAGGCCCTGGGCCTGGATGGACAATGAAAATGGAGAAGGAGAGAACTTTTTATTTTTCTTTAAGGGGAAGGCAGCTTCCAGTTCCAGCAGTCTTAATGTACAGTTTCAACATTCTTCGTCACTTTTAGGGGAAGATAGCTCACTCGATGTTTGCTTTAAAGGAGGAATTCATGAATGCTTATGTTTGGATCTGTTCATTATTTTCTGCCTGAAAATAACAAGAAGTTTTTGTGTGGATGGGGGTGGACCGAGGGATCTGAGAACAGACTTCAAGCTTTCAGGGAAGGTCTTGATTATGGCCTGGGTGGTATGTGGGGAGGGGAGTGCAGAAAGTGAGCAGGCCGAGAAGGAATGGGGGCGGGGTGGGCTTGGGGTTGAGCCAGCAGTGGTGGGGGAGGGAGCGGAGGCTGCTGAAGATTCCACTTCTGCACTGTTAGGCAGCTCGTGCCTCTTTCCATCCCATTTCATCCTCCTAGGAGAGCAAAAACTGACCTTTTAAATTTCCAACAGTGCACAGGGTGCAGCCTGGGCCACACCTTCAAATAAGGCAAGATGATGGTTGACTCTGACAGGCACAGGTGTGCAGGACAGCCTGAAAAGGCTGGCGTCTTACACTTAGATTCTTTTTTTTTTAGCACCCAAGATTGAACTTGGGACCTTGCCCTTGCCAGGCAGGTGCTGTTCTTTGACTAAAATTATACAGCTGGCTGATGTAGCTTCTTTTAAACAGGCATCAAGAAGTTCCTCTGAGAATCCTTTCCATGAAAAGCACAAATGCTATCCTGTGTTTTCTTTTAGGTTCTAGGTAGGTTGTGTGTCAAGCAACTGTAAGCGTTTGCTGATAATTAAGGTGACAGATGAAAAGATCTTGGATCTATTTGGAAATTCTTGCTCATATCAAATGGACTATTGTGTTCCCCTTGGTGATATACACTGAACCAAGTGGTACTTAGCACTATACTAATTGGTGAGTAGAATGGTGGAGTAATGTGGTCATTGCCCTTAGGCTGATAGTTCATTGGAAGACAGGGAAGAATATGATGAGGACTTTTGAGTTAATGGGGGATCTAAAGTAGATACCTAAGTAGATTTAGGTGGGAGAGTCAAGCAGGTCTTCTCAGAGGCTGCAACCTTTTTGTTCAAGTCTTAAACATAAATAAGAGTTTAAAAGAGGAAGGACAGTGTACTAGCCCCCAAAGGTATCAGAAAATTTGGTATTTGAGGAATGGAAAGCATTTCAGCCTAAAGAGATTGTAGAGAGAAGGGGAGGAAGAAGGAAGGAGCAAGAAAAGATACTGGTGAATTATTAGGGGCCAGATTAACAAGGTTCCTGTATCCTGGTGTTTGTGTTCTGTTAACTTTGCTGGGAGTGTCTGCATGATTTTAAGTGGAGAAAGTATTCAATCAGCAAGTGTGATGGAGGGGCTGGGGATTTGGCTCAGCGGTAGAATGCTTGCCTAGCAAACTGGAAGCCCTGGGTTTGGTCCTCGGAACCAAAACCAAAAAAATAAACCTCTCCTAAAAAGCAGTTCAACCAAAAAATACAGTAAAATAAAAAGACCAAAAACAAACAAGGCAACAGAAAGTGTGACGGAAAGGAGCAAATGATGCTTCATTTGTTTTATCTCCTTTTTTCAATTATTTGTTCTTTTTGTCTTCTTAATTTCTTATATATTTCTTCTTTTGCATGCATATGTCTGGTAATATGAATCACTACTCGGAAGACAGCACTATTGCATTACAACAAATACTGTGAAATTTATATTACTTTGTTTAGTGAAATTCTGTATCACTTGTAACTTTTCTGTTTTAATATCATTTTGTACTTGCTTTAAAAAATGAAAAAAAAATGAAAAAGGATAATATGAACAAAAGAAAGTGCTTTAAAAAAGAAACAACAAAACAAGTTGTCTGCAATCTGGAGAGATGATTAGAAGAAGATAGGAGAGCTGAGGCAAGCAGGAGGCTGAGAGACACTGTGGTGGCCTGAGCCAGGACAGTGGGTGTGGAACTTGAGAAGCTGAGGAGCCTTATACATATTTTAGAAGTAGAGGAAATATGTAGACGTTTGATTATGAAACCTGAAAAGAAGAAAGAACCCCAAGAGCCACTGCTAGAACTGGCTGGTTGGATATGCCATCACTGAGTCAGGGGACATTGGCGAGGCGATGAGGGACCACAGGATAAAGTGCTCAGGGCACTTAGCTTGGGGTCCTTAAGCGCCACGTAAGAGCACAGGTTGCATGGATGGTAGTCAGTCCCAAAGCATACAATTTATATTTGATCTTGATTTACGGATTAAGAAGTGACTGAGGTTACTGATCTCATGGGAATGGATGGAATCTCTAGGGTACACATGTGTACGGGAGTGAGAAAATGATGAAACCTAGCATGAAACCCTGGAAAGCAGCGAGTGACAAAGGATGAAGATCATAGGAAAACCAGCAAGCTCCCTGAGAAGGAGCGGCTGTGATTTTTCTGGGTGCTGAAAAAATTCTACAGTTTTCTAGAAGCCCAATAAAAGTTACTCAAATTAGCACTTGGAGGTCATCTGTGACACCAGTGAGGGCGATTTCAGTGCAATGGAGTTCAGGGCTGAGAAGATGGAAGGTGAGGCAATAAAATCATGGGACATAGGGCTTTAATGGGTTTATTTCAAGGATGATGTTGGGGTTCATAGGAGAGAGCACTCTGCATGCATAGAAAACCATCCCATGAAGTGGCAGTTTAGTTTTAACACTAAACCGCATTTTAAAACTGTGATTTGAATCATTCTTCCTCAGGTTTTGCATGCTTATCTCTTTGTTTGCTTTTCAGTACCAAGAAACATATTACTCTATAGATTTTTTTTTAATCTAGGTAGTGAGTGATCATTTTTAAATGAGATTCCTGAGATAGACGGCCAACTAACTCAGTGTATTAAAGCACCTGCTTAGGCAAATACAGCAGCTGGTTTCAATCCTGGGGTGCTGTGCCAGCCCTACCCACGGGGTGCACTGAGACAGTGATTGAAACTGGGCATGGTGGTGTGTGCTTGTAATCCCAGCTTTTGGGAGGCTAAACACAGGCGGATCACTACGAGTCCAAACTACGTAGTGAGACCCTGTAGATCCTATAGACCCTGTCCTAAAAGCACGTGCATACACACACACACACACACACACACACACACACACACACACACACACAGAGATCCCTTTAAAATGTGCAGGCACCTAGCCTTTCAAGGTCAGTGAGGACTCAGGACATAGGAGAACCTGTGCTGTAACATCCTGTAACTCAGTTGTGTTTCAAATTTAATGATCAAGGAGATTATGGGGCCACAGAGGAAAGTGAAGGATGATGCAGAGTGTGCCTAAGGAGAGTCACATGGAGAGAAAACATTCTCTCAGGCTTTCACAGAGAGCAAATTGGTCAAGTGATGGCCATGACTCATCCACATGGCTGGCACTGACAAAGAAGCTACAAACTGCAGTACAGGGTTACAGGATAAATCCCGAGGGGACTGAACTGATCTTATCACATACAAAAATTACATTTCTTGTTATATAGGTCTTG
>NW_004524626.1:3580262-3582829 GCF_000260255.1 Octodon degus
CTGACAAAACTAAACAAAGAAAGGGAATACAACTGAACAACCATTTTGTATCTGTATATACAAAATAGGACAGATGTACAGCTACTTCCTCTTAATTCAATGAGAAGAAAGATTTGTACTAATAATGTTTGGACAGGATATCATGTCTGCATCTTGTACTATGAATAACCACTACAAAGACAACAATATGCAATGTATTAATTATGAAACTGTACTACCAATTGGTTTTGAAACTGTCTCATTGCTGTTTGTTTCTCAATCAAATTAATAAAAAAATAAAATGTGCAGGCAAAAGTCAATTTATCTTGCATTTTATAAATCTTAGCTTAATCTTCAGTTCCCCATTTTTCAAGTTTAGAAATAGAAAACAGACAACTTTTTTTTTTTTACTTCCACATGATTCTGTGTGCTCTTATGCACAGAAGAATGGAAATAGTTGTTTTGTGGTATCTTGTTATTGACTATTCCAAGCCCTATTACTCAGAGGGATTGATCAGGACATACAAAACTCAGCTTTCAATTAACTATACAATTTTTTTTTCTTGAGAAGATGCTAATTGCATTTGTCCAACTGGTTCCCAATCCATCCTTAAATTGAGCAGCATCAGAATCTGATGCATTCTAAAAATCCACTCAGGTGTATTGTAATCTTGGTTGGTTTTGTTTCAATCTCATATTTTTCATTCATGTCAAGCAACTAGGGAAAATAAGACTTTTACCCCAGTCTCCATAAAAAATCTGGGTGTTAGTAATTGATTCTCTCATAAAGTTGAATTAGCATACTTACTTTTTGAATCATGCATTACAGATAGAAAAACAATTACAAAGTCTTAATTCTACGTGACACCATGTTCAGAATTAATATAATTTCTATTTCATTTAAAAATAACTGGCAAATGAAGTTAATGATGTTGCCATGAACTCCTTAAAGTTTAAAATTTGATGTTGACCTTTGTAAGTCTCTACTTATATGAATTATCTTCCAATTAATTAAGGTGATGTATTAACTATCTATTACAGTGTGCTCAGTACTGGGGTGGGAATTTTACACATATTGTCTTAAACCACTAACAATCATTATCTAAATCTTGGTGCAGTATGTTTTATTATTTTCATTTTTATAAGAAAAAAACCCTGAGGCTCAGAAACAGGCCTCCTGAATTAATGATGTCTGAAAAATGTCCACCAAAGACTGATATGACATAGCTGGAGAATAAGGAACTGAAGTGTAACTATTAGTGTTTTTCTTTAAGGATGGAGAAATATATACTATATATACTATATAGTAATGTAGGTCACTATTTAAACTACATATTTAAATTTTTATTGATAGAGCGGCAATCAATACCTGAAATCTACTTGAACAATATGCATACAGTATATTTTACTTAGTTCATCCAAAGGTAGCACCACACTATTACTTGAGATCTCATACACATTTTACTTCATTGAAGTACAGTAGTTTGAAGAACAAGAACAATTTAATTTTAATTATTAAATTAATTATGAAATTATAAAATTTTAGAGTTGTAAGATAGTTCACATATCTAATCACAGTAAGCATGAATGGATGGCACGCAATGGATATTCAGTAAATGTTAGTTTAATGAATTAATGCATTTAAAAGTGGGAAAATATGGCTAAAGAAGGTCCTGTAACTAACTGGCTCAAGATGTATCCATGTAACCAGAAGGCTAATCTCTTAACTCCCTGTCTTTTGCTCTTTCCTTTAAATTAAAATCATAATTAACATCTGTCCAGAATATTAAAAAATACTTAACCTTTACATAATTTGAAGAATAGTACTTATTTCGTAAGGAGAAAATGAAGGCTTATTAAAGGTAAAGGTTTCTCCAGACAGGTGGTCCTTAAAATGTGGCGCCTGGGCCAGTATTAATGTCATCTTAGAAAGTGTTAGAAACACACACGCTCATACGTCATCCTGAATTAGCAGCTCGGAGGGGTGGGTTATGAGTAGCCAGCGTTCCACAAGCCCTGTCGGGGATTCTGAGTTCACTGCAGGTCTGAAGAACTCCACCTTGTTATTTAACTTGCATTTAGATGCACCACCCTCGAGGCATTGTGTAGAGCAGACTTGGGCACGTCAAGATGGAGATGTGGGAGAGCCTGCGAGCAAGAGAACTCTTTTCCTCTTCCTGTCCGTGCCTCCTTCATGTTTTCTTGTGATCTGTTTTACATATACTTATTGAATTGTTACTTTTTTATTTTTTTTATTTTATTTTAAACTGGCAAATAATAACTGTATAAGGCTGGGAAATAATAATTGTGTAGGGCAGTGATACCAGGTGTGCTTAACATGCACAAGATACAACATGCTGGGCTCTATCCCTATACCACACACATAATTTTTTTTATGAACAGAATATATTTATTGAGAGAAAGAAAGCTCCTGTCTGAGAGAGGGACAGGAGAGGGGGACCTGAGCGTGTAGTTCCCGCACACACATAAATTTATCTACTTTTGTTGCATGATGTTATGTAAAATATATTGTGAAATGATCAAACTATATTAGTTGATGTATCCATACCATATATATATACATATAC
>NW_004524626.1:3582929-3603576 GCF_000260255.1 Octodon degus
TGTTCAGGGTCTCACTACTAGATTGGACTCATAGTGATATATGCCTGTTTACAGCCTCTCAAGTCCTGGGATTACAGGTGCGCGCTAATATGCCCAGTCTTAATTGAGGTTTCAGCACGCCCCGGGGACGGGGCCAGCACAGCAGTGGGGGTGGGGAATTGAACCCCTGGCCCCTGAGTCTGCTTGCAGGTGCTTTAATCCACTGAGCTATTTGGCTGGCCCTTCATCACCTTTAACATTTATCATTTCTTTGGGTGAGGGCTTTAAACAATCACTTTTTGTTATTTTAAAATATACCTTATTAATTCTAGCTGACATGCTATGCAGTAGAACAGTAGAACTTATTCCCCTGACTAAGAGAAACTTTCCAACCTTGACCATTTCTACTGTGTTCCTACCTCTTGCTTCTTTTCCTGATTTTTCTTCTTAGGAATGGGTGCCTGAACATTCTAAAGGGCTATTAATTTTTCTTTACTTATAATATTCATAACATTTAAATCTTTTTTTATTAACTCCAACTCTACCTGAAATTATTTGGATAGTATAACATTTATAGTGGAAAATGAATACCTTTATTCACTATTTAAGGAAGCTGGGAAGAGGGTCTGTGATTTTGGGGGAGGGAGAAGGCCAGGCAGGGAGAGGTAAAAAGGATCCCCTGTGATGAAAGCATCAATTACACATTACAAACATACACTGATAAAAAGAATAAATGGAAAATAGAAAAGAAAGCTAGATGTGACTGGACTAGGGTTATTGCAGTCTGAGCCATAACCCCTGCTCCTCTATGGACTGATTAATTTCATGTTATAGTACCTTGGAATTTATCCCTTGTGAATCTGGAGTGTAAATCCCTTGATAGCTAAAAAGATCAGGTGAGGAAGGAAAATTCATGACTTACTGTAAATCCATCACTCACTTCAGAAATAGACCTAGTTGATATTTTAAGCACTTTATTTATATGTTGGTATTATAGATTTATTCATTTATTCTTTGTCATTTCCACGTCACCTTTCGGTAATTAGGTAAAAATAGCACCTCAGAGTCTTAACAATGAACTTCCTTTTGAAGTGATCAAGAAAGAATAAACCATCCGGCTCAGAAGTTCAGAATGTGCAAGTCATCAAGCTAAAATTGTTACAAAAATCACTGTTTTCACCTGTGAGTTCCTGTCAGTTTTCTGACACGAGGTTCATGGACACCTACCAGTCATGGACACCTACCAACATGGTCCTGCCCAGACTTGGGGAAGAAGCTTTGTCCTTGTATAAGATGAATTTGAGAAGCTCTTGTTCTGGTATTGTCATTGCTTTTAACTTTGTGGTCCAATTCTTCTGTTTAAACACTGATTTTGAACCCCAGGCTAAATTACATGCCCATTCTTGCATCAGATCTACTCCTTCGTCTCGTTATGGTTGGCTCTCCCTTGGGCAAATGTAGCTGATTCCTGTAAAATATGGAAGATCAATCACTCCGTTCATTTGTTTGTTCATTTGGCCAGTGAACTCACTACTTACTGTCTGTGCATGACACAGTGCTAGAAAGAGGGTGTGAGGTGTGGTCTCAGCCACCTCCCTCCTGTCTCTCTTTTCTGGAGGCTGCACCCCTGGGTCTCCATGCTGTACCTCAGATGTCATGTCTGTTGCTCTTGCTTGTCTTCATTGCCAGCAGGACCTTGGCAGGGCTCTGAATGCCAGCACAAGCTGACTGCCACACTTCTCCCCACATGACCCCTCTGATTTGCAGTCCTATATATTTTTTTTGTGTTTGGTACAGGGTCTCACTGTGCAGCTCAGATTCATAGAGATCCTCCTGTTTTCAACCTCCCCTGCGCTGGGATTATAGGAGTGCGCCACCACACTGGGTCTCAGTCCTGGTTTATTGAGTCCACACTCCCCATGCTGCTACCTTCCAGCTGTTGCCTGCAGCTTGGTTTATTCCTGTTGCACCTGCCTCCAATCTCTGCTTTTCTTTTAGAGTCTTCATTTGAGAAAAGAGTATACGCGTTGCCAGTTTCTTTTGCCACATCTTATTTGAACTGAATTCAACAAACAATGATTCTGTTATGTGTCTAGTGTGAATGCGTGGGTAGATGGAAGGCTAAAAAAGATTTTAATCTCAGAAAACCATTACACATATAACAGACTCCAATTTGGTGAGATAAGGAGAGTTTTCTGCAGTTTGAGGTTTAAAATTTTAGGAGGACAAAAAATTATAAAAGTGTTAAATGAAACACTCATAAAATCTTTGTATCATCTCTAACATGGAAACATCAAGACACAATGTGAAAGAGAGTATCAGCAACGTTTTACAGGTCTAAAATTACTAAGAATGGTTACAGTACAATTGCTTTACTTTTACTATCTCTTACTCAGCAGAAATTTCTTGGGGTCTTTCTCCTCTGCCATTTCAATGAAATACCCATAAATTTGCTTTTCTTTGCTGAAGATAATATGCATATGAAAAGATCTTTTCTCTTGTAGCTGGTTCATCCCAATGTGCAGTGCCTTTCTGATTTCATGATTTGGAATTGTTGACTCCTGCACCCTTGGCCCCTGAGCTAATGCCCCAGTACACACACCATCAGCCTCCTCTTGTCAAATATCACTTCCCTCCTTCCTTGCAGCTGGAGAAGTGTCATTTCTAAGGTCCTGGTTTACTTTTCCTCAAATTCCCTTATTTCCTAAATCCTCAAGGTAAAAACCTTCGTTACAGCCATGCCATCTGCTTTACTTTACTTTTTTATTCCCAACAGCCTATTTCCTCTTTTACTAATTATCCCCACTAGGAGTGATTCATAATTCTACACTGGATCTTAAATTCTTGTGGTTGGGAAAAAGTATACCAAACTCTATTTACATTTACTGAAATCCCTTGTTTACTACAATTTGAAGTAAACGAGAGGGCGTACTTTGTGCAACTTGAGAAAGCAATGCATTAGCTTGGTAAAGCCAAGAGATTTGGTATTTATGGAATGAACAATGTGTTAACAAGGTCTAAAGGAGTTCCTTACAGGAAAGTGAGAGAGCAAGAAGTATCTGGTCTCGCTTGGGAAAGCTGAGGAGGATTCCAGGAGAAGGAGACACTGGAACACAAATTTGGAGAAATTTACAGGGCAGAAAGGAAAAAATTCTAGGAAGGGGGTACAATGCGTGTAGAGGAAGGTGACATTTATCATAATTTGTGCTTGAATCATTACATTTGTAACCATATCCCTCTAGGACAGGGTTCTCAACCTACGGTAATTTTCTGCCCTGGGGAACAGTTTGGTAGTATTTGGACAGTTGGTAGCATTTGACGGGATTTGACAGCTGTGACTGGAAGTAGTTGTGTGTGTGCTACTGGCAGTTGGTAGCCGGAGCCCCTGGATGCTGCTAACAACTCTACAATACACAAGGCAGAACACACAGTGAAGGATTGTCTACTTCAATGTCTCTATGAGGTAAGTCTCATGAGGACTGGCATTACCTCAGTATCTGTAGAGGCAAGCATGGTTGGAGTCAGAGCTGCTATTCCTTTAACAGTTATTGAGAGAATGACACATTTGGGGAACAACACTACGTATTCTGAATTAGGAGTTGGGATCCAATTAAAAACAGTTGGAAATCTATTGCTGTGACATAAATCATGAAGGACATCTTGTAAAACATTCAGTCTCCTTTTAATATATAGCCTTTAAAGGGCCACTGGAGGTTTTTGGAGGAGAATGATTCTATCTCATTTATATTTTAGTAAGATGACTAAGCAGCCATGTAAGAGCCAAGAGATTGGGCAGCCACTTAGAAAGATATTGTAGCAGTACACACCAAGGGAGAAAGAAGTAGACATCTGGAGTGATGCTAAGGAGTCAGAACTGATGGCTTAGTTGCCAGTTAAATATGGAAGAGGGTGGTGAGATCTTTGGCTTGGATATTGGTATCATTACTTGGGATGTAAAACACAGGAGAAAAAGCAGGATTTGCGTGTGTGCATGTGTGTCCTTGAACATTTATTTTAAAACATCAAGTTATATCATTATAGCTGAACATGCCATTGATGAATCCATTACTCAGGCACTGAGGATATTAATGTAAATAATTTCAGTGTTTAAAAAGTTCCCATGTTCATAGTAGCATTATATACAACAGAGAAAGGTTGGAAACAACAGGTGAATGGATAAACAAAATATGATAGATTGCTAGGCTAAATTTTATCCTGCTATGAAAAGGAATAAAAAAATACCATCTACAACATGGTTCAACCTTGAAAATATTATGCTAGCGAAGGCAGTGAGGTACAGTGCATTATACTCCACTTATGTGAAATATCCAAAATAATTAAATCCATAGAGACAGAAGACATGTTAGTGGTATGCAGAAGCTTAGAAAATAATTGTTTAATGCACACAAGGAAGGTCTCGTTGGAAGCCCATATAAATCTACTTCTCCTAGAAGGTGGATGATTGTACACCACCGTGACATAATAAATGTCAGAGAATTTTACACATTAACATGAGTAACTAGATTTTAAGGTAGTGAACTCACACAGTTTATGTTATGTAAAATTCAACTAAATTTTGTATAAAAGAAGAAACAGTCTTATGAAAAATAGTAAAAATACATGGCAAATGGATAATTGTCTCTAGTAATACACAATGTTTTTCGGGCTGTAGAAGTTATATGAACAAAGCCTCAACAACAATGAAAGCCCATGGCAGGAGCAGGGAGAAAGCAGGGATTTAAGAGACCATTTGCTCTATTTTTACAATCCTGATTGCTATACTTCATGTGAGGCTTAATGGAGTTATTCTGCAGACATAAGTGGTTCCATCAGTGTCTGTAACCAGTCAGTGGCAGAAGTCTGAAAAAGAGGAGTCCACCTGTTCTTAAAAATTTAATACTTTCCTTTCCTAGCCTTCATATCCATAATACTGGCAGAAAACAAAGCCAGAGAATGGAGTGATAATTAGAAAAATTACAGAGAGAAAATAAATGTTTTTTAAAAAGAATAAACACAGGATACAACTTAAAATTGTTTGATTGATCTTTAATGTTTTAGATAATCCCCCAAAGAGTCTTTTCTACTTGACTTATTTTTTAAAAATAAAGAATGGGCTGCAAATGTAGTGTAGGGAATAATGAACAGGAAGGGTGGTCTTACAATTAATTGAGGGTATGTATCTTCTTGTATAAAGTGACTATATTCATACATCTTTTAAAAAATAAAATGTTCCCAGTATGTTTATAATACCTTTCAAAGATGGTAACGAAAAGCTGGAAACACTGGATAATTAGAAGAGCCCCAGCCCTCAGAAGTAAAAGAAATACCACTTAACCTACCTCCTTCTCAAAGAATGAATCATTTATTCCTTCCTGCAGCAATCACAGGTACCGAGACTAGAAGAATACTTATGATGATAATTGCCTTCGAGCTGCTTGTAATTTAGTGGGGATGTGTGAGAGATAAACAATGTGAAAAGATTAGCAATAGAGATCTTTCTGTGGGAGAAAATGGGTATCTAACTTTGCCTAAAACTGTGAAAGTAGTTCCCCCTGAGGGATGATAAAGCTTTCATGGGTGAGGATCGGTTGGGTTGGCACTCCGGGAATAATCAAGAACCTACCAAACCAAGGTAGCACGGTACAATTAAATCATTCACTCTATCAATTATTGAATATAGTTTTTATGCTCACTTTGTCTCCGGCACTGTGATGTGTTGGGAGGTGAGGCAAGAAGGTTCCTGTCTTCATGACCTTGTAGGCTAGCAGAGCACACAGGTATTCAACTGTCTACACAACAAACTTACATGAGGATGTGGCAATGACTCTGCTCTAGCATGGGACACAAGAAAGAACTCTAGAAATGGCAGCCTTGGAATGACAGTGGTGTTCTAGTCAGGGCAAGCTGCTAGGATAATATGCTATGCACTGGTAGTATAGACAGTAGACATCTACTTCTCGCTGTGACAGTGACTGGGAAGTCTAAGATCAAGCTGCAGGCAGATCTGATCCCCAGTGATGACTGTCCTTATTTCTGGTTTGCAGATTTCCACCTGCTTGATGTGTCTTCAGATGGGAGACAGGCTGGGGGAAAGGGCAGAGGGCTTTAATGTGTTTTCCTCTTAGAAGGGTACCAATCTCATTGCAGGCATCTAATAAGCTCCCAAGGTCCCCCCTTGAAATACCATCCCATGGGACCTACATCTTAAATATAAAAATTTGGGTTAAAAATTCAGCCCATGATAAATAGATAAATATTAAATAAAGGAAAAGAAATGGATTAAAAAAAAGAGAGGCAACCATGGAGGCCTTGAAAGACACATTGAGGAATTTAGTGCAATCATAGTCAGACTCCAGAAGTGGGTTAATTCCTAGGCCAAATATCAACCTGAGTCCTCACCCCAACTTGAACCATGATCAGGTTTGTGATTAGGACAGTAGCTCTGTCTGTGGCCTAGAGAACAGATCAGAGGTGGGCAAGGAGAGCTTCAGAGGCTTTTCCAGATGAGATGATAACTGGTGTTGGAGTTTGGATTGGCAATTTTGGGAATGAAAAGAATTAGGTGGATTTGAGATGTGAGTTTCAGGACAAAGAAGAGATCAAATATGACTATGTATTTTTGTTGGTTTGTTTGCTTTTATTTTGTACTGGGAATGGAACTCAGGACCTCACGGTTGCTAGGATGTTTCTGAAGTACAGAATTCTGGTAGAGAAGAGGTGAGGGAATATAAACAATGAATTATCTTTCAGACACATTGTGTTTGAAATATCTGTACATGATTTCTCATGGTTGGAACATACTCTGATTATGGTAAAGACTTTGCAGACGCAGGGAGGTGAGTGGCACCCTTTTCACGGCAGTCAAGGTGTACATTGTAAGGGTGGCGTACTTTTGGGAGGTTCTTGGTAGGGCATGTCTGTGGTTTGTTTTATGGTTCAGAATAATTTTCCTGGAAGTCAGAAGGATGGCTTGTAGGAGCTTATATTGGAGACAACTGATTAGAAAACAATGTATCATGGAACATAACAGTACTACAAGTTTGCACAAGAAGAGGATAAAAGTTATGCTTGAAGGACAGATTCACAGACATCGTCAAGAGGCTATCAGGTTGTAGGGAAAAACTGAGAATGAGTCCTCCATTTCTTTGGAAAAATGAGTGGATGATGGTGCCATTAACAGCAATGGAGAAGGCATGGGTAAAAGTAGATTTTTGAAGGCGAATTTAGATTTGAACGTAGTAAGTTTTGCAGGACATTCAACCATTGCTGCTTTCTGTGGGATCACCACTGGCCTCTTCCAAATTATCCTTATACCTTCTTTCTAAAAGTGGACTTTCTTGACTGTCTTTGCACTGTCCCTCAAAGAAGATGTCTTTTAAACCCAGGACTTGAGATCTCTTTTTAGTGTAAGCATTGCGACTAAGGGCTCACCCTTGTTCTATGAACTCAACGCTAGCTGCGCATCCATAACTATTTCTGGGTATGCTTATTTGGATGTTTTGCAATTTTCCAATTTGACATATTTACATGTCAGCTTTTCAGCATTTCACTACTTCCTGTATTTATCATTTTTGCTTACTCTCCAGATGCACACATGTAAAACCTCAGAATTATCTGAGTCTCCCAGGGTCTTTGTTTTTCAAATAGAATTCATCATAAAGCCTTATTTTTTTCCCCTCTGTGAGGTCACCATTTGAATTCTTCCCATGTTGCTACCACTATTGTCACCAAAAAGAAAAAAAAATCCTAGATTCTATTATGCACCAGGTAATCAAAATGTCTCAGAATATAACACTAGTGGAATCGAAACCAAGACAATCAACGGAGGACACTTAACAGTATAAGAGTATCATTGTAGAATCTAATGCACAGCAGAGTAACCAGTGTGGGGATGATTAATTATAGTTATAGAAATCAATGAAAAGTTTATAAGAGAAGCACAACCCTAGATGAATAGGTATGGCACAGTTAATGAGAAAAGGAAGAGGTAGGGGTACATGATTTGATCAAAAGTATTGAAGCTTACAGAAGGCGTGGCATATTAAAGCTAAACAGTTAGGATATCCCTAGTCAGGATAGCAAGAATACACACTGTACAGGAGAGAGATGCAGGAAATAAGGCTACAGAGCAACTAAATAAACACTGTCATCGTGGAATGCATTTCACCATCACCAACCGGTACCACAACTTATTAGCTGCTTTGGATGTTTCTAGTCACTCCTTCACCTGGTTAATAAGAATTTATTTTGCATGGTATTTAGCACAAGCTTGTAAAGCACTATATCATCTATATCTCATTTGCTCAACACAATATCCCTTGGAGTAATGTGCTCAAGTTAATAACTTTGTCAATAACACACAGCCAAGTTTAGATTCTAGATCTTCGACATCTAATTGTCAAATTATTCCCACGTATCTACCCATTCTGGATGTTTCTTCAACACTAACTGTGCTATGGGTCTCATTCTACTGCTCAAACACTTTCATTGGCTCCCTAATGTCCCATATCATTGGGAAGAGGCCTTTGCTTGGTATTTTGGAGACCATAATTTGGAATAACAATACATAATTAATCTTGTTTTCTTACATTCAACAAAACATGCCTTTGTATTTTGGCTAGCTACTGCAACTTACCAAACTATCCCAACATAAAATAGTTTAAAACATCATGGGCCAGTCAGATAGCTCAGCAGACTAATGTGCCTGTTTAGGCGGAGTAGAGCATGCCGGTCCCGCCCCCAGCGTGTGCTGAGACAGTGATTGAGACTGGGCATGGTGGCGCGTGCCTGCAATCCCAGCTCTTGGGAGGCTGAACACAGGTGGATCACTACGAGTCTGATCTACATAGTGACACCCTGTAGACCCTGTATTAAATAAAAAAATCTAAACAAACACCAAAATAAAATCAATATTGTATCTTTTTATTTATTAAACCTGGAATTCAAGTAGGGTTTCACTGGGTGTCTATTATGTTCTGCTTTGTGTTCACTGAAGTCCAGTGGAGTTTGTCTGACATCTGGCCCGGCGTGCAGGGGCCAAGAGGACTTGCTCAGGTGTCTGGTGTTAACTTAGATGGCTAGAAGGCTAAGCTCAGTTTGACTGCTGACTGAAATGCCTGCACATCTAGCAGCCTAGCACAGCAAATGGCTATCTCATTTAGCTTGGAGAGGCTGTTCCAAACCTGACGAGAAGAAACTGTGAGGCTTCTCCTACCTTAGCCTTGGAAATGTTGCTTCTATCTGTTCTACAATAAATAAGAGAAGCACGATGTCAACTGTGATGTGAGAAGACGAGTTTATCAAATGCGATTCATTAGCCACTTTGGAGAGGAACATATACTTGACTTTATAAATTTTTATTGTACTGGAACATGCCATTCTTGTTTACTGAGTCTGAATCTTTATCCATCTTGGTCTTCCCTCCAGATTCCATCCAACACCTCTTTGACTTACCTAAAACCTACTTGAGTTTCATGGATTAAGTTTAATATAGAATATTGTAAGTCATTCTCTCTATATTCTTATGTTTGAAGAAAACCTCTCCTAATTTTGGAATACACTAGCATTTATCACCTGGAGATAAGAATAGGAAAGGGAAAACTGGATCTGAGCTATCAGAGTTAAAGAACGGGAAGAGCTACATGCCTGTTTGTGTGTGGCAGGTCAGCAGACTCAATTAGAATTGATATTATAGCTGTGAACTGCAATGGCCAAGAGAATCGAGGAAGGAGGCAATGCCAGGGGAGCAGTGGAGCTAGATAAAAGGGTTTTGCGAGTAATAAGGGGAGAGAAGGAAGATCTAGAGACAGGTCAGGAGGAGAGTAAAGCAGACATGGGAGCCTCCCATCCAGGAGGTGCTGGTCAGAAACTGCAGGCTGAGAGGTACAAGATAAATAAGATGGGCCAGAGGAAACATTATGGAGATGGGACACAAAATAGCCACAGATTTATAGACTTCAGAATACCCAAGGGAGATTTTTATAGCAGAAAAAATATGAGGACTTATAGAAACAGTGAAGAGAGTAATAGGGAGAAAGTTGGTGGATTACAGATCTCCACAACCCAAGGGAGGATGGAGTTTAAGAAAGTGAAGATAGTCGAATGTTAAATGCTGGAAATATGTGATGAAGCAGGGTACTAAAGAATACCCTTGAGATTTGTGAATTTGATACCACTGCCTGCTAACTTAACTCATTAGGAGGAATCTAGATTATACTCACTGTCAGTGAACACTGCAGTCCAGTATAGAAATAGTGGATTATAAATAGAACTCTTTTTAAACTTTGGTCCTCAGGATGCAATGGCAGGATTCATACACACTGGGCAAGTACTCTACCACTGAGCTACCTCCTTGGCCCTCTACACAGAATTGTTTTATTTTATTTTAATTAGTATATGATTGTAGTATATCTAAATTCTTTCTTCATGCCTCCAAATCTTAGTGATGATTGTTCTCAGGTGGTATCACTAAGGGACAGGTGTGTGTGTGTGTGTGTGTGTGTGTGTGTGTGTGTGTATGTGTGTGTGTGTGCTTGTGTTCACTATGCTGAAATATTTTCCAAACACAGCTCTGCATTAAAAATAAAACCATTAGGGGAACCAATGGTTCACTCGCTAAGTTCCCACAGTAGACTTACTAAATGAAATATGCTAACTGTGGGCTCCAAGAACTGGCTGATTAGAAACTGCTGATACAGTTTTGAGATGTACAGATGTCTCAGGCTTCACAAAATAGTGGATGGCTTCGTGGGAGCAGAACTGAAATGCAATTAAGTTTAGATTAGAAAACTGCAAGATGAAAACTACCCTAAGAAGTCATGGTGTAAAGAATAAACATGAGGAACAAAAATCTTTAACTGAAGACCAGTATTTTAGTAGTTACAGAAGCTATAAATTCAAATATAGATTTATTTTTTACCCTCTCTTTTTTTAACCTCAGCAAGCAACGTGGACAGTTTTGTGAAAATCTATCATCAGAATTCCAAGCCATTTTCCTAGTTTATTTTTTGGCCTCAGCTGGGGGAGGAGGGTAAGAAGAATGTAATTTGTGAGGCAAGCTAAACCTCAGGAATTATTTCAAACCAAATACTTTCTTTTTTTTTAACTGTTTAATGTCTGGAAGTTTGAGGTTGGGGGCAGGGGAAGGAGCAGAACTCCAATGTAAACCTTTGTCATTTCCTGGGAGGTACCCTGCATTTAACCCTTACTGGCAGCATACTTAAATAGATTTTGACCAAGAGCTGGGCCAGCCAACTTTATGCTTTTCTGAATGTTTTTCAGCTTGTTGGTTTCTTTACAAATCAGTGGAAAAAGGTAGTTTTCTAGGCAAGCAAGTGGAGCCATGTGGATGTCAAAGATACCAGCACTATTTAATGGTTCTGTTTTCCCACATTTTTTGGTGATAATTTGCGACACATCACAAATAACGTCACATTTTATTAATCATATTAAGATATGAGTTAGCTCATCGTGTCGTGCTGTGTCTATTTTTTTTTTTTTTTTTACAAGATTCTTTTCCTCTTCTTAAATCCAAAAGAGTAACTTTTGAACTTGAGCACCAGGAAAGGGTTACAAACGCCTTTCTTTTCTTGATGTATAACAGCTGGCCAGAAAGCTTCCGCATGCTCAGTTTGGGCTCCTAGTAAGTAACTCAGCACTGATACCCTCCCCCATGCCTCTCTCCATAGAATTCCATGCGAAGTAAAATCCTGGGGAGAAAGCAAAGGAAGCAGCTCTGAGTTTAAAAAAAAAAGAAAGAAAAAAGAAAAAAAAAAAAAAAAGAAGAAGAAGAAGGGTGGGTTGAAATGCAACGACTCATTTTCAGCCTGCAATACTCATAGTTAGAGTGTTATTTCTGAAAAGGAATTATTAAGGACAAGGAATAGTCAGAGCCTTATGGAGAGTTGGAGCCCGAATCGGAAGCCCAAAACCAAAAATCACAATTAAGACGGAAATCTCTGCGTCTTCAATAATGACTTGGCAGCTTTTGGCTGCGTAAAACTTACGGTAGATAACGGCTTTCTTTGTGCCTCTAATCAGTGTCTTACAGAAGTGACCTTGCTGGCTACAAATAAACAGGGGCACACAAAGACGGGTGTCCACACAACGGCACACCCTTCGGTCAGCATAATAACCACTTAGGGTGTGCAGAAATACACATGATTCATGAGGTCCTTAACTAAACACATTAAGAAACTATATATTATATTTTCTTCAAGTCAGGATAAGTGCTTGAAATAGCAATCAGGCAGGAGAAGTGGAAATATTGGGCTCAGAATGGTCTCTCGTGCGCTCCCTCCCTTGCTTTCTCCATCCCCATTTCCCTATCCCCCTCCCATGCAGTATCAGTGAGCAATACTCATCTTTTGAGTAAAATTAACTTCTTAAAGAAAGAAATACAACTTCATTTTCATTTAAACCGAGGGACAGTTGGAGTGGGTCCATACTAACATGGTCATTTTCAAGTTAGAGTGAGAAGAAGAGTGAGGGAGGAAAGGGAGGAGGGAAGAGAGAGGGAGAGAGAGAGGAAGAGGGATGGAGGGAGGGCAGCTGAGAGAGGGAGGGAGAGAGAGGGAAAGAGGGAGGGAGAGAGAGAGAAGAAAAAGGAGATAGAGGAAAAGGAAGAGGAGGAAGGAGGGAAGGAGGGGGAGGAGGGATAGAGGAAGGAGGAGGAGGAGGAGGAGAAGGAGAAGCAAGAGCAGGGCTGGGTCCCTGGCTGGTGGCTGAGGGCAGGACAGACTCCCTCTGGGCGGTGCCTCTGCAGAGCCACGCTGGCTTCCCTCTGAAAGGCAGGGGAGCAGAGTAGCCCCCCTGGGCCGTGCTCCAGCTGGTCAGCTATGTGGCAGTGCTCTGATTGTTGAACCGAATTCTTTCCTTATTACATGTCTCTCTTCTCAATTTAATAGAAAGTACAGTTCTTGGGACTTTTCTGTTCATGAATTTGAAGGAAGTCAGAAATGAGAAGCTTATTTTCTTTTCATTTTGTGAGGAAATGTTTGCAGATTCTACAGCTTGAAACTACTTTTATAAAAAGAATTCTAAGAACAGAAGGAAATAAATCTGATCAGCCCTATAGGATAAATATTCCAAAGAATCTATAATTTATCATGCAGAGTCCATTAGGGTCGATTGGTTGCTTCTAATGGACTTTTGTGGTGCTTTGCCTTAAATTGGTTGTGCAGATTTAACGATTAGTCTAATGTTACTCCGCTCCTATATGTTCAAGGGTAAATTATGGAGCTGGATTGCTAATTTTTTTTGGACAAATGGCAAAAATAAAAATGAGAGCAGGGTAAGATTCTTCTTGAGCATCATTCCTTTTATTGGCAAATTAGGGAAAATATTTTCTTAGTCTCCTTACAGAGAATGATGAACAGAACTGCTATTTGTGAGTTTACCAGTTGCTTTTGAAAATAAAATGGAGAGACATGGCAGAATACAAATCAGTGATTCTCAAGTGGGCGTAGAACCTGGAAGATAGAAATGATGGTCATTTAAGTTTCAAACTACAGACTGTAGTCAGATTTGGGGGCTTTTTAGGTTCTGAAGCTTTTAATTCCTGGTTAATACAGTCTCCTCGTCCCAGTAAAGTTTAGTCCCCCCCGTCCAGTAAGATAGAACACTATAGGATCAATTATTATTGACTTGGTTTCCTAATGGATCTGGAGATCCTGGATTCCTACCTAAGGCTGACTGATACACAATTTTTAGGAGTTGGCCCAGCAGTCAGTGTTGTAACAGATCCTTTCTGGAGTTCTCTTCCTCTACAAATGACCAAAAGGAATATTGGTGATTTCTTCAGAGAACTGCTGGTCTGACCTTATCATTTTGGCAAAGAGTGCACTGAGGGCAGGAGCGCTTTGCCCTCCCAGCAAATGCCTTCAGACTTGAATTTCAGCTTCGCTGCTTGGGAGTAAGGTGTCTCCCCACAAGGTAGAGGATGGAGTCAAGGTTGCAGCAGAGGTGAGACCCTCAGGTGCCGCGATTCTGTGTTCACTGCGGCTCGCACACCTGGCTACAAGGCCACAGAACCGTCTGAGAACTACAAGACTCTATCCTCCTACACTTAGCCAGCCTCAGAGATCTTGCCACGTAAGATGACCAGGCCACTGTGCGCTGCTGTGATTCCAAATCCTCCCAATCAATATGTGTCTCTACCATGCTGTATTTGTTGCTGGGCTTTATAGTACTGCCTTGAACTTGTAGTTGTTTGAAACTCTTATAATAATTGGCTTAACAGGCATAAAGATTACTGGCCAAAAGGTAGCCATTGACATTCATTTCCCTTCCAGAGAAAAAGACTGTACATTTAGACAGTTTTTTAATCTTTTAAGAAACACAGCTGCAGAGAGTTACTGATCAGTTTCTGCCCTTGGGAAAAAAAAAAAGGAAAATAGAGCCTCATTAACTTAGACTTAACTTTTTTGTGATTATGCAAATATACAGAATAATATAAATGAGATCATAAGGGAAAAGATTAATTAAGGGGAAAAATTTTCCAGGTATACAAGAAACAAGCAGGTAAAAAAGTTAATTCTGGCTAACTATTCTCTCCTTAGCATCTAGCATATTACCTAGCAAATAATATGAGCTCAATAAGTTTCTGTTAAAAGAATGAATGAATAAATGAATAAAAATGTACTTACAAAATAAGCAGATGTTGGCAATACTTGGGCTGGTGTGGGATATGATATTCTAATTGCAAATCTTGCTTTTTTATTTATTAAATTCGAATCTCAATGAAGCAGCTCTGTCTAGTTTTAATTACCACTGGCTCTTTAAAGCAATAAACCTGAATTTCATTAAAAGAATTATATTATCCAAACTTCATTAATTCATAGTCGTTTACCCCCTTTATTTTGTACGGCATGGTGAGGTCTAATTTCATTGAAATGACCCAGAGGGAAGTAAGCGATACCAAATAGGAGACAAGAAAACTGATTAAAGAAAAGACTCCAATATTTCTCAGAATGTCTGTCTTTCTTTATGAAAGTCAACCTCACCTGAGAGACAACAAAGAAATAAAATACAGTTTCAGAGGATATAGCTAGAGATTGGACTGTCTTTGAGGTGCCAGGTAAGTTGTTAGGAGACATAGAAGGTAATAATCATAAATACCTCCATGATAGAATAAACACCATCATCTACATGAAAAAAAGCTACTTTTAAATGTGAAGTGTTGATGTAAATCCTATCAAAATAGCTCAGTGTTTCTCATCAATGTTGGGTGGTTTAGAAATGAATAAACACCAAAAACCTTGTTGTCTTCTAAATCTTTGTTCAAACTCTTTAAACATCAGTGTCAGATATGTTTAGGATTGAGCTAGGTGGCTGGAGGTAAAGTCTCTTGGCTTAATTTTACCATGTACATGGTAAAACTAAAAGCTAATATACTGAGGCAAACGCATTTGCCATCACAAAGGGTTAAACAAGGCTGGCATTAGCTTGCCGGTTGTTCCCCCTTCAGTTAAGAGGCAAAGCTGATTATAATCAAGAGAATAGAAGGGAAAGAGATGGAGAATGGCTTCCATTGGCTAAATCTCAGTGTCTGTTTTATTTAGGTTTACTCTGATTTTCGGTAGCTAATTGCTCTTTTCCCTTATTCCTGGTACCAGGGCCCATCTTCATCTCTGTCAGTGTATTTTTCTATAATATGTGCAATGTGCTGTATTGGCTTTTACAGGAATTTATTCATTTTTCCCCAAAGCACAAATGTGTTGTCCTTAGGCCCATTCTCTCACATTAAGCAAATAAAACTTCTATGCTTCGGTAGGTCCTTGCATCCTTCACCATTAGCAATGACATTCTATTGGGCCTAATGGAAAACTACTACATAATAATTAGATTTCATAGAGATGATAACCAGCAAGTTTTTTTTTAAATTGCTGAGTGTGACCAGAATACATTTTACTGCCACAAAATATTAATAAAATGGACTTTTTATTGATAATACCTGCCTGTTTCCAGACATTTACCATGCATTTATAGTTAATCTCCACAACAAACTACAGAGGTTGGATTTTTTTTTTATCACTCATATAGAGATGAGAAAAATCTAAGATTCAGATCAAAGAACCAATATGTGGCAGAATTATGAACAGAATTAACTTCACCAAACTTTGAATACCATGGTGTTTTGCCCTTCAACACAACATGCTTCGGTACTGAAAAATCAAGTTTCTGAGCCCTGAGATAAGGTTAAATTATATCTTTAAAATTTCATTTTCCAGAATATTAATAAAATCCATTCGGTGGTGATTAGTTTTAATTCAGTGAAAAATAGGGGGAAAGCCCAGAAATATGGGCTTGGTAAGAGGGGAAAGATTTCGTTCAGCCATGTGCCTTCGTGGCAATTCTAAGCTAGCAGTTCTTTTTTACTCCTGGCCAGATCCGAATAGGGTAAGAGAAATGAAAGCAGAAACAGATGTGGGCAAGGGCTGGTGACCTGCCAAGAGAGGACGGTAATATTCTGTTTAGAAGCAGACACCGAGGATGTGCATAACAATCTCCTTAAAGCCATCGGGCGCTGAACAATGAGTAAAGCGCGTTGCTTTTGGGGTTGACTTTTTAAAGCCTAGCTCCAAGGCTCGGTGCAAAGAACTCTCTATTCCAGCTCTCAATTGTCTTCATCTTCGTTTGCTAAGCATCATGGGACTGGAGCCTTAACTGATTGCAAATGTTTCCGCCGTAAAGTTTTCCATGGGAGTTCACCAGCTGCAGTCAGCAGCGCTTCATCTGAGTCTTTGAAAACTGGAAAGAAAGAGCCGGTAACAACAAAATCTTCCCGTAGGACATTATTAGGAAAAGTTGTCCACAGATTTGTTTTCTGTGTTTGTTAAAGAGCAAGGTGCTGCAAAGCAGAAGGTAAAACAAAGCTTTAAAATGTACTTGGACTCTAATCCCTTCTCAACCAGACCACTTCCAGTGGTTTAGAAGTGCAGCCCAAGAGAAGTATGAGTGGCTGCCAGGAGAAACAGCGGGCCTGGCCAAGCCAAGCACTCAGCTGAAAGTGAGTAAAGCGGACCTGGAGCCCATTACGAATTTGAGGCAAGAGGCAGCATTTTCCTCTCTTCCTTCACAGCTGAGCCTAAGTACGGGACTGTAATAGGGAATCAAAACTGAGTAGACTGCTGCGCAAGAACAGAGCCCTCAGCAGTTGACTGCTTCTGTCGTCCGTCACGTATCTTTATTAAGAATTGAAATTCTCCCAAATCAGTTTTCCCATCAGATTTGAGCTGTATATATTTAAATCTTTTTAGTAGAGAGTCACAGGGTAGCTTGTCTTATAAAGTTGCACACATAGCAGTCAGTTAGTACATTCATCTAAAATATTTATGTTCTTTTTTCATTTTGAAGCAAAGGTGAAGACATGAAGTTATTCCTAAAAGAAATTGCTTTTATTGCTTTTCTTCTACAGATAATGCCAGAGAGGTCCACTTCCAATAGCACAACTTCCTGGACTTCATGGACACAGGAGCCTTTCTTTTAAAAAGCCTTGTTATTATAGTGAGGAAACCAAAATGTCTGATGGCAGTGATGTGTCCCAATGGCACTGAGGGGGGTTCATCTACTGCACATTTTCCATGTTCTTCCCAGGTCAGGACAGGGGTGAGTGGGGTCCAGCTCACTGGCTTTTGCTACTTTCTGTATCATGTTGCTCATTGTTTGAAGTCTGTGGAAACCCTGTCCTGAGAATCCTCTCCTACAGGCCTCCCTCTGACAAGGGCTTCTGGGCTGCTTCTCCCTGGACCCTCACATATAGTTAGTGACCTTATATGAGTTTTTCCCAGAGCAATAAATTCTTACATCTTTTTGTATAGCCTCTACACTGAAATATAGAGAGACACAGTGAACTGAGGAGAAGGCATTTTCCCATAGTTTCTAAAATGGCACCAAGTAAGTGCCATGCATTCTGCTCTGCTCTGAGTTTGGGCCCTGCTGTGTGCTGTTGGTCCCCATGAGAATAAACCTAATGGCAGTGTGTGGGGTGGCAGTGGTGGGGGGATCCTGAGCTTGGGCACTGCAAGCTAACACAGAGCTATGGATACCGCAGAACTGTAGTTTGTGTTGCATGTGTTTTTGAGGCATGGATTTGGATTTTAGGTCAAGAGGTAGCAAAGGTGAAGTTTGGACAACTGAAAAATATTCCTGAAGTTACCATATTTACCAGCCTGGTCCCTATTTGATTGAAGTTTCCAAATGTTCTGACAATAAATTTACATTCATGAAGCAAGAGCCTCACATGTTCCAGGAAATATTCCGCTCTCTTTTCTTGCTGGTTGGAGTTGAATTTTTCACCTCTTATTCTCGAAAAAATATACCCTAAATGACACTGGATGATCGGATAGGCAGCATCCCACCTGATGGATTCACTGCAGTGGTGTGCCTCCTCAGCTGTGGCAGTAACCCCTGTCACACATCGACACAATGTTGTGCACTGATGAGGAGTTTCCTGTGTATCCCTGTGCTGCAACTAACCAAGGATCTGTGCACCAGGAAGCCCTTCCATTCTACTCTTCTACAATCTCAGCTGGCAGGACTATGTTAAGCTACTCCTGCACCCTCCAAAAGACTAGGCAATTGCATGATACAAGGTCTGTATTTACGTGGGCCTTTTCATAGCTAATGCCTGTTCAGAGATAGGAAGGGATTGAGATTTTACACTTCTTGAAAACTCACAAGCCTACCACAGTCTCATGGACTCAGGTGGGAAGTGTAAAGGACTTACTTAGGCAAAGGACACAATACTGTGTATCCTAGTGAGAGCAATGGCCAGCTTGCATGCATGTTTCCCCATGTTTCCAAGCCCTTCAGAGTGATGCAAAAAAGGACTAAATGTTATCTGCATATGCAGTGGCTGAGTTCTGGGAAAGGGACCCTGAGTTAGAGAACTGAAATGTTTTACAATGGGCAGTAATTATTTCTGCACTAGTTTCAGGGAGACATTATTTTTATTTTACTGAATGATAAGCAAACCTGGTCTTTTTCCAGAGGAATATACCATCTCTTTCTCCTAAGGCAGTTAATTATGAAAATATCTTTGAAAATATAGTCTACAGAACTAGTTCAGTATTTCCCTGATGATTGAGCACAAATATGACACCCACAGAGAACTGTATCCCAATAATTTTGTACTTGTAAGACAGTGCTGGTAATTAATGATTCTTTTTTAATGTAGAAATTTATTGTTTAATCCACAAGCTTCATATGGCTTTAGTTTAAAAAAACAAAACCAAAAAAACAAAACAGTGAAACCAAGACACTATTTCAAGGTCCGGGCCCTTCTTCCAGCTTCCAAATACAAGAGCTCTGAACATTAAATATCCCAACTGGAAGAATACGACAAAAATATAAATGGAGCCATGACATTTAAAAAACAGAGATTTCCTATAACTGAAGGATTCATTCATCCTTCCTGGGATGATTTAACTGCCTGTACAAGCAGGGGGAGGGGGGAAGGTGGGGGCTGGTGAGGAGGGAGGAAGGAGAGAAAAGACAACCAGAACAGAGTAGAATCCAGTTTCAGTGTTCTGAATCAATGTATAGCCTAGTGTCCTGGAAAACAAGCTTTCATTTTTCTGTCTCAACCTGGAGCGTGAACCCTGATGCCTCTCAGCAGCGGGTTCCACAGACAACAGGGAAGATTGTGGCATCCCTTTTAGGATAAAGGATTGATGAATTCTTTCCATTCTAGGTTATGTCATATTTCTATAGGATTACTAAACAGTTTTGGGGTGAGAAGAAGAAATTGATAAGAAGAATTTTCCTATGTGTTAAATGTACTAAGGAACTCAAAACTTTCCAGGTTGAGTCCATGCCAACTTCTAGAAGGAATCTTTACTAAATGCAACCTCTTTTTCTGGGTATAGTTTCTGAGTTCATGCCTTTGTAAATTTCCAGTGGGTAATATACATTGATGTCATCTTTTCAATCTTCAAACCTTACTCAATCTTCTTAAACATATTAAAAATTTTATGACATTCCACTTTACAAGCTAGGATACTAACCTTAACACTATGCAGGTTCAAACTTCAGAAATTGGTCTTGAAATTGTCATTGGAAAAATATCTATTCATAGACTGGAAAGCAATTATTGCTTTGGTAGTTCAGAGGATCATAACATTAACCTTTTCACCAGTCAAGATGATATAATTTCGAACAACAAGAGAATACAACTACAGAGAAGGGAACCTTTTCACAAATAGAAACATTTTTGGAAGAGGGCTCATTTGAGGGGCAAAGAGAAGAAAATAACACCATCTACAACTCCAAGGGGGGGTGTAGGTCACTCCCCTTTCTAAATAAAGCATTTTTACAGTGTAATACTGATATTATGAACAACTGATTATAAAGCAAAGTTTTACATGTTCTGGGAAATATAAGTTTCAATGTAAGAATTCCTGCCCCTTTCTTTTCCACTGCATTTTCCTCTCTCCAAGATGGATCATACTGTAGGGTGAGAACTCATGCAGTGTTCTTTCTGCAAACCAAGAAGAGATGCTTTATGGACACTTTTAGAGCACAGTGCTGGCAAATAAAAAGCCTAAAAGAGGAGAACAGACTGCTTTGCAGTCAGACTGATTATTTTTCTGAGAAAAAGAAGGCTTCAGCCTTCTTCAGTGAGGATCAACCCATGATTACTCTTTTTCTGGACCTCTCCTGTGAAGTA
>NW_004524626.1:3609018-3626051 GCF_000260255.1 Octodon degus
AAAAAGATGTGGTATTTTTACATAATGGAGTATTACTCAGCTATAAAGAATGATAAACTCAAAGCCTTCATACTTAAGTAGATGCCACTTGAAATATATTCTTAAGTGAAATAAACCAACTCACATGTGTAAATATCCCATAGTCTCCCTAGCATAAGAACTCAAAAGAAGAAATACAAATGGAAAGGTACGACAATTAAAAGGAAAGCAAGAACTTGAGAACTGGACAATGAGGAGAGGGAAAGGAGAAAAGCTGGGAAACATGACAGGGGCAAAACCATACATTTATATGCACAACATGGGTAAGGCAAGAATCTTGAGAATCTGCAGCATGTTTCTGAATCTAGCAGTTAATTGGCAGGATTCTCCCCCTGACTAACTTTATATGCTGGTAACTGTGAACTAAGCAGCTGCACTGAAGATAGCAATGTGCAATAGTAGGGTCATGCTTGGAATGCCTGCCTTTCTGGTCTTCTAAATACGTACTGCCATCATGACATACCAATTACTGCCATACTGTCTCTCAGTGTTTGTTTAAAAAAAGGGCAATAAATGGAAACAAGAGACAGGAAAAAAAGTCACAGGACAGTCCTGCTACAGTGCTCTATATGGTTAGATTTCTTAATTTCTGTGTAAAATTATGTAATTGTTTATTCATATTTTTCAAATATTTTTTATTTTTTAAATTTTTGTCTTCATGTTCTGCAAGGACTTAAAGTTTAACATATCAATACTTCATGGAAAATATCTGTTCCATATTATGCCTAAGATGTTTGATATTCAGACAGATAGTTAGGTTAAACTCAACTGCATATGTTGTAGGGTAATAATAAACTTCTCTTCTTGAGGGTTAACAACCTAAGCTTGCAGACCAACAATCAGAGAAAAAGAAGCGCTGCAAGGACAGCCAACATTTTGGCCCTAGACTTACAATGTCAGATAGGACTCAGGACATAGGAGAACCTACACTGTAACATTATGTAACTCAGTTGTGTCCCACAGAGGAATGTGATTGATGATGTAGAGTGTGCCTAAGGAGAGTCACATGGAGAGAAAACATTCTCTCAGGTTTTCACAGAGAGCAAATTGCTCAAGCAATGGCCGTGACTCATTCACATGGCTGACACTCACGAAGGATCTACAAACTGTGGTATAGGGTTTCAGGTTAAATCCTGACGGGATTTGACTGACCTTATCAGATACAAAAGTTACATTTCTTGTTATATAGGTCTTGCTTTACCTTGGTTTTAACCACTCAGGGGCTGGAGAAATGGCTCAGTAGAATAAGTGCTTGCCTGGCAAGTGCAAGGGCCTGAGTTCAATCCCTGGTTCTGCCAAAATAAAATAAAATAAAGTAAAATAAAATAAAACATAATCATCCAGCAGAAAAGTATGAAAATGAAGTAGAAAAAGTAAAGCCACATTAATATGCTGAGCTGTAAAAAGCTCAAGTCAACAACTTTGGACATTGCCATCTTATTGAAAACCCACTAGTATTATGGACTACGGAACTGTATTGGGAGATTCTGCAGAATTCAAGCACTTACAATATTTAAATGACAATGGAATGCCCTTCTCTGACAAAACTAACAAAAAATGTGGGGTAGAAATGAATGACCCTTTTATATCTGTACACTCAATATAGTTAGGCTAGATATACAGCTCCATTCTCTTAATTCAATGAATAGAGAGGATTGTTATAATAGTGTTTTATACAGGATATCATGTCTGCATCTTGTACAATGAATAACCACTAAGACAACAATATACAATGTATTAATTATTGAAAATGTGCCAGTAATCGGTTATGAAACTGTCTCATTGATATTTGTTTCTCAATAAAATTATTTTTTTAAAAAAGAAAATAATTCATAGGGAGCATCTGACCTTGTCCTGTCAGACATGGAGCTTCTTATGTGGCTTCTAAGGGCTATATTGCATTTTGAACTCAGGACCTTTGCACTGACCTACATTCCAAGACTGTCTTATTTATTTATTTTACATTGAGACAGGGTCTTGCCAAGTCATTAAATTTTGCAGGCTAGGCTCAAATTTGGGGCCTTTCTGCTTCTGTCTTCCAGAGTGCTGGGATTATAGTTGTGTGCCCTAACACCTGGTTTATGATATTATTTTTGTGTTAGGAACTAAGCTCCATGTAAAGAAATATCCGATTCAGATTGGGATAGAAACTTTCTTTAACATTTTTTCAGTATACACTATTTCTACCCTGTGTATATTGCTGAAGTACACAATATATTTTTTTAAAATTAGATTTCACTTGGTTATGAAACCATTTCTCTAAGGATTATCTTTTTCATTGAAGTTTTTGTCCGAAGGGCACAATTTCTTGGGTCTCTAGAAGGCTCCTTTGCTTAATACATATACTATTTCTCTATTCATTATCTTACATCTTGGTGGGAATCATAAAGCCTAATGTCATAATAGTCAAGGGGGAGGTTACAAAGATAATAACTTCTAATCTTAGCTGTTTACTAGTCCAGGACTGTGATATTCAATATAGTGGTAACCATTAGCCACAAGTGGCTACTACATGCCTGAGATGTGGCTCGTGGGAGTGAGAAATTAAATTTAACATTTTATATCTTTTTAATGATTATTTAATAAATTTTAATTATGTAAAAACTAAAACACCTAAATTTGTAGCAAAAATAAAGAGATAAAATGTTCAGTTAAAATTGGATTTCATATAAATAATTTTCAGCATGAGTATACTCTTCCTTTTAAAAACTCTGGCAAGCATACTTCTCTTGACCTCTTTTGATGGGACTATTAGAACACTTAAGATTCATATAACTCACAAAATATTTCTTTCAGGCAGTGTTTCTCTCATAGTACAAATGTTGTTAGTATGGCTTCAGTGGAGCACAAATTTTTTGAGGCAAATTGCTTTGGTTGAACTTGCTGATGTAAATGTAGGTGAGATTTTCAAATATAAGATGTACCACAGTTTCCCTGAGAACCAAACTGATTGGCTTGTGAGAGTCATGTAAAAGTAAATGTCAAGAAAAAAAAATAGTTCAGGTCTGAGCATGATGCTTCACATTCTCTCAGTCCTTCTTCTTCTTTTTCCTGTACCCTACCCTCCTCAGCCCAGAGTCAGGTCAAGATCTAGAATTTCAGTGACATTGTGACCATCCCATTAACTCACTCCTCTTGGGTTTTCTTTACACTCCTGTGGCATAAAGTCAGCTCTGGCTTAGCCTGGTGGTCTGCTTCCCACAGAAGCAGAACTCCCTCAGCTCATTCTGGGGAGCAAAGTCCACAGCAACCCTCAGTGGATGTATTCTCAATGGATAACCAACAACCACAAAGGGCCCATTATTTATTTATTTTTTATTGTATTTAGTGCAGGGTCTATAGGGTCTCACTATATAGACAGGAGTCATAATGATCTTCCTGTTTTCAGCCTCCCAAATGTTGGAATTACAGGAGTGTGCCACCAAGCCCAGGCTCAATTGCTGTCTCAGTGCACCCCAGGGGTGGTGTCGGCATGGCATGGCAGGGATTGAGCCCCAGCCCCTGCATCTGCCTAAGCAAGTGCTTTAATCTGTTGAGCAATCTGGCTGGCCCTGTCCTTTTTAATTTGCTGCATGTTTTGGTCAATTCCTATGCCCATTCTTTGAAAATACTTTTTAAAATTCATTGTTCCCCATAATTCTCCATCTTCTCTATCTTTTTATTGCTCTCAGAAGATAACAGTTTCTAGAGAAAATGGGATCTGTCAGATAAGAGTAGGCTCTCTCGTCCTCCCATTTCCAAAAAATATATCTCTGCCTGCATCTGTATCTCACCTGTTTCCCTTTCATTTGCTTGATAGAGATTTTGCATCCTCCCTAAAGCCTGTCTGTTCACTTGCATTTAGATTTGTACATTATCTCAATCTCTGCCTCCCTCTTCTACACCTACCCACTGCACTGTACGCATGATGGGCTTGTCCCATTGCTGAGCTGTAATCTCTCTTGATGAGATCACATCTTCTAAATCTAATGTACATTTCCAGGAATTCTCTTACTTGACCTTTCTACATATTTTGTCACTGTTGATCATTTATGACTTTGCTGGGCTGTTTGGGCACAATCATATTGAATGTTCATCCTACCACTTTCTTGAGTTGTTACCTCTGCAGTCACATCCTTCTCTTTTGTGACCCAAAACAGGACAATTCTTCAGTTACGTGATGTTGCATTTCTCTTTTCACTTGGCACTCTGTCCTTATACTCTCTCATTATGCTTCTGGTTTCAATTACTGCCTATATGTAGATGATTCACTCATCTGCAACCCTAGCGTACTTCAGACCCGTAGCTCCCATTGATAGTTCATGATTGATGTCTAAAAACACCTCAAGCTCATTATATCAAAACTGGATTCATTATTTCCCCTTCTTCTCAGATCTGCTGCTTTTCAAGCATGATCTGTTTGGATGAACCCTGCCCTCTCACCTTCACAAAGTTCACACTGTTACAGTCTGACATCTCCCCCAACCTACTCTGATGTTTTCCACAATAAATTGGAATAATTTTATCCTACTACTCTTTTTTTTTTACTGGCACATAAGCCAAACAGAAACCTTAATTGGAGGACAGAGAGACCAAGAACAAAACTAATACTGTAATAGATTTCATTGAGCTCATCCTCTTATTTTTACAGGCAAGAATCAACCTTTAATTGGGATGGAAATGAAGAAGATCTATCATCCCCAAAGTCTGAAGGCATCATGCCTGTTCCACTGCCTCACTTGGCCCAGAGCTGCTAACTGTAAACAGCTTTCTCAGATGTATACAGTGGTTCTATTCTGAATGTTTTGTGGACATTTCAAAGGCTAATTTTAACATGAACTTTAGTGATATGCAGTATATACACAGAATACTGCACAAATCATGTGTCCAGTTCAGTGAATTTTCACAAAGGAAATGAGCCCATACAGTGATCTTTATACCAAAGTGTAGAACACAGTCCCCTTGAAGAAGATCTAGTCACCATGGCTCCTTCTCTCTGTAGAAGACCTCCCGAATGGTAACATCACATCTCATTTTAGCTTCATGGAGGAGCACCGCCATATATTATTTCTTAAATTGATTCACAGTGTGCTAAACTGCTAATTACATATACCCATAGCAATCCACTGTGAAAACCTCTGAACCATTGTCTTTACTGTTTCAGTGCTGGACCTGAGACCTTTCCTTGACCCTGAGTGGGCTACACTTTGTAAGAAACACATGGCTTCTTTGCCACAAACCAGACATGTTCCCTCTGCTGCGTCACCTTGGTAAAGTTACTCAACATCTCTAAGATTCTGCCTTATCCATAAGAAGAATGTCATAATATTGTAAGCTGACACTTCCATCATCCATTGTGGAATAAGATAATGCATATAAATTCTCATCATGATACATAAAGACAGTATAATGCTAGTTTTGTGCAATCATTATTAACAGTACTATATGAAAAATTTCATACTAAAACCTTTGGGAGGCAATCTGCCAATTTAGGTACTGCCTTTTCAACAGTGGGAAAATGACTGAGCTTTTGAATGTTTATGTTTCTCTTCTTTTCTAAGGAGGGAGAGGTAAGGAAAGCATAATGACTCTTCTAAAACTTACTGAGATTCACAGATGAAAGTTGCCTTTTAACAACAGAAGAGTTTTTGTTTTAAAAGACAAGCTATGGGCCCCTTAAAAACCAATCTTTTTGAAAGTAAACATCATATTTTACTTTTTGGAATCCTTCAAAAATAGTTAGGTTAAATTCTAATGTGAGAACTTCTATTTCCAGTCTATGAAAAGAGATCTTTAGATGTAATGTATTGAAAAAAATCTATAAAAATAACATGGTATTGAGGTCAATAACCTCCAGGCAAATAATACGTGCATATATACGTGTACATACATATATGCATATTCTATACATTGATAGTTATAAATGGTAGAACTTTGGCTTGGGGTATAGATGATGCATAAGGGTCAGGAATTGAGAGATTGTGTTCCTTCTTTTCAGCCATTCCAGAATTATGACCTTGGGAAAGTGATATTTTTTTGATGGTTGTTCAGTACTTTATTAAGTGAAATTTGATAAACAAATTTAAATATCCAATATAGATATTCCACTGTGATCTGCACAGTTGCAATGCCTCCTTAAGTTGAATATGCATGTAGAAGTTATATGCAGACCTGCTACCTGACAGAGAAAGTTTTAGGATCTTAGTTTCCTTAGACATGGCATTCAGTCATGAATCCTTGTGAAAACTAACCATCCTGGGGAAAGCAAGGCAAAAAAAAAAAAAAACAAAAAACCCAAACAAAAAACAAAAAAAACCCAACCAACCAACCAACCAACCAACCAACCAACCAACCAACCAACCAAACAAGAAAACAAAACTGCAAAGAGGAGGACCAGGAGGAGAGAAGAAAACTGTACATAGGAGAAGCATTGTAAACATCGTATGCGACAAAATTCCATTGTCATAGTTCATAAAGAGTTTAAGGCTCAGTTTTCTTGACTATAGAATGAAAAGATGTTAACTCAATCAACTTTGTAATACTACTGGGCACATGACTTTTTGAAATACTTTCCAATGAAAAATTGAAAACGTGTATGTTCATTTTTGATGAAACAGATTTTTTTAGGGGCTGTGCAATCCTAATCAACATTAGGACTAAAGACTCAACACAAGTGTGTGTGTGTGTGTGTGTGTGTGTGTGTGTGTGGTTGCAGCAATGCAAATATTGGAGAAAAAGGGATTTAGAGAAGGGAAAGAAAAATACTGTGAGAGATAAGGTAGTGTTTATAATGTTGAGTTTAGATTCCTTGTTTCTGGATATAACTTGGACCCAAGAGTCTGCAATTAGGAATTAGTACATTCATATGGCACCATGGAAATATTACTGAAATCACAGCAAGGAGTAAGGATTCTAATGCTTGTTCTGTGTTATTTGTAACATTATATTTAACATGTAATTTTTCCTTTTGGGTGTTCTATGATCTAAAGAGAGCTAATTGGATATGGCTACTTAGATCACTTCCACATTTTTAAGTCTGAAAGTATCAAAGAGGAGAGTGAACCAACTTATGTAGACATAGCTGAATGGTGGGGGTTTTGGATGGAGTCCAATTGTCTAGGTGAAGCCCACTTTTTCTGTTTGATTAGCCAAGTAAATTACATAACCAAGTCCACAGTCACAGGGCTTAGAAGGGCCTCTCCTTACTGTAGGACCAAGCAAATGTGCAGATGTGTAGCGTTAGTACAGGAGAGTAAGGATATAATCAGTAATTCGTTTTATGAGGACTTGACTTATATTGCTGCGTATAGAAGAAAAACCAACCAGCCTTCTGAGGGGTTAAAGAAAAGTAGCATACATTTAATGGGAAGGATCGGTTCTTTAAATCTGTCATTATTTGACAGACTTCCATACAACTAAATTGTATACTCACTCATGAAGTGATTTCTAGTGCTCTGTATTGTGGTGTCAAAGATGCACCTAATGTATTTCCACAGGGGGGAAAATGTTCTTATCATAGTCAACATCGTCTCCCTCTTACTAAACGTTACAATATTCAGTTCTTTCCTTATTTGATGTAACAGTGGCATTTCGTACAGTTAGACTCGTCTTTCACTCCTCCTCACAGACCATGCACTTGAAAATTAGTTACAGGGATCCTGCTCCTTCCAGAAAGGCTGCAAAACGGGGGACCCCTGGCTATTCAGGAAATGTTCTTTGTTTCCATCACATGCTTTACTTTCTTTTCTGAGCCAGCTTTATTTGGTTTTGCTTCACACTTCTGGAGTGTACCTCGCTGTGTCTTTCTTCTCTATTGGTGGTCTTCTCTAAAGGTAAGAATTCTTGGAAAGAATATGTGGCTAAAATGGTCCTCGGGTGAGTGGATGAGGGAAGAGAAAGAAGCAGTGGACACACATGAAGACCTGTGCTTGGAAGTGATGCTGTGGGCACCACTTAGTAGCCGATGACCCAAGAAAGTTATATGATGGATTTATTTGGGTTTTAGTTACCTCTTCTGTAGAGGCAGAGGGCTACTAAGAGCGCTCACCTCTTCGGGGTGTTGTGAAGACATTAGGCACAAGGAATCAAGAGCAGTGCATGGTGGAATAAGGTTTTGCTATTACTATTTCATGAACTGAACAATTAAATTCTAAATAATAGAAAGATGAAAATAAAAGTGATGGTAAATTTATAAAAGTTTAAATCGTCTCCCATATAAACTCCAGCGTAATGAGGAAGATTCTCATTTAATATGCTTTATTACCAGGATTATGGAAACACATAAAAAAGTAACAAGAGAATGTTCTCCTTTTCTGCACATGTGGCACTTTGGCTAGAGGTAAGAATTTGTTGGGAAAAGCTGAACAAGAACAGGAAAATAGAACGAGTGAGTAGGGGCACGGAAGAGGCATTTTGGAATCATGCACTACATTGCTGCAGCAAAATTCTTCCAGGTTAGCATCAAGGGTTTGTGATGGGGGTCTTCAGCTCAAAGCATCCTGTGGGATGCTATCTAAGGGCCCAGAGCTGCCCATGGGGATGTAACTCTGTGATGGTGGTTTTCTTCTACATCGTCAGAAGGGATAGTCTTTTTCCTTTTTTTAGTTGGATACAGGGTCTCATTACCCAGTTCAGACTAGTAGTGATCCTCCTGTCTCAGCCTCCCCGGTGGTGGGATTACAGACATGTGCCACCGTGCTTGGTTTCAGGGCCTGCAAGGTGTGCCTGGGGTTCTGAGGCCAGCACGACATGTGGTACCAAGGATCAAATTCAGGCCCTTGGGCTTGCCAGGCGGCTAGGTGCTCAGACCACTGAGCTATCCCCCTAGCCCAGGGAGATTACATGCTTACTGTTTTCTTTTCCTCTTTCTCCAACAGGGAAGAACAGATGAGCTTCATGAGACAGAATCTTTTTCTAGTCACATAGTATGGATATTTTGTTTCAGCCATCACCTTCGACAAACATGAAGCTGAGTGATTTAGTGGTGCCAAGGCAAAGCCTGGCCATAAAAGATGGGGGCAGGGGCTCACACTGGTAAATTTCCAGAGGATCATTTGGGTGAAGTGGCATAGTAGGTTAATGATCTGACTGAAAGGTGTTAGGCTTTTAGCTGCAATAGAGAAGAAATTATTACCTTAAATACAGCCCCAGATTACTCTTACAGCACAAAATGATAAAGGCAGAACTGTGACCCACCCGTCCAGCTTTTCATACTGTAATTGTCTCGGAGGGGAGAGGGCAGAGCTTTTAGAGGCGAGGTCACTTAGCTGGAGGCTCTTAGCTGCTGCTAACTTTCACTCTGAGTCAAGGTATGTGAAAATACACTTTCATTCACATGGTCACTTAACTCTTCACTTTTGGTAAATGTTCCTGAGGTAGAAGGCCGCGCCGAAGTTCTCCATGTGCTGAACCAAATCAAACAGCAGCCAGGATTCCAGCCCATAATGTACAAAAACATAACTTCTGAGCAACGTCTAAACAGTGTGAACTATGCTTCTGATACAGGGAGAAAAACTGGTCTTGGGTGGGTGACCTCCAAACAATATAGGGAACCTCCAAATGACACAGGGAAAAACAATCTCTGGACCTGACCTGCAAGAGTTCGTGTTCTCTAAAACCGAAGAATGAATTTTAGGAACGAACGAGGGTTATGAGCAGAATATATTTATTGAGAGAAAGAAAGCTCCTGTCTGGAAAGAGGGATGGGGGGGGCAGGTAGTCATCCCCCCAAGTTGTCTCTTGCAGGGACTTTTATAGAGGAAAACCATGTGGTGAGGTGGGTCTAAGGTGGTGGAGAAGACATGGGAACTGCTTAGTTGGGCATGAGGTGAGACAAAACTATGGTCAACCAATGAGATTACAAGCACCATTGCTCAGGTAAAATTGATTAAATCCAGTATCAAATGGGAAAGCGAGTCACGTAGCAAGTGGGCATGAATACAGGACAGGGTCTCTTCCTGTTGGGGCTTGGGCTAGTGACTCATTTCGGCTCTTTCAAGTTGATTGATACTATTTAGGATATCAATCCCTGATGCCCATCCCTAGGGAAGTATGTAGCTGTGCTTCCTCTTTTTTTTTTTTTTCATTTAGCAAACTGATCCACTCTTTTTTTTTTTTTTTTTTTTCTTTTGGCACAAAGAAATTTCACAGACAGACCCCAAGGTCAACCAGAAACTCATAATAAGAAGACTCATCCGCCATTGCCTGTCCGGGGGCAGCCACAAGATTCAGACAGATAGACAGATAGACAGTCAGACAGACAGACAGACAGCATCACCACAGACTGGAGAAGATCAACAGGGCCCACGTTCACCTCACAGTTAGAACCTGCTCCCTAACAGGCAAGGGTGGCAGGGGGTGGTGGGATCTCTGCTCTAAGGGAGAAGGTGGATATTGGGGCAGGAAGCAGGGAGGGGAGAGGGAGACCCCTTTCCTATGTTAGTAAGAGATGGTCCTGCATTTTTATCCCCTTCCCTTGCAGAAGTAAGAAGAGAGTACAGACCACCATGCCCCACACTCATCTGTCCCAGAAGCCTGGAGGCTGGAGGTGGGGGTGCCTCTCCCACTAATGCCCATGTGCATGTGTGAATATATGAGTGGGGTGCTTGTAAACATCATCATGGTCCACCAAGAGACCCAACATCTGTGTGTCTGCATGGGGAGTGGGGTAGGGCGGCCCCACTTCTCAGCCCTCTGCCCCAGCAATTCCCCTCCAAAACGTAGTGCAAATTTCAGAGACAAAAATAGGCAGGAGGGGAAAGGGCGGGCAGGGGCAGGGAGGACACAATGATGGGGTGGGACAGGGCTGGGGGTGGGGGGAATAAGGCAACAGTTAGAAATGGTCCATGTCATCAAAACTGACCCCACACCCCACCCTACCACACGCCCACATCACGAGAAGGGCCGGAAGTCCCGCTCTTCCACCAGGCTGATGGAGGGGTTCTTCAACTCCTCCTCCGACCTGGCCAACTTGTAGCCCAGCTGGGCCAGCACCTGCTGACAAACATTCTGGGCAAAGGCCACAATGTCATAGGAGAGCCGGAAACGCCACTTCTCGGCTGTGGCAGCCGAGTTCCGCACGGTGCCATACTTGTGCTTGCCCAGGGTGGGGTCACCCCGCGTGTTGTTCTGGATCCAGCGGGCCACATGGCCATCCAGGGGTATCCCCAGGATGTGCTTCCTCTTTTTGTCTTGGTCTCCAGGCGTGGCCCATATGGGAATGTCTGTCTCTTCCAAGTTGCAAAGTCACTTTGTCTTCCATCTTGTCTCCTTGAGGCCTGGCCCTGTCTGACTGCCTATAATATTTCTGTCTAACTCTGCTGCATGCAGCACTTCCTGTTCCTATCTTTGTCCCTCGAGCTGCCTTGTTACACTGCATCCTCCTCTTTTTCATTTCCTTGGACAAATTCTTCCCTCTTCACCTTTTCCTTTTTCTGTTTGTTGTTCTTTCACATCTCAGAATCCCTTTCATAGCCATTGATGGAAAGATACCTAAGGAGTAGGAGGTGAGGAAGGTTAAAGTGGGGAAGACCCTTTTCTGGTCTCAAGAACTACACAGCTGCACTTGGCGGTATTATGCTTGTGATCCCTGCATTCTAGGAGGCTGAGGCAGGAACATCCCATGTTCAAACAGAGTCTGCACAAGCTAGCAGGTTAGCAAGACCGTGTCTCAAAACAAAAACGTTAATGAAGGCTGGTGATATAGCTCAGTATGAAGGTCCTGGGCTGAATCCTTATCTCTCCATATTCCCCCCCCGCAAAAGAAATATGTAGAGTTGGGGAGCGGGTGATCTCTGGGTGAAAGCATAGCCTTGTACCTCAGCTTTTTGTCATGAGCTCTAGAAAGCCTTTTCCAGGTCTACTGGTTACCAGTATGAACCAATGCAAATTTCAGCTCTGATACTTATTAATTAGATGATTTAGAATACGTTTCTGCAGCTCTTAGAGCCTTACTTTTCACAATCTTTAAACTGGGTATTATACTTGATTAGTTGAGTATCATGAATACACACATAGGAAGATGAATTATACTTGATTAGTTGAGTATCACGAATACATACATAGGAAGATGAATGAAAACTCTCATAATAATAGTAGTAAGAAGGAATGCAGGTAGACTGACAACTTGCAGTCAGGGAGGATGAACAGTACTAATGAGAATGAAGAGAAGAGTAAGCAATATCAGGTTAATGGAAACAAGGGCTCTTGGATACCAGTGAGAAGTGTTGGGGGAATCAATGGTAGAAGTAGTTTGTGAGCCTCTGGTTTTGGTCTTTGGTCCTGTCGTCAACAAGGATGGTAATTTGGTGTATAGGGAATCTAATCTGGATCTTTACTTTTGCTTTTGTTGTACTAGGGATTGAATTTGGAGCACTCCCCCATTGAGGTGCCCTCCTTTTTATTTCATTTTGTAGCATGGACTCATTAAGTTGCTCAGGTTATCCTCAATCTCACAATCCTCCTGCTTCAGCCACCTGAACCTCTGGAGTTGCAGGCAGGCATCACTGTACTTGGGAGTCTCTTGGTCTAGAGGCTTACAGAGCAGGAAGCAGAGATGCTTAAGAAGGTAGACAGCCTCAGAAGACAACGTGAAGTGTAAGTCCGAAGACATCACCATATTCCGGTGTGTCTGAGCTGAGCATAATGAATAGTGTAAGTTGCTGTACATGAAAAAGTAAGACATGCCCCGAAAATAGGCCCTGTGACATTTCTGGGAGAGCAAAATTTCAATAACCTGCTGTTATTTTGAGTTAATATGGTAGTAGGATTATCTGTGTCAGTCCCAGATTTTTGCCATTCTCTTGACCTTTCATCATGGTCAGTGGTCAGCAGCTATACTCCAGCTATCACAGCAAGTGTTAGCCAAAGAAATTAGGCAGAAGGAAGGCTGCCAGTGCGTTGCGGGAACATTATGACAGATGTCTCCGTCTGTCCATCTAATTGGTTAAATCGCTGCTGGTTGCTGACAGGTGATGGAGGAGAGGTTGGAAATGCAGGTGAGAGCACTTGGCCAATGACATCTGCTATATTAAGCAAGAATAATGCCTTCAAAATTGAGAGAGAAGAAAGTTTTGAGGAGGCAAATTGACAAAAATCCCCAGATGTCACAGAGGTCAAGAAAGATGATCTCTGAAAGGACACGATGGATTTGATATTTAAAGGGCAGACACCTTGTCCGTTCTATTCTCTGTTGTATTCCAGGGACCTTGTTCAGCGCCAGGACCAGAGTGGGCAATTAATCACTGACTAGGGAAATTAATCTGGCTACAGGGTGTTAGATGTATTGCATGCATAAAGGTCGGTATTGATCATCCGGTATAAATTAAATTCTAATTTTCTCTAAGTAAATACTTTCTGGAAAAGTGAACATCTAGAGACTTATTTCTTCTACATACATCACAAACAAGAGGAATAGGCTAGAACTTAAAAAGCGTTTCTACAAAGCTCAGTGAAACAAAAGACAGAAATACCCGGAAGAATTTGTGCACCTTGATGTGGCTAGTATCTGTTCTTAGAAGAGACAGGTGCTTTGAAGTCCTAACAAAGCTTTTTAAGCGACTCCTTATTTATATGCTCTCTCACTATGGAAAAGATTGAAAAAAGTTTTTCATCATAGGGGATAAAATTCCCACGAAAGGCATTTGTGCTGGCAAATGTGTTCAGTTAGTTTTTGCAGTTGGAGTTTACAAAGCACATGCAAATGCATCCTGTATCATTTGAATCTCTCAACAGTAGGGCATTAGGGCAAGTGCTAATTGCTCTTAACAGCTCCACCCAGTATCCTCTTTCCTCACTGTAAACCTCAAGACATCTTATGGAATGTACTCAACATCACACATGAGGGGACGGAGTAAGGACTCGAACATGAATATCAATTCCCAATTCAGTGTTCTTCATCATAAAGAAGAATGTTAGCCTTTGAAGACACAGAATTAGTTTAGTATTATGTAACAGAGAAACACTGTCACATCAAACTATGTCAAACCTAGTAGCTAGTTCTACCCTTGGCGGAGTGGGGGTACTTTCTTGTATCAGTGGGTGCACACGTTGCTGAAGTATTCACTTCTCCGTGCAGAGACAGAAACAATGAAAGAGGACAGTCTATGTTGATGAGAAGATTAATTGGAAGGCTTGCCTTGTCAGGGGACATTGTTGTTAAATGGCATTCTTAATGTAAAAATCCTTTTTTTTCTAGTGAGGATCACATAGTTTAGTCCACTTTTCTTTTAGGGCATTCTCTGCATGTGTTCAAGCATGGTCAGTGCGTTATTTTTACTTAATCATAAAGACAAGCTTAATAGAAGAGGTAAACGATGGGTACATAGGATAACCCAATCTGATTAAAGCCTGATTAGAATTGGGGATTTTTATCTTCTTAGGGAGTCTGGATTTTCTCGTAGACTACTGTGTCTTTTCCTTCAGGTTTTATTTTTGTTCTTCAAATCTAAAATTGGAGTTTACCTAAATTCTTCTCATTTCTCCTGGAATCCTCTGCCCATTCCTACGCACAACTACTCTCTATATAGTTTGAGTCCTTTTTGGGGAAGTGCTGATGTGCTAACTTTGGTTCTTTCACTCTGCTCGTCCTCCTTGAGACCATTGGCACGATGAGGTCTGTATCTTCCTAAGACGAGCAATTCATTCTAACTCTACACTCGGTCTCTAATCTCAGGATTTTTATTTTGAGGGAAAAAAGACAAAGAAGAGTGATAGCTCCAACTTCTAAAAAAGATACTTACACTGTAAATTACTGCCCACTTGATTTGTCACAGCTAGGTCAGTGAGCCTGGAGGAAAGGACAGTTCTGAGAGGCCGGGCAGACCAATGACAACTGCTGATCCAGGTGAGGCAAAGAGCCACGGGACCCACTTGTCACCAGATGACTTCAGGTGCTATTGGCGTGTGCACCACGAAGCCTTGCGGGTGGACACATGCCATAGATCACAATTAATCCCATCCTGGAGAGAACAGCAGCTATGCTTATGCCCTTGCGGGTGATGTCCACCCTCCCTCGTGGGCCTTCTAGAAATGTCAGACTTGCTGATGATAGCTTATCTGGAACGGTCTTGATTCCATGCATTAATGTTTTGAAGATTTATTTTGTACTTTTCTTCCAGAGTTCAGGGTACACTATATCTGTTCATTCAACAAACCATTTTTAACATTTTTATGGGTCAGATGTCGGGCAGCAGGGCACAAAGATGAAGTAGGGGCTGTTTTAATAATTCAGAGATAGGTACTCTAGCAAAGCATGTGAGACATATGAGCTATGAAAAATGTACAGCACAGGAATATTTATTAACGTAATTTATATATGAGTTTATTTAATAAAAAGCAAAATAGTGGAAGAGGAAGGAGCAGAAGTACATAGGATGGGGCTGGTGAGATGGCTCAGTGGTCTAAAGCACCTACTTAGAACAAGCTTAGCAAAGCACAGGGACCGCGGTTCAATCCCCCAGCACCACATGCCAGCCAGCCCCGCCCCCTGGTGGGCTGAGCTGGACACACACACACACACACACACACACACACACACAAATAAATAAAATTAAAAAAAAAACAAAAACGAAGTACATAGGAGGAGTAGGTATCAGGCGAAACTGAATCCAGATGAAAGAGGCCCACATTTGATATTATTGATTTAATTGGCAGAGTCTTTTTTCTGAAGATAAATGATTACATGCCAGGTATTCCCCTACAGTGATCTGGACATAAGGAACTGAAACAGGAAGGAGTTTCTTCACAAGCAATCACAGTTCCTGGGAGCTACAAAAGGACAAAATCCAGAGACTGTAAACCGATGCATTTGTTTCCAATTCTATGTTTACCCACTTTTGAGACAGACCCCTCTATATTTATTTATTTATTCATTTATTTTTGGCAGTACTAGGGACTGAAATCAGGACCTTGCCCTTACCAGGCAAGCTCTTATTCTACTGAACCATCTCCCAGGCCCACCAGAATTTGAGAATAATACAGAGAGTCTGCGAACATTCAAAGTAAAATCACATAAAAACATTAAAAGGCAGTCTATCAGGGACAGTGCCAAGTAGCTTAGGGGAATTTAGCCTCACAAGCCCTGTGCAGTGAGATGAAATGCAGGTTAGAGTTGTCTCGATTTTGATGTGCAGTTACAGGGCAAAAGTTGGCGTCCTTTGCAGTCAGGCTGATAACTGTCCCTAGGGTATTTTGAGATAGAAATTCTGAAGGCTCAAAACATCCCAAACTGGTGAAAATTAAGGTGGATGAGGAAAGTCTAGGGGAATTTTCAGTATCTTCTCTACCCCAGGTTTTCAAGATTACATGTTAAAAATTAATGAAGATAAGGATGAGCAATTACTCAAAGATGATTTAGTTATTAAGTCCTCCACCTCCTTCAACCTCTCTTGGGTTTTAACTAGAAAATTATTATTAATTTGCCAAGATTGTTAAGAACTCCTCACTTGCAGGAATCAGATACGTGACATAAAGTATTTGGGGTGAATATAAAAAATATATCTTTACTGACTTTGTAGATAGCAATATTTGATGAATTTATAAAACTTTTTAAAAGGAGAAAATTTTCAGTAGTCTGAGACCCCTTGTAGGTGAATGAGAAGACCAACAAAATTTTCTTTCTGCCCTACAAGTAAAAAATGTGTAATTTATCTTTACGTGAGAAACTTAGTACTAGCCAAAAAAATATAGATCTATAGAATCAGGTGGTTGAAATACCATATTTATTCCTGTAACACAAAGATTACTAAAAAAAAAAAATCATCCTTTGCTGTTAAAGCACATACAGCCCTGTTGGGAAGAAAATTATTATTCTAAATGGGGTTGAAACTTCAATAAGCCATTGATCAATAATAAAGTGCTTTATATGAGGCTGGAAGTGTAGCTCCATGCCCAGGTCTAGCAGGTGGGAGGCTCGGGGTTCCATCCCAGCACAAATGCCAATAAAGTACTCCTTACTCAGGTGTTCGTGTGTCACCTGTCATGGTGCTGTTCAGCACTGCTCTCTGCTCCCTCGCCCA
>NW_004524626.1:3626161-3646552 GCF_000260255.1 Octodon degus
CTCTCTCTCTCTCTCTCTCTCTCTCTCTCTCTCTCTCTCTCTCACACACACACACACACACACACGTTTTAAATTTGATCAATCTCTGTACTTGGAATTATTTTATACTAGCTTAATTCTGCACAGCTTCCTTCATGTCAGAATGCAGCAGGACATTATAGTAGAAGCAGATTTTGGCTTCCTGTAGAAAGGGGGTGTGGGGTCCTCCTGGAGCTGCCTGATTTCCCCTTGTGGAGTGGTTTCTGCGGACTGCAAGGAGCCACGCAGCCTGCTCGCCCTGCCTCCCCTGCTCCTGTGCCTCTAGCTCATCACATTTCATATAATCCAAGAGAAATCTGCTTTCGGTTAGGATGCAGATGAGGGCAAAGTAAGATTCTTTTTTGGATACATTAAAATGCTCCAAGTTAGTATGAGAACTTTCACAAAGCAACAACCTAAGTGGAAGCAGCTGGAAATCATTAAGGAGACTTACAGTGGACAGTGATTAAAGCCGGATGGAATTTGCTCTTTCGGATTCTCTCTTTTTATGGTGCTTTAAGCAAGTTAGTGTTCCTTTTGCAATTTGAATTAGCCCTCTGACTGTGAGAGTTGGAAAATTGTTTTACTCCTTTACTTTCTAGAGATTACTTCGTTGGTTTCTGAGGCTGTAACTGCAAATGAATAAATGAACACTTTTTGGAACTAACTGGTCTTCTGCCCTGGTGTGCTCGTATTTCATGATTATTCTTGCATCTTCCTGGTCAGAGTCTGATTGGAAATGATAACCACTGAGTAACATTAAGAACACTTTGTAGCTACTTTCCTACTCATGTAATAACAGAAGGTTACATTTAAGGACCCAATTTTCTCCTCCCACCTTTGTTCTTTAATGGTTGCACCAGTCTGCAGTTGCAAATGAGTTCCTCCAATTTGCCTTATTTGTTCCCATTTTCTATGCTTCAGCCTCAAGGCATACGGGGACCTCCGTAGCAAAAGTGGGTGAGTAGAGGCTGAAGTCAGAATGGGGTAGGGCTGGTGTGGCACATCCAGGTCTGATATGTGTAGGCCTTGGTCTACACAGGTGCAGCCTGGTTGGTGGGATTGAACAGAGGAAGGACAGGTGGTGGATAGAGCCTACCAGATGGTGTCCATTTGGGAGTCTAGGAGATAGGCCTGTCCAGAAGCATCCCTGGGCTCATGGCTGGGCATTGAGTGACAAAAGAATCAGAGTAACAGGAAACCATTGGAAGACAAATTGGTCAGTTATTAGAAGCCATTTGGACAAAACATAGTAGAAGGGTTGCAGATTGAAGGTAATGCCCACAGGCAGTGAGTTGAATAGCAAAATCAATTTATACTCAGTTGCCTGCGTCAGTTGCAGTGAATGAAGGACCCAGCTTCAGCGGGTTGAGTTATGGCAGAGAGGTTCAGAGTCTTGCCTGACCCATGCATAGGTCCGCTTGCCACTGAACCTCATAGTGAGCAAACAATTAGATGTGACTCTCTCCCTATGTTTTTCTTGGAATACCTATTATGCAGATTCGAAAGTAGAGCTTGTTGTAATTTGAATGTTGGATTGTGACCTCTTTGCTGTAGGTTCCTACCGTGACATCACAAGACAACTAGACATTTTTTGTGTCTTCTCTTCTTTTAATCTACTCAGTAGGACTAGTCATTTTTTATTTTTATATTCTTGTTCTAATTTTTTCAAATAGTACATGTTTGCAATACATAATGTTTACATTCCTTGTATGGAGTTGGTATGTGTTAGCAAAACATCTTTTTAAGTACATATTTGTAGTGCATGCAATTTATAATTATCTTGGGGAAGTGGGTACATCACACAGCTTTTTAAAAAATTCCCTTCCTTCTAGTCTTCCTCTTCCAAGCCCACTTATCCCATTTTTGTTCATGTTTATATATTAATCTTGTCTCATGTTTATGATATATAGAATTTGCATTCACTGGGGCTATTGGCTTCCTGAACAGGGGATCTTTGTTCTGTTTCTTTCCCTTCTCCTATCCCTCTCTCCTCCCCCAAAGTATCCTGGGCTCCCTTCCCACTTTTCAGAGATCCATCCCCTTGGCTCCTTCCACTCTTTATGTGCTCTTTATTTGTTCTTTGCCTTATAAATTAGAGGCACCCCATGGCATTTAAGTTTGCATTTGATTAATTTCACTCAACATTATACTTTCCAAGTATATATATTTTTCTACAAAAGTCTCAAATTTATCCTTCTTTATAGTCAAGTAATATTCTACTAGGTATGGATTCTGCATGTTTTCATCCAGTGCTCTGTTGATGGGTACACAGGTTGCTAAGTCCTTTCCTTATCCCCTTTGCTTCCTCTCTCTTCCCTTCTCCCATCTCCTGGACTCCTTCCCATCTAAGAAGCACCTTGATGAATTCCAAGAACAGCAGAGTGGCTCTTATGGTCACTCTCGAATAAGAGCAAATCATTTGTGTTCTTCTAGTCACCCTAGAGGTTTTCTTTCATCTGTCAATGGGCCCGCATCCATACCGTAACCTTCATGTTAGCTGAAGTTGGTGTTTCTTGCTTCTAACCTAGCGCTGCAAGAAGTGGTGGCCTGTGGTAGGGAAGGTGGAGGTGGTGACTCTGTCCCTTGTCCCCCACCTCCTGCCCTCTCTCTGCCTCTTCTTCCTGCAGCTTGCTAGTTGTAGCTTCTAACCATTTGGGCTTGGAAGTCAAGTAGGAGGAAAGCAAAAGCATTTGGCCAGTACTGCAATGCTGGTACTTTCTCCTGGCAACAGAAGATCCCACTTGCCAACCCGAAGACACTTGGGTGTCTAACTTGTGATTCTTCTGGTACCAGGAGAAACTCACTATAGTTGCTTATTCCCTTACCTGGTCTATATGCCACTGTTAGCTACTGTGTAGCTCTGGTAGCATTTGGGGCAATACTTAGAGAAGCCAAGAGTGGCTTATTTCTCTTAAATTCTTAATTGCTACATAGAACTTTCACACCAATAAATCTGTTGGAACTGTTTTGTATCAGTTTTGCTCTGTTTTCCATCATACTGAAGTTTCTAGGTAGGATGTTTTTCCATATTCCCTTTTCCTCTGTCGGCAGCTAGGGACACTACAAGCTCTTTCTGGATGGTACTGAAGCCACTCTTGCTGGGTTTGGGATGAAAAGGATACCCAGCCCTTCCACCTGTGGGAGGTCCACAGCAGGGATTACTAGCAGCTGCCCCCAAAACCTACTTTTAAACTCCATCTCCTCTTCTAGCATCCGGTCTTTCTACACATAGGTGGGTTGACTTGCCGGAGCATCACACATTTATTTCTAGCCACTTCTTAGGCAAGGACTTCTCAATGGCTGAAAGAATATTTAGCACCCAAGAACTTGTGGCCTCTGCAACACTAAGGATAAAGAATGGGTTTTAAAAAACTATCTTGTTAAAATCTGATTCAGATATTAAGTGTTTATTGTTTCCTTGGAGATAGAATCACCAGGAAAGAATGAGAATCTTCTTCTCCTCTCAGCTTTATTATTTTTGAAGAGATTTTTAAATTTTGATTTAACATATGCTCCTTATTTTCACCAAAGTCCAAAGTGCTAAGCTAAACATACACACACACACACATACATGAACACACACACACAAACACACACACGAACACTCACACACACAAATCTTTTATTATTAAGACATAATTCTTAAGACTAAGAAAAGGAAACGCTAATTTGGCAGCAGTTTTAAAGTCTATAGTTGAGGAGGCAAACTATTAGATTGATTAAAGAGATTTTCACACGAGGACAGTCTACTAATTTGCTGAGCATTGTATCTCAAGGTTAAAAAAATTCTGGCTACATTTGAAAGCAGGGAAGATCAATTAAAACATTCATTAGATTCCTATTTACACTTTAATTGTCAACTCTGCTCATTTGTTGGAAGCCTTTTTCAGTCATTAGTGTCTGTCAGTAAGAAATATATCTTAATTTTGCTTATATTCATTTATTCATCCTTTCATTCAATCAACAAACATTAATAATGTGCCAAGCTCTTTGCCAGGTTTTAAAAAAATACACTGATGAAAAAAATAAAAAAGAAGACAAAGCTTACCATCAGTGACATGTTCTGCTCAGATTTTCGAGTAATCACAATTAATATAAAGGCATTAGTTTTCCGAAAGTTAAAAAATAATTGCTTTTTGCAATGGAAATATGCAAAAAGGACTCTAAATAATATACATCTTTGTTGTTCTTTTCCATGGGTGGCTAGCAGCCTGTTCCCTCTTCTGATATGAAGGATCTAGTGAACATGGGCTTGGTTGCTTTTGGCCTTGTGTCTGTTAGGAACTCCATAGCTGCAGAGTGGGTTCCACAGACCTCCCTGGACTCTGCAGGAAGGGTGGCACCTCGCCATGAGAACGGAGGGAATGTAAGCCAGGTTCTGATCCAAGAGGTTCTGGAGCAGAGCTGTTGCTGGGAGTCGACAGATGGAAACCACTGGAGGAAGACTGTGAGGGCTCCGGCACCGCCTCCATGTTAGCCCTGCACTTTACCTGCCTTCAGATTAGTCACCTTTGTGTGTGGCACTACCCCTCTAGGGCTTCTGCACAAGATCGGCTCCTGGAACACAGGCCCCAGTCAAGGCTCCTCTGGCCACTCAGCCATCAAACTGCAGTGAGAGCCTTCTCATCTCGGACCTTGGCTCCGAGGACAATGTAATTTTGTGCTAGAGGCTAGAAGATAATTATTCAATCAGATCTGGTACATTTTAAGTGTTTTCTTTTACTCTCAGTGGTACTCCTCCTCATAAAAGATACAAAAGACACACTGACCACCATGTTTACTTTTTGACAGAAACATGACAGGTGAGGCAAGAGAGTGTGATGGCCCATATCTGTTCTGCCATTAAGAAAGTAGGGAACTGAGTCGTGCCATTTGAGGTTTTAAATTGGTTTCTTTTAATAAATAATAATTTTGTCTCATTTGAAAAGTCTGGAATTACTTCAAACACATACAAAAGTAAATATGTGCCCATAGACACAGGATTTTATATTTACCAGTAAAATTTTTTAAAATTACAGAAAGTATTGAATTATATTCACCGTACTTTTTCTCTTCACTCCAGAGATACCTACTGTCCCGAAGTTTATATGAATTCTTGCTACATATATCCTTGTAGTTTTCAGAAACTATGTAAAGCACTAGTTATTTGTTTTTAAATTTAAACAATGTGCGTCATATTGCTTGGGTAATTTTGGACTTTCTTTTGCTCACTTAATAGCGCAGCTCTATTTGTTTTTAGTCTACTGTACCATTAAATAAATGAATCTCAAAGTTTCCTTTGAACTGTAGATCTACCTCTGTAAATTTCACACACATTTCTAGGTCTTTGATGGACATACCACGTCACAGGAAAGATGTGCTCAGTTTGAGGATCAGTTTGGGACCTCAGAGAATAACTAGGGATCGAGAGTGGACTGGAGATGCAGTAGATTTATTTGGGACAGAACCTCTAAAGGATATAGGGGGAAGGAGAAGACTGGGCTGGAGGGTGTTGCGATGTAGTGCAGCTCTGACCCCTGTGCAACAAGAGAGGTTGAAGGATGGGTTGGACCAGGAGGCTCCCAGTGCAGTTCGAAGGAAATACCCACCAGGCTGATGGGGCTGCTTTAAAACCCACTACTATTATGGACTACTGGACTATATTGGATTCTTTTGCTGAATTCACACACCTACAATATTTAAATGGCAATGGAATACCCTTCTCTGACAAAAATAAACAAAAAGGGGGAAGACGCAGACAAAGGACCATTTTGTATCTGTGTATACAAAATAGGCTAGATATACAGCTACTTTCTCTTAATTCAATGAGAAGAAAGATTTGTACGAATAGTGTTTGGACAGCATATCATGTCTGCATCTTGTACTATGAAAAACCACTACGAAGACAACAATATGCAATGTATGAATTATTGAAACTGTCCTAAAAATCGGTTGTGAAACTGTCTCGTTGTTTCTCAGTAAAATTAATAAACAATAAAAATAAAAAAAACTGGGATTAGGAAAAGTACAAACAAGGAAAAATATCATATTTGGGTATATATGCAGAATATTTTGGATAATTGTATTGTTGATTTCTGCTGGTCTTTTGAAAGGAGCAGTTACTGCTTGAAATGTTTTTGCTCTGATTTTTTTTATTCCTCTTTTGAATTTCTTGTAACTTCTTTGTTCTGTTTTTGTTTTTTTCTTTAAACAAATCTTACATGTTTATGTCTGGCAATCTGAACAACTAATTTAAAGATGACATGTAATACAGTAACCATTGCTAAATTCCTGTGTTGCTTTGTTTAGTGAAATCTTGTATCAGTTCTAATTATTTTTTTCTATCGCTATGTTGTATTTTCTTAAAAAAATTGTTGCAGATAAAGTAGTTCATGGAGATTCTAGCTCTTGTATTTTGAGTCCCATTTTCTACTTAATAAAAAAATGAGAGTGAAAAACACCCCCCCCCCCACAAAACAAGGAAAGGAGCTCAGCACCAGGTAGGAGTGAACCATCGGTTTCCACATGATGTTCGGCTAGGATCTGGGGCAGCAGGAAAGGATGTCAACTCCTAGGCAACAGCAATGAGAGTGAAGAAGGATGCCTGCAGGCTTCTTCTGAAGAAGATCTCAGCCTCATTCATGACTGGCCACTGTAAATCATGCTTTTGTTTTGCTCAGAAGGCCTGAGAAGTGCTCAGGCAGCTGGGTATCTCACCCGAGACCAGGTCCAGAGCCTCCTAGCATTGTGCCCATGCCGCTTGGACCTTGATATTCATGTTAGAATGAAGCCCCTGTCTTTCTTGCTTTGGGGGAATGCTATGTTATCTAATAATTGTTTTGTCATTTTATCATATCTTCCTAATGAATTTCTTTTTTCTCAATCCTCTCAATTCTGTTAGAATCAGAAAGACTTCATATTCTTCATGTGTAAAATGAAAGGATGGAATCAATTAACTCAGGCTACTTTCTGCTTCCTTAATTTAATTCTAGTTTATCTTTTAAAAACAAATTTTACCATAGCAAATGGGTAGGTCAATAGTATTTTGGGGAGTGATATAGTCAAAGATAATAAAAAAAGAGAGAAAAGTCTGGAAATACAGGCCTGGAAAGAAAGGTAGCAGCAGTATGAACTCAGACTACCTGCCTTTCATAAAGTAGCAATGTCATAGAGAAGTAGTCATGGGAGTAGTAACGAAGTCATGCTTTTAGCGGCATCTCTGGGATAAGGGCTCATGGTTTATTCATTTGGGTTTATCTGAATCTTAGTGTACTAGTTAGGACATAGGAATGTGATATTAATGTGTATATTTGTTGTACTACTGATTTCTGCTTTTTTATTTTTTTTTGAATTTCTTTTTCTATATATTTGTTTATTTATTTACTTATTTGGTACAGGGTCTCACTATGCAGCTTGGATTCATTGTGATCCTCCTGTCTCAGCCTCCCCAGTGCTTGGACTATAGGCATGCACCATCACACCTAGATTTAATAGCCAGTGCAGCACTCCCAGGGTTCTGGGGCCAGCACGGGCTACAACCCAGGTCCTTGCACTTGCCAGGCAGGCATGTAGACCACCAAACTATCTCCCTGTCCTTCTGCTGGCATTTTGAAAGGAGTAGTTAATGCTTAATTTTTTTCTTTCCTTTTGAATCTCTTGAAAGCTTTTTATTATTGTTTTATTTTATTTCTTTTTTAAACGAATCTTATACATTTATATCTGGTGGACTAAGCAACTAATGTGAAGATGGCATCTTGTAACACAGCAACCACTGTTGAATTTCTATTACTTTGTTTAGTGAAATTTTGTATCGTTTCTAATGCTGTTTTTCTTTCTATCACTATTTTGTATTCTTTTTTTAAAAAAAGCAATATTAATGTGTATAAAGTTGAACTTCTTTGGTAAGAGCCAACACTACTGTTTGTATTTAATGTCTTATACTTTAGATCCTAATGGACTATGCAGGCAGGAAGCATGCAATTTAGCTTATATGCAGTTTATCTTGCTGTAGATACACGAGGTAGAGAATTAGGGCTGGCGAGATAGCTCAGCTGACTAAGTGCCTGCTTAGGCAAGCACAGGGACCAGGGTTCAATCCCCAGCACCACATGCCCTGCTGGCCCTGCCCCCGGGCACCCTGAGCTGGCCACTGAGACCAGCTGGTGTGGTGGCACATGCCTGTAATCCCAGCGCTGGGGACACTGAAAACAGGAGGCTCACTACAAGGTCCAAGCTGCTAAGTGAGACTCTGTACCACATATATTTAAAAAGAAGAAGAAGAGTATTAGGGCTTAAGTGGGACGACTAGTATGATATCATTCTTCTGACAAGGTTATTGAAGTGTAGCCAAATCTTTGATATCTTTGGGGAAAAATACGGTAGAATGCTCAAACTGACTAATAATACAATGACTTATGGATCTTTCCATACGGCTGGTCATTTTCTGACAGGAAAATTTTCTTGTCATTTTCTGACAACAGGCAGTAATGTTGCTGGAAAGGAGGCATGTAATCCCAAGAGTTAGACGCTTAATTTGCACAACTCATAATGGCTTTTGCATTAGAAGTCCTAGAGGGCCGCTCGGATTTCTTGATGTCTGCAGTTCGCTCTTGTTCAACAGGTCTGTGGTTAAAACTTCAGCTCCAGTGCTGGGACTGTATAGGTGCAGCCAGAGCACATAGGCCGGTGTACCGGTGCCTGCACTGCGCGCGCAAAGGCGAACCCGGACAAGCTGCTTCCTGTTTAGTCCCTGGGGCGCGAGCCTTAATGTCTGTGTGAGTCTTGCGGCTATCACCGAAGCAGGAGGTCTCTTTTTCAGCTGTATTCACATGATTTTGAGTGTGCTGATTTAAGGTCCTGGTATTTCCCATTCCTGCCTAGCATTTATGAATTCAACTTCCATTTTCAGGTTTTTCAAAGGCCACTTGAGGGTTTAAGTAATGCCTTTAATTATAACTTAAAGTATAGGCAATTGTCTTTCATGAAGCTAACAATTATCTGGAGTATATTGCTAGAGAGTGAGTTATAGATGTCTGCATGGTTTGTGAAACACCCATCAAAATAACTGGGGGAGAAAGGAGGTACACTGGAGTGGAATAATGAAGCTTGAAAACGAGTTCGATTGTGTCTGGAGTTTATATGGTAATGAGTCCTAATTCTCAGGCATTAGGGTTTTTGTAAAACTTCTTCCAGTCTTTTTTGGCTTGCCTTTATTCAGCAAAGGAGATGTTGGCAATGTTTTCATTAACTTTTAAAATATAAACACTGAACTCTAATGCGGCAGTTTACAATGCTTTTGGAGACCTCATTTTATGTAATTCTTAGAACTTCCCTGGGAGAGCTAATGCTCCCTCGAGGGTAGCCACAAGAGGAGAGAGCAATTTTCCGGAAATGACATACATACTTTAGAAGTAACAGTGTTGAATTGCAACCCATATGTCTTTTTTTTTTCTTGATAATCTGACCTAAAAAGCCCATCATATCACCAAATGACTAGAATGGTGAAGCAATTTTTCAGTATTGAGACATTTTCGGGTGTTTTAAAAATCTGAGGGCTGGGAAGATAACTCAGTAGAATAAGTGCCTGCCTGGTAAGTACAGGGTCCTGAGTTCAATCCCTGGTACCGCAAAAAAAAAAAAAAAAAAAAAAAAAAAAAAAAAAAAAAAAAAAAAAAAAAAAAAAAAAAAAGAAGAAAGAAAGAAATAGTTCTATAGAACTGTTTACATATATACACAAAACTCTATATGTCAGGTTTACTTGGGCTTCTTTGTTGGGGCTGGGGAGATGGCTCAGTAGGATAAGCGCTTCCCTGGCAAGCGCAAGGGCCAGGTTCAATTCCTGGTTTCTCTCCTCCCCAAAAAACTAAGTAAATACTCATTAAAATTATACTTGAGAATAAATACATTAATTTAAGGATCAAGACCAGTATGTTTATTTTTCCCTTAGCCAGGCCGTGCTATTCCGTCCTTACTCATCCTTATATGCTCGTATACCCTTAGGACAATGAGGTTAGCAGAAGGGCGAGAAGGTAGAGAAGGTATAGTTGTAATAAGGCCTGGTTTTTATTGTGACTTTCATTTATTAGTTGTATAATATTTTTATTTTTTAAAATGTGTTTGGTTGTTGCAGGGTCTCACTATGCAGCTCAGACTTGTGATCATCCTCCTGCTTTCAGCCTCCTCAGCACTGGGATTACAGGTGTTCACCACTATACTCTGGGAGGACTCTGGCCAGCTCAGCCTGCTCTGGGGGTGAGGTTGGTGCAGCATGTGGTGCCGGGGATTGAACCGAGGTCCCTGAGCTTGCCTAAGCTTGCCTAAGCAAGTGCTTTAGTCCTCTGGGCTATCTCACTGGCCCCTAGTTGTGTAATCTTGGATAAGCTCTTGGTTTATTTGTAAAATAGTAAAAAAATAGTGGTAACCCAGTAGGATTTTTAGAAATAAATGTATGACATGTTGTGTGTGTGTGTGTGTATGTGTGTGTGTTTGTGTGTGCAGGGTCTCACTACACAGCTCAGACCCATAGTGATCCTCCTGATTTCTGCCTCCCTAGTGTTGGGGTGGCAGGCGTGTGCCACCGTGCCCGGACTCCATCGCCTGCTCAGTGCACCCAGGGGTGGGGCTGGCATGGCATGGCATAGCATGCCAGGGATCAAATCCTGGCCCTTGTGCTTACCTAAGCAAGGGCTTAGTCTGCCGAGCTATATCACAGGCCCTGAGATGGTCTTTGTAAAATGCCTGCCGTTCTAGGCACTGAATACATCATGGCCATTATATTTGGAGTGCTTTTAGAAGGTAGGTAGTTTAAAAAACATATCCCAGTAGGTTTGTGATAATTTAAGTGACCAAAATGGGCCACTTTTCTCCAGACTTTTAATATAATAGCTTCCTCTTTTCATTTAAAATTCTAGGATATGGTAAGAAAATGCATGATTCTATATACTTTTATACTGCATAGAGTCCTCTAAGTCTACAGATGGCCTTATCCTTTGAATCAAATATGTACAGCAGGCTTTGAGTAAGGTAACAGCATGTTTTCTAAACTAACGTGTATTTTTTAGGTCAGCATAACTTTTTTACTAAGATTGTGACTTCTGAGATGTTAGTTTTTTCTTTCCGGTACTAGGGATTGAACTCAGAACCTTGCACTTGCCAGGCAAGCACGTATTCTACTTAGCTATCTCCCTGGCCCTTGAGATGTTAGTTGACTTTGCTTACCGTAGTTTCTCTGGATGGAATAGCGTGCAATTTAGCCTTGTCATATCATAAAGACTGGCATTTTTGGTTGGCTCCTCAATAGAAATACACAGTGGAAATCCATGGAAGTGGTAGTTCTCTCTCTTTAAAAAAAAAACAAAAAAAAAACTGGGGATTGAACTCAGGCTCTTGCGCTTGCCAGGGAAGTGCTAATTCCACTGAGCCATCTCCCCGGCCTGGAAGTGGTAGTTCTAATGTGGCTTCATTAACTTAGTTGCAGGCCTGTGAGTGTGTGAGAGAAAGAACAATGCTGCAAGACCTCAGGCCCTCACCCAACTTGTCTGCTACTGCTCCATCATCTCTCCCCTTCTTCTGTGACTTTGCCTGCTTTGGGGATGCCTGTAGCAGAGGCCCAAGGACATTTTGGTATGCTAGGAACTAAGAGGCACTCAGGGAGCAGCCGGAAGCAGTGGCTTCCCCATCTTCAGCTTTTTTTTAAAATAGTGACTTTAAATTACAAAACAGAGAGATGTCTACGACAATGATAGTTTCCTACTGACATTAGCTTACGTGCCCTGAGTACTTGCTAAGTGGCAGCCACAGTGTGCTCTGCAGGATTTCACATGTCACTTAGAGCACCCGTGCTACGGACTGATTTGTGCTCCTCAAGCCCAGTTCCCTCTGGTTGAATGTGGAGATAAGGCATTTAGAGAAGAGTTTCAGGGTAAATGAGGTCAGGAGGGTGGGACCCTGATCTGGCATGGTTAGCATCCTTATGATTGGGGACACAGTGGGCTCACACTGCCATGTGAGGACACATGAAGAAGGCAGTTGCCTGCAAGCCAGCCAGCAAAGCTTCCCAGACACTGATCCTGTCGGGTCTCTATTTTCAACTTCACATCAAAACCTCAGAGCCTTTGGAACCAGGAGACACATTTCTGTCCTTCCAGTTACCCAATCTGTGACACTCTGTTAGGACAGCTTGGGCTAATGAACACAGCCTTCGTTATGTCCTTTTTTACAGATGAGAAAACAGCCTCAGAGCAGCGAGTTACAGAACAGTGGTAGTGGGGCTGGGTGTTGCTCAGTGGTAGAGAACAGGTAGGCACAAGATCCTGGGTTCAAGCCCCAGCACCATGAGAAAGAAAAATATAATTTGGACAGTATTTTATCCCTAGTTTAACCCCTGTGCTTTCTGGTCAAGGTGAGATTTGGGGGTGCTGTTTTGTAAATTTTTTCTCTAATCATGTTTCCTTCTGTCTCCCTTGCCTATTTTGTAGTCTTTTAACAAGAATTTTTCTTGTTCTCAGCTCTCTTACTTTGCTTCCTTTAAAACTCTAAGCCTCAGCCACGTGCAAGGGTTCTGCTACTGCCCATGTTCTCTCTCATCTCCCCAAGATGTTTTCTGCAAGTGATTTCCTCTCTCACGTTCCGTTTTCCCCTCTTACCAAGCGTATCTTTCCCATCCCCACTCCGATGCTGTTTGCTCAGTGTTTCCACTTGGATAAACAGCCTCTGAAAGGCACTTGCTTTTTTCTACTTTGGCAAAGGTTCTGGTGATAAGGAGGCAAAGGAGCAATGGGAAAAATAGACAAAGAATTTGTCATTTTTCAAAGTCAAGGCGTAGTGATTCAACTGTAGGTGCTATCCAGTTGGTAAAGAATTTAAAGATGATTTATTTTGTGTTATTTTCAAAAAAGAGCATCTTACCTGTTTTTCAGCTATTTTAATTATGAAGCATTCTTCTGAATTTCTAATTTTCCAACTGCGGAGGTGTAAATGTCTCTGTAACTTAATGAACTGCCAATACTAGGACACACAGCAATAAACAATAGACACACTGAATACCCAGGGCCTCTTGATTGTTTACATTACTCATCTCTCTCATGTAAAAGGAAAATAAAGATATTCCCCACAGAGCTTCCATTTTACCAATTTTCTGAGTCATCCTGCTCCCCAACTCTCTTGCCTAAACCTGTAATAAATCATCAGGTCTTAGAGATACAACTTTTTAAATACCGTATCTCTTGCAATCAGCCTTCTTGTTCCCAGTCCCCCGCTGCAATTTCAGGTCATTGTTTTTGTTTTTTTGGCAGATATGCTGTCATACTCTGTCTTCGAACACTTCTGTGACTTTCCCTTGCTCACAGGGTAACAGATACACCAGGCACGGCACCCAAGTTTAGCTATAAATTCAATCTTAATCTCTTCATCTGTCTTTTCTCCAGCCAATCCTATGCTTGGGAATTTGGAACAACTGATCTGTTTGCCTTGTACGCACACCGTCTGTGAGATGTTGGGGACGCAGTGCTGATCAGACTGACTAGAGTATCGTCCTCCCGAAACATGCGAACTACAGAGAAGACAGATAAATCCTTAAGAGGTGACACTGCAGCACACTGAACAGTGCAGTAGGGGCAGAAAATCCTAACAACTGTTCCATTTGAGTTCAGACCTGAAAGCTGAAAACAGTGTTGCTGAGATCCAGTGAAGTTCAAAGTTTAGAGCAAAGAGTAATGGCTTCAGACAGAGACCTACTTGGTGAAAGAGACTATGATTTCCATTCAGAAAACTACAAGTACTTCACTGTGGCCAGAGCAGACATCCTTGGGGAAGCTGCGCTGGAAGAAGATGTTCAAGAGAACAATGTCTTTGACAACCAGGCTCCTCGGGATTTTGGATCTGAGCACGAGGCCCGCCCTGCAGTGCCCATCTTCTGCTGCCCCGGCTTCTAGCAGAGCCAGCTTCCCAGGCGTCCTCTCAGATGCAGCCCCAGAGGCATGGCTAGGGTTTTTGTGTGCCACAAGGTTAGTGGAACCCTAGACTGCTGTTCTCTAGGGGCAGTGCTATTTTTTTCCCCAGGTGGTAAAACCTGGACTTCTTGGTTGTATAATCCTGCATGAAAGTAACCTAAATTGCCCAGATGGCTACTGGAGAAGGCAGATAGTAGGCCCAGAAAGCTTAAAATCAATACAAACAAAACAACACAGAATTCCCCAAACCTAAGTACAGGGCTCCTCATGTTTTCTTCTCTTTGGATCTGAGGCTGGACTCCCATAGAGGCATCCTCTGGACGCTGCCTTTATATGTCTTGAGACTGAAGTGTCAAAGCAGGGTACTCTTCACATCGCTCTCCATTTGCTGCCTCTGCTCAGCCCGAAGGAGAGAGTTCTGGGAGTGAACACTCGCTGCTGAATTATTGTGAGGACAGAAAACACCTCAGTGCATATCCCCATCTCTTGGGTTGCGTGAGACCTTTACTTTGCCTGTAGGCAAACTATATCTTTAATTATTTCATTTGTTTAGATTATAGGTGAACCTCTCTGTTTTTCTTTCTTTCTTTCTTTCTTTCTTTCTTTCTTTCTTTCTTTCTTTCTTTCTTTTTGCTTCAAAGACTAGTCTTTAGAATTTCATGGATATAGTTGTAGGGCAACCAAAAATTATCTCCAGGGGAGAAACAGTTTTGTGATGCACAGTGTGTGTGTGTGTGTGTGTGTGTGTGTGTGTGTGTGATTGGGACAGTGATGAGCAAGATTAAGGAGAGCAATTTTTTTCTCAATATGACTTCCAAGAAATCCCCAGGTGTTACCTTCCTAATTTTTTTTTTCTTTAGATTCTCATCACCTTGCTAATTGTATTAGTTACTTATAGCAATGTAGAACTTTCTTCAAAAGCTAGAGGGTTAAAGTGATGGACATTTGTCATCTCCGGTTTTTGGAGTTGTAAATGAGGGTGCCATCACTGCGTCTTCTGGCTGGGAGCATCTCCTGGCCCACTGAGACTAAGTACTGGCTAAGGCTCTATGTACTCCAGCATGTAGCTTGGGACCAACACACTTCCAACAAAAGCTTCCATGAACTGAAGACCTCAGAGATGATTTGGGAACTGTCCGCTGTCTCACACATCCCCTTCTGACACAGCTGCTGCTGAGTAAGAGATGTTAAAGAGAGACTTTTTGAGATTTGTTTGTATGTATTTATTTATATATTTGGTACAGGGTGTCACTTCGCAGCTCAGACTCGTAGTGACCCTCCTGTCTCAGCCTCCCCAGCACTGGGATTACAGGCATGCACCACCACACTTGGTCTTGGTGGCTGGCTCACTGTACCCAGAGGCTGGGCCGGCACGGCATGAGGTGCTGGGGATCAAACCCGGGTCCCTGTGCTTGCCTAAGCAGGCACTTCATTGGCTGAGCTACAATTGCAAGCTAACTAAGTGTTTTTTTTCTTTTGAGGGTATTTCAGGATCTTCTCAGAGTCTTGCTCCAGCAATTTCTCTCTACCCTACTTCCCTACTGCACATAAATGTTTGAGAGTGAAGGAGAGAAAAAATGAGGAGAACAGGACTATTGGCTCTCCTGTAATTTGCTGGGGAGCCTCCCTGAGTCCCTTCTTTCTACACCTGCAAAGGAAGCACTGATTAGGATCACAGGGCTTTTTGTATTGTTTTGCTTTTTAGAACTCTTTACAGTAGTAGCCTCTAATTTTGTATACGAGAAAAACAAGGTCCTGAGAAATTTAACCTACGCTGACACAAACAGGAAGAGAGAGCAGCGGTTCCTCCACTTCCAAAGCACTGCTTCTCCCTGATACCTCACTGGCTCCACTTAATGTACAAATGCTCTAGACCACCAGATTCTTACCTACCTCGAAGGGTCTCACTGCCAGTACAGGGACAAAGGTTGCCTTCACATCACGTGGAAGGAATTAGTTTTGAAGGTGGCTCTTCTCTTTTCTCATACCAAATAGCACTGATTCAACTTTCCAATAGTACTATGCATCAGTAATCTCCTTGAAGTTTAGATCTCCTCTTAGAATGCAGGTGTCAGTAAAAAAAAAATTAAATATAGGTTAGTGATATCTAATGGTCACCAGGGGAAGATGGGGGTGTGAGAATTGCATGAAATTGAAATGCTGCTTGAATTTGCATTTCAAAACAGCTGGTTTACATTTAGCAATCATAGAAGTTGACAGGGACTTTCTGACATGTGACACTGTCTTAGAGTAGTTAGAATACTCTGGGGGAAATCCCTTGAATTTTTAAAGTATAGGTTCAGGAAGTAGGATCTTTATTAAGCCTAGATTTTAAATTTTTGTGTATATATGAGTTTAAAACAATAAGTTTCTTATGTAAGTTCTTGAAAGTCTGGTACGTTTTCCAGGAGCTGTCTCTCAGACATAGAGGGGAAATGAAACAGTATTACCTCTTGACAATTCCTCTATCCTCTCTGCACTTTCTTTTTCTCCTCCTTAATTTTAAAAAATTATAGTGCTATCTTGAACTTTCATAAACTGTAATATTTTTGCAGGAAGAGATAACAGCCATGTTAGATGCTTTGCTTTTTTTGTTTTTAATAAAAGTGATATACCATCTCTCCCTAACAGAAATCTCAGACCAAAAATTAAAATAGAGTTAAGTATTACAGATGATGTTGATATGTGTGTCATTGCTTTGTGAAAACTAAATCTTTTTAGAAGAGTAATGGGGGGTTCAATTTTGCTGTGACAGCCCCATCTTCGATGAAACTGTCAAGTGAAACTGGTATCTTGGAATTAAATAAAGACTGGTGGCTAGAATTGTACTGACTTATGAAACAACAGAACCATTTATGAGCGCATTATACATCCCAGGAAAGAATTTAAATACTTTTGCATCCTTTTCACATGGAATGTTCTCAAAGCATCGTCTTACCTGGCCCAGACTCTTCTGTAAGACATCATTATCTTCCCTATTTTACAGAATAAGAGCAAATGCAACTGGACACCAGAAAGATAGCATGAACGGCTCATGATTCAACAGTCCCTGGGATTGGCTCCTAGATTTTCTGAGTCCAAAGTCTGTGCTTTTTTATGTAAAGACTTTTAGGTAAGTGATAAGGGTGTCAATTTGCAAGAAACACACGAAAAAGTCTTCACTGACAAACACACAAATGAGCAAACACAAACCTGGATGCAGAGAAGTGTGCTTCCCACGTGCCAGTTCTTCCCAGTCATTTGCTGTCTCTCCCTTTCACCCTGTTTTTCTATGTCTGTGATTTTGCTTTTTTTTCCCTTTTAACTTGGTCTAACTATTGTCTCCTCTGCCCGTTGAAATGTCTAAGCATTGTTTATGGTTCATCTCATATTTCATTAATTTATTTGATCATTTTTTTCCTTGACTATTTTCCTCTCTAGCCTTGGCTCCTTCAAGCAATGTCATTTATACACGACGCTATGCTTAATGGTGGTGGCTTATCAGATGGTGATATGTGGTAGAATTATTCATGCTCATATCTATCCTTGCACAGGAAAGCCAGCTTCATAACAGCCAATATGGTTTATTTAATTTTAGCGGTGGTGGGGTGCTTTCTAGCATTTTGTTCAGAGGCGGGAATATATATACCCAGGATGAATTTGAATGTTTGTATGAGCAATTTGCAGCAGGCACAAACCAAGAACTGAAGAACTTACCTTTCCTTGCCTGGGGAGCAGGATTCTAGAACACCTTGAAGTGATCAAGTTCTAATTCCGGGGCAGGAGAAGGACAGGCGGCTTCATTATGAAAGTGGATTTGACGAGTGTGGCAGTAAGGTAGTGAACAGGCTTTCTCACACTCACTGGTGCCTTGTGTTTCTTTCCCCACTACACTGAAAAGTCCTCAATGGATCCGCAGAGCCTAGCACAGTGCGAGGGCAGAAGGGAAGCTCAGAAATATCACTGAGTGAATGACTAATACTTCACAGCTGAGTCTCTCACAATGCGAGTAAGAAAGGGAACACATGTCACGTACAGATTGCTTATTCTCTGATGACGATCTCTGCACAAAGTGTTTTGATTTTTAGTGTATGTTTCTGTGTATTTGGATGGAATATGCTTTTGTAAATTGTGTTTTGTTTCCTCCTCCCATATGCCTTTTCTGAAAGTTACGTTTACATACTGCCAAGACAAAATGAATCCAGCAGCTGCCTTCACTTGTGTTGACTTTAGTATTGTTTTGCAATCTCCAATCTCCTTTAAACACATCCTAAGTATATTTTGCAGGGGAAGCAAATGCACAGAGAAAGCAGTCAGTCAATCTGTCTTAGCACGAGAATTTACTTGCAAATGCCTAGAGGTGGAACTAACTTTTTTCATTTCTTTCTGGAAGATGGCGTGCTATATATCTTCTTTAACACAACTCGAATTATTCATGATTTTCTCAGTTTAAAATAAAATACTAAGAAAATTTTCCTCCCAGAATGGAGATAAATTGCATTTGGATTTTTTTTTCTTAAGGAGGGGGTCTTTAAATCTTATGGGAAATTTTATTTAAAATAGTCTAGCCATAAGAGATTTAAATGTATTTAGAAAGAACTTAAACACTTTAATACATACTCTCTGAAAGGAAACAGAACTACAACATATGTGATTTTTATTAATGACATTACCATAGAGCTACAAGCTAACCTGCTTGATAGGGAAGTTTAATGATTAATTATTTGATGCTTAAAGTATTTGTTAATACACCCAAAGCACATCTTTTGCGTATCTTTTGAATTGCTCCCTTAGGGAAGCCCTGTGAACTGTTGATAAGACAGCCAGTATCACATCTCTTTCTGTGTATTCCAGACCAGGTCTCCTGATATTGTCATATCCTGAAAGGTAAGGAAAACTAAAGCATCATTTTATGTAGGAATCTGGGGTAATCTTTGATAGAATGATATAAGAATAAAAATCAGCCTAACGTATGTTTGCAAGGAAAGTAGTGAACACATGAAGGGGTACCAAAATTGTGCCTTGTAGGTGAATTACATCTTCATTCAGAAGATCAGTGTTTTCTAGTATCTGCAGTCACAAGGAAACCAACCACGAGGGAAGTTAAATTTAATCAGGTTTGATTCATTCTTTCAGGACACTTTTGTCAGCTTTATTCTTGCTTGGGCATTTAACACAGTTAAGTGCAATCCATGGGTTGCCAGTCGTCTTTGTATTTCTTTAGTTTAAGAAATGAGATTCAAATACCACATACGTCAAATATGTACAGAGGTTTCCTGGGTTTGGCCTGGCTTTTCTCCTGAATTCTGAATTTGTGTGTCCACTGGGGCACTTGACTTATCCACTTTATATGGAACAAAAAATTCAAAGCTCACATGTGCAGAAGGACACCGCTGCTCTTCCCTACCTTGCTCTGAGCCCCTCACAGCCTGACCCACCTCACTTCATGAAAAGGGCATCCTCCTGGTTACTCAGGCATAAACTTGTTTTTAGCCTCAAGTTCTCCTTTTCCTTTTCAAACTAGAAATCCTTCTAGTTTGAGAATAAATAGATGATCTGATCATTCCAGACCACCTCATTCTACCATTGCAGTCAGAGCCTCTACCATTTCTCAGCTGGATTTATTGTAAAACGCCTTCCAATGGTCTTTGTGCTTCAAACTCCAGTCTGTTGCAGCCTACTCTGAACAGCAGATTCAGACCTACCCTTGAGAAACAAAAAGGCTACTTCTACTGCTCAGACACCTCAAGCAGCTGTCCAGTGCAGTCCAAGTCAAAGCCATGGTTCTTATAATGCCTACCAAAAGTCCACATGACCTAGCCTTCCACTACCTCCCTCATGGTATATGCCCCACTACAGTTCTCGCCATGTTGGCCTCCTTGCTATTCTTAGAAAGTGCTTATGCCTGAAACATTCTTGCCTCAGTAGCTACATGGTCCACTTTCCTCCTTCTTCAAGTTTTCCACTGATTTCACCTTCTCTCTTATTGAGGCCTTGAGCATCCTTTGAAAGGCATGACCTGTGTCTCCAGGGTGGAAATAGTGTGTTTGTGTCCGCGTCTATGGGGTTTACCCGTCATGCTCTGAACAGTCTGTTCATTTTCTCTCAGGCTAAGTTTTCCCATTATAGCTTTGGAGTTTAGGAAAAAAGCTTTATAAAGCCCTTTGGCCTTTAGTGTTTAAAAATTTCTGAGATCAGTTTAACCCCACTACATTTTAAAAACTAGGCTTGGCCTTGAAGGTCTATTACCAAGGAAGGGGACAGGTTCCACTCATTGAGGCAAATGCTACATTTGTGGAATAAGTCTAATTTAAAAGTCTGTTTGTTTTGCTGTTTGGTTCACTGAATAGTTGAGCAGCCTTGAAAAAGGAAATTGAATTCTCTGGGCATTGGTTTCCTCATCCGTAAAATGAGGATTTTGTGCTAGGCGATCTCAAAGTTCTCGTCAAGATTTAGAAATCTC
>NW_004524626.1:3648687-3658122 GCF_000260255.1 Octodon degus
GCTTTGCCAAGCTTGTTCCAAGTAGGTGCTCTAGACCACTGAGCCATCTCTCCAGCCCCAGAAATCTCCCATTATAGGGGAAAAAATCACACATTTTCCCTTATAGTCATGAACTTCATCTAGTTTTATAAAATATTTATAAGTAAGTTTATAGAGATGCAACCTTCTGACTCTGTATGGTAGGGTTCCATTTCCATTGAGTTCAGATGGAGATAGTTCTTATTAAGTTAATAGGTAATTTTTCACTTGTAAATTCTACTTAAACATAATTATTAAGCTCTACCTTAATCATTGCTTAAAGATTATTTCCATGTAAAATTAGAGCAAATGATGTTTTGCAAGTAGTACCGTTTAGCTATATGGCTACTTATGGCTTTGCGGGGTGTGATTAGATAACTAACTGGAAAAGCTGTAGAAAATTTGCCATTTTTATTTTTCACAGATGTACAATAGCAGCAAAGAGTTAGAAAAGTAACTTCTGATGTAATTTTGATACTTGAAGGTAGTTATTTGAAATTTACATTTCTGTGATTTTCAAAATGTTTTTGAAGTTTTTGTGAACCAACAAATTCTCACAAAATTCCTTTGAGAATAAAAAAATAAATAAGGTTGATGAGGCTGGGGAGATAGCTAAGTGAGGTCTAAGTACCTGTCTGGTAAGCACAAAGACCCGGATTCAATCCTTGGTACCTCATGCCATGTGTGGTGACACATGCCTGTAATCCCAGCACTGGGGATGCTGAAAAAAAGAGGATCAAAAAGGAGTCCAAGCTGTGCAGTGAGACCCTGTAACAAATAAATTTTAAAAAAAGAAAAGAAAAAAAAAAAGGTTGAGATACCCATTTTTCACAGACAAAGCCAAAGAACCTAGAAAATGAAAGATTTTCCAGAACATAACCATTCAGGATGATGTCATTCATTCATTCAACACTCATTCGTGCATCCATTTATCAGGCAGATACTGATTTACAGTGGGTCTTGTGGAAGCTCCAGTGATATGATTGTGATTTAGCTAGAATTCCTTCAGGAAGAATGCATTGAGGTGTCCAGGGACAAATGAAAAGGGTCTTTGGTATCATTGCAACCTTTTCTAGTTCTTTTCCTGTCTCATAGAGGGAAGATTTTGTGGTACTGTGCACCTAATTGAAACCATATGTCACCGCTCTGGGTGTTTCCAGCCAAGCGGATCAGCATCAGCTGCACGGTGGAAACTTGACACCCATAATGGTTTTCTCTTTATTACTAGGCTGGGTTGAAAGAGGACTTGATGCTCATGAGTAGTTGTGGAGTCAGAAACACTTTTAGTTAGAAATTCCTAGGATTTCTTGTGTTTTCTCTTTGAGCTAGAATTTAATTTTACTTCTTTTAAAATTCTTTTCAATTTTTTAATATGTATTTGGCTGTTACAGGGTCTCACTACGCAGCTCAGACTCATAGTAGTCCCCCTATTTTCAGCCTCCACAGCACTAGGATTATAGTCATGTGTCACGATGCCCAGGCTCTGTGGCTGGCTCAGCCTGCCCTGAGGGCGGAGCTGGTGCCACATGTGCCAGGGATCAAATCACGCTTTCCTAAGCATGCCTAAGCAGGAGCTTTAGTCCACTGAGCTATCTCGCTGGTCCTCTTTTCTCTTTATTCAAGTTATTTCCTTCATTATATCCAAATACATAATTGTAAAATTATGGAGTTTCTTATTTCTGATCAATAATTGCATGTTGTGCTTTTGTCTGTTTCCTTCAATCTAGGATGAGGTCCTACCTAGACAGCCAAAGTGCTTGGTTTGTTTGACTGAAGCAAGCTGCTTTGTTCTTGGTAACTGAGTTTCTTCAGGGTGGTTGGTGACTCATTGCCTCCTGGTTCTTTCAGCAAAGGACACTTCTAGAATGGTGGCAATAGTCCTTCCAAAATTATTTGGTTACTTCTATCTTAACTAGTCCAAGGTGAGCTGACAAGGGCCAAACCCAAACTTGAATTTGCCTCGTAGGTTTTAGTTGTTGTCATTAAAAAATACCTTTGTATCCTGAGCAATAAATTATGGGAATGGAGGAGGAAATTGGAAACTCATTTACTTGGAGGGCAGGAAAAATGAAGAAAGAAAAGGAAAGGAGAAAAAGACAGTGATGTGGCTGTTAGTAATAGTTTCTGAAGCCAGCTGGAATAGTGTGTCTCAGAGCCTGTGTAACACCTAAAGGTTTTCCAAAAGGGAGGAGGGTGCTTTATCATTAGTTCCTTTAAAACTACCATATTGCAGAACGCATGTCCCCTGCCTGTTCTTCCCATCTGCAAAAGGGGATGAGAGAGAGAGAGCTGCCTTTAAATATTCACCTTTAAAATATCCTTTTTCTTATTTGGTGTTGTGGTCAAAGGAAAGCATATTCATAATCATCTCAACCTTTAGTTTGGTCCTTCTTGCAGTCTCTCCACACTAAATCTTTTATTTGAACAGAACCCCAAATTTCACAGCCAGTAGCAATTGAGGAAAAGTGAAAGGAAGCAAAGGAAGTCATGTCCTGTGTGCTTTCCAGTGCTGCGGGGTGGAGAGAAATCTGTGTGGGCACCCCTGCCTACCGGCGGCACTTTCCTAATGGCTGTCTCCGAGAAAAATAATATCCTAACTGATGGTGTTTTATTTCAGTGGTTCCAAGGAGGCAAAATGAAGTTTATTTCTCTATTATATTCCTCAATCATCAGTGAGCATTTTACAGAAATTAATTGAGCGTTCTTTCATCAAATCTAAAATGCCTTGTTAGGAATAGTAAATGTTGAGAATGTAGACAAATTGATTTGAACTTTTATTTGCATTCTTGCCTGCCTCGTTTTTAATGGGCTAATTTTTTAAACTGAAAGTAACGGAATATTTATGTGCGAGATTAACCACATGAAGCTGAGCTGTGACAACAATAATGTATATGGTGCTCGTCAGGAGGGGCACGCTAAAGGTTGAACATCGGTAGCTCCATCACTGAGTGAGGAGCGAAGAGCATTTCTCTCTGCAGTTCTTTTTAGTGGTGAAAGAGTGAATCTTAGGGTTTCAGATAAACATGTTTAGCACTATGCCCATGTGTATTGAGCACATGGTGTTCATTTGATGTATTTAGTGGACAAAGACCAGATAGAGAATATCAAATTAAGTGAAAGTAGGAGACATAATTTAGCTGCCAGTCTTTTATATGCAAAATGAAAAGTGATGTGACCTACTCTTTGCCTTAGAAATTCAAATTGACACCTGACTGAAATGAGCATTCCTTTGACACAGAAGGCTTTAGCAGTCTCCTACTGAAGGTGAGTAGGTCCGTGACTACTTTGTCAGTTTTTTTTTTTTTTTTTGCTACAACTATGTAACTGAGGAAATAAGGGATTTGATCAATATGAAGGTTTGGAGAGATTTCAGTTTTGTAATTTAAAAAAGATACAATTGGTGGTTGTGAGCTTAATGGTATAAACACAACCAGACATTTAAATTTATCTTGAAATGAGCATATTCTGGGAATTACATTAAGTCTATAATTGAAAAGAAGTGCTGTTTCCTCAGGAGACTAAAGAAATTAGTGTTTGACAAAACACAGTACAATAAGACATTCAGGCTTTTCCTTTCCTGGGCCAGGAAGTATTGGAAGTGACTATAGTGTTACGGTATTTAAGAGTCAAGTAGTACGGTGTGTCATATTACTGGGAAAATTTATGGGCAAGATAAAATACTCAATATTTTTGTCTTTCTGGTAGTGAATTTCTGGTGTTAGATTATATAATGGAAGTCACTAAATATTGTATGAAAGTGTGGGTTAATTTCATTGTTTTAATCATATGGTATCACTTCCTTCTCTTTTCTAGTAATAGAAATCCTCTTTGTTTGAGGAAGTTATACCTCCCCAGTACTAGTTCTGGTAAAGGCCTCTACACCATGCAGCCCTAGTGGCCTAGCCACTGGGCCAGGAATATGTGTAGGACTCACTAGTCATAGGTGTTATTTCCTTTGGCCACGGTGATTGGTCCAAGCAATGGTCCAATCCCAGAGCATCATGTTAAATCTAGTGCTCCAGCCTCAGATTATATATTTGAGTGCCAGGAAAGAAAGGCTCGTTTTTGCTTTGTGAATATCACATTGAGATGATGCCCCCGGAGCTGTGCACAGTGAAAGACAAACCCCAACTCCACAGTCTCTCCTGACACTTGCAGAAAGTTTCTGCTATGAGAAGGATGATTAACAAATAGAGAAGCATAAGTGAAAATTAAGGCACTAGAGATAAAGAAGTGATAGAGACAGCATAGAAGACAAAAAGAAATAAAAATAAAGAGAAGAGGAGCGTGCACAGGGGAGAAACAGATGGGTAAGGGGAAAGAGAAGATCAACAACTTCATATGAGAATCTGACATGCCAGAATGTACAGCCAATAGAGCCCTGCTGAGCTTCTGTAAGTTTCAGTCATGACCAATATTGAACAAATGCAACCTCTTCCCTCCAGGAAGGGAGTAGTGGGAAGACTTCATGTCTGTAGGCAGGATCAAGTGGTGGGGTAGGCACTGGGACAGAGAAATGTGGTGGCCGGAATGTGCTGCAGAGAATTTTACTGTCTCAGGGAAGAAGAGCCACCGAGTGGAAACAGAAGCATCCCCAGGTGAAGGGAGAGAGGAGCCCTACAGATGGGGAAAGGGCATGCTTCAAGTTCCTGAACCCCAAGGGAAAGAATGCAAAGCACGTCTAAAGAAACAGAAGTTATGCCTATGTGGCAGGGCCAGCAAAGAGGATGTGGCAAGTGGCCACCTGAGGGACAGATATACAAAGGGCGGAGCCCAAAGGCCCCATGAGCCAGGATAAGAATTTTACCATCCAACCAGGAGAAATGGAGATCTTCTTCTCTGTTTTGACTTGCAACGAGTGTTAGCTGTACTCCAGATGTTGTACTGGAAATTCCAGAGGGAATGCCGCAACCTCTGGAGACTCCATGGTACAATATCATCATTGGAAGTAGGTAACTAAAAAATTCATAAATTGGTTTACTTTTGAGGTTCCTTTACTTTCCCTTCTAAGGGAACATTACTTTATTAAGATAAGCAAGGCTAATGGGCCGGCCAGATAGCTCAACAGACTAAAGCGCCCACTTAGGCCGAGTGCAGAGGCCGGGGTTCGATCCCTGGCATGCCATTCTGGCCCCGCCTCCAGGGTGAACTGAGAAGGTAACTGAGATTGAGACTGGGCTTAGTGGAACTCACTATAATCCCAGCACTTGGGAGGCTGAAAACAGGAGGATCACTACAAGTCTGATCTATGTAGTGAGACCCTATAGATCCTGTACCAAATACATAAAAAAAGATAAGCAAGGCTAAAAATGAAAATTATTGTTAGATGATCAAAATGTATTATACATATATTTCTCAGTTTTCCTATCTGAAACAGGCAAACACAGGTTGAGGTGGCTTCTTGAAAATATATTGGAATTTAAAGGGTACATTTCATGTTAATGACTGATACTATATTTTTTTCACTTTTGGTTTTTGGTGGATAGTCCAGATTAAAAACTCAACAGTTTTTAATCAGGAATATAATATAACCTTGCATTCCCAGTGTTTTTTTAATCAATCTAGAAAGGTATATTAAAACCTTTTATGACAGGTAAAACTTGTTCACCAAACTGGCCAATCCAATTATTTTGATGCTGGAAGAAATTGCAGATTAATTAATCATATTGGCAAGTTAAGCATGACATTCTAAATTAGCCATTTTTAGGGGGAACATCATCAGTATTTCTACAGAAATTCACCCAGCTAATATTATTTCAACCTTTTCAGAAAAAAAAAAAAAACTACATACCCTAGAATTAAGGATGTGAAGTATGTAAATTAATCAGTGGTGAGCTTAAAACTGCACAGAATAACGAACTCTACTTAACAAAAATCTCCTATTGCCTCTTTTCTCTAATGGCAGTAATGCTGAGAAGTGGGTCAGTGGCCATCGCACCTCGGCACAAGTGCTGCTTGGGGCTTGATTAGATGGTGGAGACCACGCCTGCTACTCCCCTCCAGTCTGTCTCAGACTCACATCTCTCATCTACTCAAGTGGTAAAATAATGATGGAAGTGCTATTATTAATCTAAAAATTGTGTTGGCCGATTTTTTTTTTAAAGAAGAATTGTGGGATTAAAGGAGACCTGGAAATGAGAATGAGTAGCTGATCTTGTTTTCCAGAGTTTTCAGTACAAGGATACTTCTCTTGCCTATAAAATGTATTTCAGGATTTGGTGTTTTGTGCTGTCAGGAGAGAGGCTGCGGCCTCATTCTTTCGCTTATTGTTTCATTCAACGATTGTCTATATAGGGCCCAGGAAGAGTTAGGTGCTTTCCATCTTTCAGAGAATTTTTAATCCAGGAAGAAAGAAGAGCAATAAAATAAAGCATGAAAAAAATAATACGTATTATAATAAGCCAAGTGTGGGGGATCACCAGGGCCCATGGTGAGGTCTAACGGGTCAGGGATGGCTTCTTAGAGAAAGCAAGTTTTACATTAAGTCAGAAGCAAAAATAAGAGTTTCAGATTGAAACCATGGTTGGGCGGGGCAAGACAAAGGACAAAAAGACAAAGATTTTAGGCAAAGAAGATCACGCATGAAGGCCTAAAGACAGACATTCCCAGTCACATATGAGGATCCTGATTGTCTTGGACTTCAAAGGACAGATGTTTTCTGGAGGGTGCTGTTCCTGTGTTGTTTTCTGGTCCATGCCTTGTCCATGCTCTAAAGATTTTGCATCTAGTGATTGCTTCTCTCTGCACTGGCTGGCTTGTTGGATCCCATCACAAGTCTGTTCCTGGGCTTGGTTACAGATTGGAAAAAAATAGGGATGTGGGTGATGGTCCAGCAGGGAGGGGGGTTTCTGGTATATTTGACAGCTCTAAGATGAGAGGACCTAGCGAAGAAGAGTACAGACTCTGAGATCACAGAATTCCAGCTGAGGGGTGCAGTGCTTCTAGAATTTTCTAAACTCACGACTCGGGGCAAGTCAACACAACTTTAGAATTTATTTCCCCTGTATTTTTAAACAGTAGCAAAATAATAATCTTCCTTATAAATGTATTGCCTTGATTAAAAGGACTGTTGAAAAAACCACTTTAGTGGACTGTTAGTAAGTGCTAGTGGGGTTGTCTTGGTTGTTAATACTCTTTTCTCATTTGGTTCCCAAGGGGTACAAGATGCCAGTTCAATCATGTGATTGAAAAAGGCTGTTACTTATCTTCTGTCCTTTAGGTTTATGTCAAAATCATGGCATCTGGTTTCTAGAATTTGGTTGTGCCATTCTAGCCACAGGCAATGAAGAAGTTGCAAGCTGCGTAACCCTGACTTAAAACTCCTGCGTCCTTCCACATGTCACCAATTGGAGAGAAGATTATAATATTGGAAACCCCAAATCGAACTACATCTGGTCAGGCCTGTACAATTCTGGCAATACAAGGCTGGAATATAGCTTTTCTCTTGAGTGTGACAGAAGGTGGATCTGTGTCTTCCCAGCTCTCTCGTAGCCTTAGCGACTTCTTTTCAGAAGTGGACCCTGTTTACTCAGAACTGGGAGTTAATACATAACATGTTTTTTGTTCTGTAGGAGGAGCAGTGAAAGCAGACCATAATGCTAAAGTACTGATTGTTTGAAACACAGGGAGATTAGGAAAATGCAGGAAGAGAGAATCAGAGGCTACAGTTGCTAATTTTGAGCCCCAGCAGAAGAATGGGCTCCTATTTACACATGGTCTGCAGTTTCCAATCCAAGACAACCTAAGATAAGAGGCATAAAGGTCTCCATTTCAAATGACCAGGCATCTGCGGCTAATGACTGTATTCAGCTGTAGTGCATATGGCAGGTGAGTGTTTCCCTCTCTGGCCTTTCCTGTTATTATCCAGATAGCTTCTCTTGTTTTTCTTTCCTTCTTTTTTTTTTTTTCTTGCTAAAATCACAGAGCTGAGCAAAGAAGGAACAAGCCACTGGGATCTGCTAATCAAATCTGAGCGACCAGGGCTCCAATCTAAGCACATCATAGGACTTAAGAGGCCTCGTTTAGACAGGATCTGAAAAGTCCCTTCGAAAGGCTTTACAAAGTGAGAATAATCGTCATTAAGTGCTACAGATTTCACAGAAAAAAATGGATTGGTGGCCTGTCACAAGAAAGATAATTAACATGCTAGAGAGAATTTCTCCATAGTAAGAAAAGAGAAAAATTACAACAACCAGGGTAGATAATGATTAAATGTTAAGAAGCAGTTCCTGCTGGTTTGATTTTTACAGTATAATTGAGAGAGAGAGAGAGAGAGACAGAGAGAGAGAGAGAGAGAGAGACAGAGAGAGACAGAGAGAGACAGAGAGAGAGAGAGAGAGAAGGGACATATACACTCATATAGAAAGAAACATTTCATTTCACAAAAAATATAATCTCAGGATTAAAAGTAATCAAAGGAGTTTTATAATATTAATATTTATCTATCTATCCATGATCTAAAAAGATGATGTGTCTTATTTTGTGAGAGAACCCTAAAACGTCTTCTCAAATTCTCTTTTAGTAGGCACACTATCAAAATATTGTTGTTGGGGAATCATGTTGAAGTTATTTTTTAAGCTGTGTTATAGTGAGAGCAATCATAGATGGCAAAATTATTTTTCTGTATTGTTTAATTCCACCATCTTGCTGTTCATAGTCATTGCTGAAATTGGTGTTGTTTTAGGCACTGAAGCAAATGGTCCTTTGCCTCTTTTCTAATTCCCTCCTTTGCAGACAGAGCAACTTGGCTTTTCATCAAGAAATCAAATGCCCACCCTGTGGGCCTGCTGGGACTTTTCCAGCCCAAACACATTTCTTTCCTATGAATGTGTAATCATTTGCAAGTGAGGACACAGCTGAAAACCAACTGTTGATAGGAAAGCCTGGAAGAGCCAGTTCTGTTTCTTTGGTGCTAGATGTATCCTGGGCAAAAATAATTAATAATTATGATTAGCTATTTATTTAATTATAATTGCAATAAATATTTGAAAGTGAGAGGAAAGGAGAGATCACTCCTCTTTTAGGTATGGTGCTATGTGGCAGTTGTGGTTTTGTATTCCGATTACATCCTGTCCAGTTGACATGTATGGTGTATGATACGGCACAGGTTCTGTGTTAGGCATAAAAAAATAAAAAAAAAATGAATAAGGTAGCATTACCTCATGGTTCACTGGGAGTGTGAACAGAAAAACCCTTGAAGAACAGACAAAGCAAACCAAAATAAAATGAAATGCTTTTCATCCAGGGTGCAGTGGTAGGGCCACCCAGATAGCTCAGCGGATTAAAGTGCCTGCTTAGACAGGTAGCAGAGGCCGAGGGTTTGGTCCCAGGAGTGTTGTGCTGGCCCCGCCTCTGGGGCATGCAGAGATGGTGAGTGAGTCTAGGTGTGGTGGTGGGCACCTGTAATCCCAGCGCTTG
>NW_004524626.1:3659192-3664667 GCF_000260255.1 Octodon degus
TGCTGAGCAATCTCTATGACTCTCTTCTGCATTTTTAAATTAGCATATAATTTTTTACAGATAAAACTTAATATTCATCCTCAGTCTTTTTTATTTTAACTTAGAAATCTTTTTCCTTTGTTAAAATATAGTATAATAGGCTGGGGGGTAGAACACAAGGTAGTGCAGTTGCCTGGCATGTGCACATGGCTTTAATCCTCAAGGTGTGTGTGTGTGTGTGTGTGTGTGTGTGTGTGTGTGTGTTCAGCAACTGCTTTTAAAAATTGAGTTTCAAAATTTTAATTAGTTAAATTTTTTGAACAGTTTAAAGTAAATTAAAAATTGTAAATGTTGACATTTTAGTACTTTAAGCAGTCTAATTAACAAACAACAGTATTTTTAATAACGTAAGTAAAGTTTTTTTCTTTTCTTTCTTTTTCTTTTCTTTTCCTAATAGGAATTGAACTCAGCACCTTGTGCTTGCCAGGTCTGCACTGTGTCACTGAGCTAACTCCTGGGCCCCCAGTAAATCTTAAGAAATATCATAGATTAAATTTTCAATGGTGATGATACTTAGGTTATTTTAAAAAGCTTTACTATGTATAAACTTACAAAAATTAGTAAAATTCTCTTCTACTTTTGAAATTAAAATGAAGAATTTAATAAATTATCCAGTTATACAATTTAAATGGGAATCACAGATCTAATTCATTGGATTCCTCAAAATACAACTCTCAAAAGGAAGGGAAAAATCATGTAACTATATATACAGGATAGCTAAGACGGTTGTACTGCTGATTTCAATCAGTTTTTTGAAGGTAGCAGGTAATGCTTAAAATTTTTACTTTGACCACTTTTCTGTGCTAGTATCTATATTCTGAGCAACTACATTGAAGACAGCCATGCACAATATAATAACTACTGTTGGGGCTGGGGAGATGGTTCAGTAGAATAAGCACTTCCCTGGCAAGTGCAAGGGCCTGAGTTCAATCCCTGGTTCTGAAAAAAAAGAAAAAGAAAAAAAGAAAACCAAAAACAAACCAAACCCTATTGTTAAATATATTTTATCTTGTTTTTTAATTTTGAAAAAAATGTGCACTGTTTCTAATATCTTATGCATTACTTTTATACTCTTTAAAAATACCAACTGTCTTGTGTGAAAATATAAAAATATTGACTTTATGCATTTACTTATATAAAACTCCTAACTTAGTGACATCCGTATATTTCTAAATCCCGTGGGGTAAGTGCCAAGTATGGTAGCAGAGGCTGCAGGCTGCCATAAGACTTCTAGTCCTAAAGGATGTCCCGAGTAGCAGGGTTTTGGTATGTTCTGGGCAACAGTAATATGATATTTTCTAAATCATGTTTCCTTTAAAGGTGGCCATGAGCCCACTGTCCAGCTTAAAGAAAAATGGTTTACTTGGGAATAGAACCCTTTTTATCTGGTTGCCTAACCAACTTCTTTCTTCTAGTTGCCATTGTCCAGAAAATATTGAAGATTGAAGTCAACATCCAGGACGGTGAAGTAGAAAAGCAGAAGGAGTGCCCATTGTTGATGATGACAGGCCTTCAATGATTACTCTGAACCTCCTATATGAGCCTACTTTTAAAATGTTATTTTTATTTATTCATCATATATATCCAAATCTGATCAACCTGCGAACCAGCAATTTTACCATGCCAAACATTGTGCATTTCCTTTACAGTGGGCATTATTTATGTATCAAGTGTACAAATCATTTATAAAATTGATAATCTATATACTGATTTTCTACTGAGTGCTTTATTGTGAATGACACTGAAATACTCTCTTTACACTCATTCCCACAGGGGATCCCTAATTTTAAAGGGTCCCTGGATTAAAGTTACCATATTACTCAACTCTGAAATGTAACTTAAGTGTACACTGTCTTACCCAAGTCACTTCACTGTATAATAATATTCAAATCCTACATTTACTGATTCTATTAAACTGTCATTCTGTCTAGATGTTAATCCCTTAAGATAATTGGTATGGTTTGTGTCTAGTTGTCCCCCCAAGCCTCATGCAGTCATTGCGGCAGCTGCTAGAGTTTGTGATTAATTCATGATCCAATGCTGGGATTATGGATGTGAGAGCTACACCTGCCCTGAGGCAAATAATCTGCATACAAATACAAGAAGAGGAGAAAGGCTTGCTAGCAGCCGCAGCTTCAGCCCCTCCCTTGCTCTTTGCTGTTTTCTTCTGCCATGAACTGCTGCCCTCTGCCGTGTGCCGCTCTGCCTTGGAGCCAACTGAGTGTGGACTGAAACCTCCACAAACTGTGAGCTAAGTAAATCTTTCCTTCCTTCATTTTGGGTGTCGTGTATTTTGTCCCAGCAATGAGAGAAAAGTAACTGAGACAATAATTAAATGACATCTTATTGTGTTTTGAATTTTTCTCATAGATTTTGTAAGTTAGGGTTAAATATGAGCCTCTTTTTTAGGACTGTTTTAGTCAGTCCTTTTCTAATATTGTGCTATGGCCTTTGCTTTCCTAAAGAGGACAAAACAGAATCTTAGAGCTGTGACATATGCTTTAAAAAGAAAAGGAGTTAAAAATTCACAGAAATTCTGTAAATACATATTGCATTCTTTTGAAAATTCACATGTATATTAGCATGTCAAATGCTCTGAAAAGTCCTACAGTAAAAAACCCCCACAAAACAAAACAAAACAAAACAAAAAAACCCTTAATTTTAGGCTGCCATTAATTACTTAAATGAAATTCAAATTTAAAAGAAATTCAAATTTCTTTTAATTTCTACAAATCTTGCATAATAATCTTCAGATATTAGTGGGCGGTAACTTGAGTACCCTAAACTCCTCAGCATGCCCCCAACCTCCTTGCTTAACTCCTCTCGGCTCCTGAATTTTTATTTGTGCTTCTGGACTTGTTTCTCCCATCCTTTGAGGCCCAAATCTTGAAACGTCTAGCTCTTCCATGCTGATTGTTCCTTAATTCAGGTCCCCAGAGCAGTTTTGTAAATCTACTTCCCAGAGGACTGCTCCTTAGGGGCTTTGATTTTTTTACATCTTAATTCCTTTTTTTTTTTCTACAGTTTTATTGATAAACAGATTTAATTCCTTTAATTGGAGTCATTAATTAACAAAAAACTTTCAAGGTATGATCACCTAGTAAAGGGCTTACTAGTTTGTGCATAGTGAATTTTTTAAAAAGTTCAATAAATATAAGGTGAAGAAACCTAGATTGTAAAGCTCAATAATATATATTCATGTATTTCTTCGTTCCTTCACTCACTTATTTGAGAAACACTCATTAAATTTCTACTTCTTACTAATCATTTTGCTGTACACCTAAACCACAATGATGACTAAGAACAGGAATAATCATCACCCTGCTGTAAGTTATAGTCAAGATGTTCAAGATTAAACCTCAATTTATACTTAGAAACTTAATTGAATATCAATTAAAAAGAAGAATGTAAAATATAAAGAATATGAAAACAGGATAAACTTTCTGGCAAGTGAGTTGGCAGAAGAGAGCTGCAGGGTGGTTGTGTTGATCAGGGAGGGCTGCTCCAGCAGAATGCCATCCAGCATGGTTTTCTCACAGCTCTGGAGGGTAACAGTTCAAAGTCAAGGAGTTAGTAGCTTGGGTCTGGTTTTTTTTGAAGCCTGGTCTTTGCTTACAAATTACTTCCTGTGGTGTCTTTACCTGATTACCTCTCAGTCTGTAACCTGATCTCTCGTCTAAGGACATTGGTTAGCTGGATCTCGGCTCACTCTTCCAGATCTCACTTTGCCTCAGTTTCTAGCCTCCTCTTTGGAAGCTGTACCTCCAGCACTAACCGTAGCCTGAGTCATGCAGAGCCCCACTGAGTGCTGGTTGGCTGTAACTCAGCCCACAGCAGTAGTACAGTGGGAGCTTGGAGGATTTTACCAAAATAGAGAGGCTGGGGGTTGCTTGATTCATAGGAGAAGTGTCCAGTGGAGAGATATGAAGGGTGAGCAGTAATACATGAAGACATGGGGACAGAGGAGGATCGCCAAGGAGGAAAATGGCGAGAGTAGAGGCCTGTGAGGGTGAAGAGCATGGGGCTGGTTCCCAGATGACAGTGGGGAAGTGTCCCACCTAAAGGAAGATGAGACCCACCACGTTAGGGCTTTGTTTTCCCTGAAGCAACTGAAATGCTTGGAATGTCTGTGATTAAATCTGCAGTTTGGAAAGAACACATTGGCTGCAGTTCGGAGAACACATGGCAGGAGCTCCAGGCTCAACAGAGAGAGAAGAAAGGAAAGAACAGAGAGAGAAGAAAGGAAAAAGACGTATGGCAGGGCCTGGATGGGCAGCTGTGGTGAACGGCCCAGGAAGGCAAGATGCCCCCGTACACAGCTCTTTCCAGCAAGCTGCTCTGAGGAGATAACAGGAAGACTAGGAGCTGGAGCCCAGCGTGGAGTTTGGTCTTGTTTGTTTGCTTATTTGCTTCAGTTGGCAAGACATGGGCATGTCTAAAAGTTAATGGGGAGCCATCATGGAAAACATTTTGATGGTTCCTCAGAAAGCTAAACACTGGGTCCAGGGATATAGCTCAGTGACATAAACACCTGCCTCACAATTGCAAGATCTTGAGTTCAATCCCTGGTACTGAAAAAAAAAATCAAGCTAAACCATAATCGTGGTGCTGCTCAACAGTTCTAGTCACAGGGCACACTCACAGGTATATACACAAAAGAACTGAATACATATTTCAAAGGCAAGTGGCCAGAGCCACAGCAACCCAAAGGTAGAGACAACTGAAACATCCATCCACTGATGAATGAGTCCACAACATGTGGTGCACCCACACAATGAATATTACTCAAGCGAAGAAAGGAGCACAGTATTGATGCATGCTACAACATGAACTGTGGTGGGAAAACATACAAAGTAAAATCGAAGCAGGCACAGAAGGTGGCTTCTACCCCAGCAGCTTTGGCTTTTCTTTGCCCCTGGATCCCATATCTCTTTAGTTACTGCTGCCTCTTCGTCTCTCCTCCTTCCTCCACCTCTTCCTTCTCCCCCTCCTCCTCCTTCTCTTTCTCCTTCTCACACTTCTTTTCCTCTTCCTCCTTCTTTCACTGTACTACTCAAGAGTTTCTAGTCCAAGGCCACATTTTTCTTTTCTTTTCTTTATTAGTGCATTTGTAGTGTGTAGAACATAATGTTTCTATTTCTTGTGAAGGTTGGTGTACATGTACAGCAGAGCTCAGTCCCTTCTTCATCTCCTCTCCCTGCCCTCCCTCCATACGTATCATCTCTTGTTTGCCTTCTAGCCTTTCTACATATGTTGGAAATACAGAATGTTTCATAAGGCTTGCATGGACTTGGTACATATACACCACACACTCCAATTCCTTTTCCTGTCCCTTACCCCTTCCCTCCCTCCACCTCTGGATCCCCTGCCCCCTCGGAGAATGATCTCTCTCTCTCTCTCTCTCTCTCTCTCTCTCTCTCTCTCTCTCTCTCTCTC
>NW_004524626.1:3664767-3668921 GCF_000260255.1 Octodon degus
CCATATAAGAGAAACCATGTGATATTTAAACTTGAGTGTCTGATTTCTTTCACTTAACATAAGGGTCTCAAGGTGCATCCATTTTCCTACAGATAAGTCTGTCTGTCTTCCCAGGCTTCTTTGTAGGACAACGGTACACACAGTGGCACTCCCCTGTGTATCAGTCACATCTTCTTTATCTGCTGATCTCCTGATGGACCTACAGGCCACTTTCAAGATGTATTACTATGAGTTGCATTATTACAGGGTTGGGTATGGATGGGTCACTGTAAAGTGCAGCCTTTCCTTCGTCAAGGACAACATTCTAGTCATTTCCTCATCTTCTAGCATTTTCTTTCTTTCTCTCTTTCTTTTTTCTTCACATTTTCCCCCCTTTCTTTCTTTCCTCCTCCTTCTCTCTCTTCTTCAACTCTATTTTCACACAATCATGGTGTAATTTATCTTATGGAAAGAAGAAAAGAAAGAAAACAGGAAAAGAATCTCTTCTGAAAGTCCATTATATTTGACATCATAATAGGCAGCGACTCTAGCTCTTCAGTTGCTCAGGCCAAGAACTTGGACTCCTCTTGGATTTTTCTTTCACTCACTTTCTAGAGTCTGTATTAGTCTATCTATCAAATTCGGGCAAATCTGTCATTAAGGAGATAAACATACACACACCCCAGACAAATGAAACCATGAGAAAATGAAAAACCTTTCATTACTTCTTTCTACTTTCCTTATATTTTTAAAAATTCTTTTATTTACTTATTTATTTGGTACAGAGTTTCACTATGCAGCTCAGATTCATAGTGATCCTCCTGTCTCAGCCTCCCCTGTGCTAGGATTACAAGCATGAGCCACCATGGCCAGTTTTGATGGCCAGCACAACTGGCCTGGGAGTCCTGGGCCAGCATGGCATGCGGTACTGGTGCTCGGACCCAGGTCCTTGCTGTTAGGCTGCAGAGCTATCACTCCAGCCCCACTCTTGCTACTTTCACCACTACTATTTTAGTTTACTCTATACTCAGTAGTAGAGGATCCTTTCAAAATATTTACTATCCCAGGGCCAGATCCACTGAACAGCCTTGGCAGGGTAAGTGCTGTTGCCCCTTTGATCTCCTGTCCCATTCTCCTTCCTGGGCTCCAGGGACCTAGCTGCTTCTCAAACATCCTAGACATACTAGGGCCTTCACATGGGCTTTCGCTGTGCTTGAAACAATTTTCTGCAGGTTTCCACGGACTTCAATGTCTCAAGCTTTGCAAGTCTTCGCTGTAATGTCTTCTCCAAGATGGTTTATTTTATTTTATTTTAGACAGGATCTTGCTAGTTTTCCCAGCCTGGACTCAAATTTGCAATCCTCCTGCCTCAGCCTGCTGAATAGCGAAGATTATTGCATGCAACCCCATGACTTGTCACTATCAGCCAAACCTACTTTTCAGTTCTCTTTTCTGTCTTCTGCTGGAAGATAACATTCAGGAGAGTGAGAATCTTGTTTTTGTTCTTCTCCAAATCTTGAGAAGCCAAAAGTACCTAGAGTGTTATAAGCAGCGAGTGAATACTGAGGTGGAAGAGTCTACGAATGCATGCAGGACAGGTGCGTACGTAGGTTGCATGCTGTGGAGATGCTGCTGCTCTGCTTACTCGCCTCTGCTTTGTAGCTCTGGGTGTGACGTCTCTGATGCCCTTGCTACTCTGGGGAGTAGCGTAGCTCGCACTTCTTTGGTGGAAGTCACCACCACTTCATCGTGCCCGCCGCCGTCCACCCTGACCCAAAGCGTCCACTTGCATTTGTAGGTGAAGCCTGTTCATGTTCACTTTAGGGACATGTCTGAATCCCTTTTTTCAGTTGATCTGGAAAGGTGGGTAAGCAGTTAACACCAGCTAAGGACAACCTCCACAGCCGCAGAAGGTTATAATGCTAAGGACGTTTCTCTTGGACCTAGTGGCTGTTTTGTTTAGGAATATGGAAACTGATTTTCAAATTCTGGATTTTATGTGGGACTATCTACAGCTCCGAGACACAGTGATTTCTGTCTGGTAACATTTCAGAGGCATTTGTTATTTTCTTCAACAAGCGCACTCTCTCCCTTTCTTTTAACCTCATAAAGGGCAGAATAATTTGTGTGTCATTTTGAGTTGTTTGAAAGTGTATTTATATGTCTTCTTTTAAAATGCGTTAGTGGCTTGGTAGCATTAGTGACTCTTGCAGTGTCTGTTAGGAACAGGCGCGGGTGCGGGGTCTGCGCTCCGCTGCCCACACCTGCTTCCTCCCTGCCCTGCACACACGTGAGGAGCTGGGAGTGAAAGGGTGCAGGGGAGAGAAAGCAGGAAAGAGCAATAACAGAGATGGAAAGTATGCCTGGAGGCGGGGAGAGGGGTTGGAGGAAAGGAGCTCGGAGAAATGTGAGAGGCCAGCGTGAGGGTAGGGACAGCTGTACTGCACATTGCTTGGGAATGCTTTATGAAAACCCCTAATTCAGCAAGCAGGGCTTTTGGGGGGGGTGGAGAAAGTATTTATTCTTCTGAGAAGCACAGAAGAGGGTTGGGAGGGCAGTGTTCAGTTAAGAAGAAAACTATTCAGATCTTGTGAATAAATTATTTTTCACCTTTAGGCAACTTGTAGGAGTATTTCTCAAGTCGAACGGAAACCTCTGGAATGTAAGGACTGTCAGCAGTAGCTCCAAGAAAAGTAGATGAAGGTCCAGTATTTTTAGAAGACTGGACAAGATCATTTTGGGTCTTGCAGTCAACCTATTTTATATTGATGAAGCCAACTGAATCAGACAAATGGACACGCTTGGCCCAGTGTGCCGGGCCAGCACCTGCAGATGCAAGGAGGTGGCCGCGAGCAGGGGAGAGGAGGATTTCTGGGAATCCAGCTCGATAGCATTGTTCAAGTCGTGCCTGTTACCTGACAGATCTGTCTTGCCCAGAACTAACATTTTGCTTGGTTTATACCTTGATGATATCTGCATATCCGAACAGAGCTTCCGCTAGGTGAACAAAGACAATACTTTACTCTCTCTCTCTCTCTCTCTCATATTTTCTGTCTTGATGATTTTGGGGCAGGCCAGTAGAAAAGTTTGTACTTTTTAAAATGTGGGGGTTATGGTAAGCATAGCTGGGGAGCACGCCTATAAAAAGAGCACAGGGAACATCATCTACCGAGAGGCACAAGAGATCCAAGAAGCCATCGTGGAGGTCATAAGCCAACGATCGATCTGTAGGAGGAAACTCAGTTGGAGACTGGCACAGTTGGGATCCTTGGTATCCCAGCACTCCAGAAGGCTAAGTCAGGAGGATCATAACCTTGAACTCAGCCTTAGTAACTCAGTGAGACCCGGCCTCAGAATGTGAAGATTCCAAAAGGATTAGAGATGTAGTTCATGTGAACATCCTAGGTTCAATTCCTAATTTCACAGAACGCAATCAAGAAGCAAAGGAACAGTTGAGAGAGCTAAGATGCCTGCCCAGGTTGCCGGCCTTTGAAAATAGGCAGAGGATGGGGAGTAGAAAGGTTTTTCTTAAAAATAAAATTATTTTTCTGCACTACCAGGGATTGAACTGGGGACTTGTGCTTGCTAGGCAGGCACTTATACCGCTGAGCTATCTCCTCGGCCTAAATGTTATTTTCTTTCAAAAGCAAATAGCATGAGAAAAGTCATGAGGAGGCAAATGGGTGGATTTTGTGGGATTTAAAGCCCAGAAACACATTAAAATGAGTAGTAGAGAAACAAACAAAAGCAAGGAAGAAAGTTTTAACTAGGTCATTGAAAATTGTGAATTCCAAGGTATATCAAATTCCTCTGAAGCAAAGGTTAAATTTTTGCTTTTAGCCAAACTGTTTACTTATGTAGCCAACTTATTCCATTTACTCAATTTGTAGGAGAAGAGGTCGTATTCATGTAATAATCAGTGTTAATATCAACTGTTCCTGTGTTCAAAGGAGTTTTTTTGTTTGTTTGTTTTTGATACTACTTCATACAATGCTTCAAACAGGTCAGAAACATCTGGAAACAAAATTATACAATAGTTTTCCCACAAATGATTCCACTGCAGCACTGGAAGAAGAGACAGCTCTGTGCTGGTTTTTTTTTTTTTTTTTCTTCTGTTTCAGTGCTGGGGACTGAACTCAGGGCTTTCACACAGAGCTCCATCCAGGCCCCACTTT